>NC_056728.1:79064953-79374953 GCF_019279795.1 Protopterus annectens
TAGAGTGTATAGACCACCAAAGTCAAATGCAGATGACATAGATGAATTCATACATTTCTTGCATGAAACACAGGAGGGAAGAATAATATTAGCTGGGGACTTAAATTTACCAGAAACAGACTGGAATAATATTGATTCAACAATGTTAGTAAGGAAATTATCTACAACATATATTCAGGAACAACAGTTGCTTCAGATTGTAAAAAAAAAAAACTACCAGGGGACGGAACATACCAGACATTGTTTCTGTTCCTAAAGAAATTGCTATTACTTCAAGTTAAGCTTTACCACCATTGATGTGCAGTGATCATGGGGTTATAAAGGTTAATTTGTTGCTAGATAATTCTGCCAAACTGAAATCTAAACCAATGCACAGAAGGTTAATTACAAATTATATGGAAGCAAAACAGTCACTATGTAAAACTAACTGGAGTGAGGTGTTCAGTGAAAAAAATGCAGATGGAATGTGGAAAGTTTTGAAAGAAAAATTGTTTGAGTGCAAAAAATCAAAAGAATGTTTAACATCAGGATCTGGGCATACAACATGAGTGGGATATATTTTCATAAGAACAATATAGCTGATTAAGGTGAAAGACAAAAAATATACAAATTACAACTTTAAAAACTGAAATAAGCTGGACAAACAAATTAAGCATATTGTGAGGCAAGATCAAGAAAATTTTGAAGAAAATGTATGTAAAGATATTGAGCATAATAGGAAACCCATTTTAGATACATCAGATGTGGAAGGAGTAAAGAGACACAAATTGATAAACTGTGTGCTGCCTCTAAAATTTCTTCTCAGACACAGATCATAGATATATTTACAAAATCTTATGCAAAACAGTTTGGCTCCACAAAAGGGGTGATAAGTTGTCCTAGTGACATCCAGGTAACCCCAGATACTGGAATCAGATTAGATTATATTGAAAAAGAACTGTGCAAACTGGATCCAAACAAAGCACAGGGAGAAGATGGAATTAGTAACAGTGACCTTAGAACACTTCAGCAAGAAGATATGGTACCATTATATCTATTATTCACTGGGTCATATAAATATGGGGAGATTCCTCAAGATTGGAGACATGAGCCTATTAAACCTGTCTTTAAGGGATAGGGGAGTAGGACAAATCCAGAGTCATATAGACCCTTAAGTCTACTTTCATGTTGTGGAAAAATAATGGAGAAGGTAATATTGGATAAGTTATTGTCAGAACTGGATGGGTTGGGGCTTGAAACCACATATCAGCATGCATGTGTTGAAAACAGATCTATTACTACCTGTAACATGATGTTCTATAACAATATAATAACAGCTCTGAATGAAAAATTGTGCTATGATTTGATTTATATAGAATTAACTTCAGCATTTGACAGGGTCACACACAAAACAGTGATCAATAAATTACTACAACTAGGTATTGATGTACTCTTAATAAGATTGATAGCTGCATGGCTTACAAATAGGACATGACAAGTATCATACAGCAACTGGATAGGTGAAATCCTTGGTTACAGTCAGGGTGTTCTACAGGGCTCAGTCGTAGGCCCCTTACTTGTTTAGATTGTATTTTTCGGACTAACTTTTTTAAGTGTTCGATAATCTATATGCAGATGACCTGAAATTGGGTAAACTGATTACAAGTGTTACAGATAAGGCATATCTGCAAAGTAATTTGACTAAATTGGCCATTTGGGCACAGGAGAATAATATGCTGATAAATACATCAAATCTAAGCATATGAGATTTGGGAGACATAAACTGAAAGGTGAATATTTAATACAGCACACAGTGATTGAAACTGTAGATTTATTTATGGACCTGGGTATATGGGTAGATTCAGCTATGAGTTTTCCTAATCATATCAACCAATTGTTTAATGGTAGTTATAGAACAAGAGGTTATATAAAAAGATATATAAAGTCTAGGAAATAAAAAATGATGAAGTTATCGTTTGTTAGCTACATTAGACCCAAACTTGAGTACAGAATAACAATATGGAAACCCTATAAGAAAACAAGCATGCGTCAACTGGAAAGAGTAAAGCGGAAATATACTAAGGCCATCCATGGATGTGAAAATTTTAAGTTATTATGAAAGCCTAAAATATCTGAACATGTACAGCGTCTCTTAGAGATATCTAAGAGGAGATCTTATTCAGGTATACAGGACATTTAAAGACAGCTACTTCTGGGAATGTTTGGGGTTATCAAAAAGTACTAGAGAATCATCAGACAACCTATGTAGCAGATTCTATAGGAATGAGAAGTGTACTGATTTGTCCTCTGACAGAATAGCCGATGCATGGAACAGACTACCAAATTACATTAAAACAAGTACTAGTTTAGATGTGTTTAGGAACATCCTGGACATTTATTATGGGAACAAGTGTTTTGGTATATTGGCAAGCTAGAAGGTTATTAATGCCCATGCTTGAAATATTTTTGTATGTATGTATGCTCTTCCAAAATAATTCCAAAATCTCATATCAGAGATGTGGAATTAAACTTGTTACCACCATATACTTCCATAGGATAAATTAGAGTGCCATACAGAGTCTCCAACAGTAACAGTCATGACCCCTGTTCCACCTTACTAACCCACTCTAACCCAAACCTGCCCCTGTAGTGGATGCTGCATAGAAAAGGGAAGGAAGAAGATAAGATGTTGCTACTAAAGAATTATGATAGTAGCCTGTGAGAAAGGGTTTGCTTCTGTAGAGGAAGCCCAACTTTTGGTGAGTTTTCTTGATGGTTTCAGTGATGTGTTGATCATATTTTAAGCTATCAACAATTAAAACACAAACAATCTTTGTGTTGGAAACCATTTCAATTGAAGTATTGTTTGCTGATGTGATGTTGAAGGATTATTGCTGTGCTGACAGAGATTTGGGTAAAAAAGTACAGTTTTGTACCTACCATAAATGTAGATGTTCGAAGATCCACATTGCTGCAGTCCTTACACTTGGGTAGTCCGCTGTCCTCGGTCGGCCCGAATATCAAAGTATAAGGCTGACGTCGGTCAGGGCGCATTTGACTGACGTCAGGACGTCAGGGTACAAATGCGCATGACCGACGTCATATCCTCAGTCTTTTCTTGCCCCAGATGTCAGAAGACCCTAAAAATAAAGGTCAAAACCAAAAGACAGCAAACAACCAACCAACCACCCTTGCACTAACTATATGTACAATATATACAATATACACAAAATGTACAACCCAACACACACAACCACCTCTAACTACAGAGGGGAAGGAGGGAGGGTAAATTGGACTGCAGCAATGTGGATCTTCGAACATCTACATTTATGGTAGGTACAAAACTGTACTATGTTCTTCATCTCACATTGCTGCAGTCCTTACACTTGGGTAGAATCCCAAAGCAGAGGTAAGGGAGGATGGCTAACTACAAGGAAGCAGGAGCTGCCAAAATGCCCTGCAAAACAGCAGTGGCAAAACCAGCCCTGGACTTAGAGTAAAGTGGCAGGTGATAATGCTTAGAGAAAGTATGCACAGAACTCCAAGTAGCTGCCTCCAAAATATCCTTGGTTGCCACTCCCCTCAAAAGCTGTTGAAGTGGCAGTAGCCCTAGTGGAATGAGGCCTAATCCCAGCTGGAATCTCCTTGCCATGATGGGAATAACAGAAAGCAATGCAAAACCCAATCCACTTAGAAATAGTTTGTTTTGATACAGGCTTGCCCTGAGAACTCAAAGCAAAAGAAACAAACAACTGCTGAGACTGCCTGAAACCTTTAGTTCTGTCCAAATAATAACGCAACTGCCTGTGGACATCTAAAGTGTGCAAAATCTTTTCCCCTTTATTTTGGGGATTTGCATAAAAAGTAGGCAAATGAATAGTTTGGTTTAAAGCCACACTAGAAACCACCTTAGGCATAAAGGAAGGATTAGTACGTAATGATACCCTATCCTTATGGAAAATCAAGAAAGGCTCAACCGCCATAAGGGCCTGTAATTCAGAAACCCTTCTTGCAGAGGTAATGGCCAACAAAAAGCAGTCTTCCATGATAAATATTTCAACTCAGCAGTAGCTGCAGGCTCAAAAGGTTGTAGAGTGAGTTTCTCCAACACAAAATTGAGATCCCAAGCAGGAGTAGGAGCTCTTCGTGGGGGTCTTATATTCTTTGCCCCTTTAAGAAATTGCTTGAACAAAGGATGAGAAAACAATGGTGGGTTGCAATCATAGTGAGCTGAAATTGCTGCAGCATGAACTTTAATAGAAGAGAAAGACAAACCTTTGTCTAGCAACTCAGTAAGATATTGAAGAGCCACACACAAATTAGGCTCAGAAACATCAAAATCTTTTGCTGCACTCCAAAACAAAAATCTCTTCCATTTGTCTGCGTACACTTTCCTTGTACTAGGCCTCCTAGCTTCCAAAATAACATTTAAAACTTGCTGAGGAAGTGGAGGCCCACTATGGTTCAAAACAGAATATGCCAGGCTGTTAGGTGCAGAGAGTGAAGCTTGACATTTAGCAAATGGCTGTCCTCCTGCGACAACAGGTGTGGAATCGAAGGCAAAGGCCATGGAGGCTTCCGCACCAGACTTCTCAGTAATGGGTACCAGTGTTGTCGAGGCCAATCCGAGCTATTAAAATCATCCTTGGCTTGTCCTGTCTGACCTTTAGAAGTACCTTTAGGAGGAGAGGCAGAGGTGGAAAGGCATACACATGAAGATTGCTCCAATTGAAAGAAAGAGCATCCACTCTCCAAGCTGTGGGATGAAACCTTTTGTGCAAAACCTTGGCAGCTGATGGTTTAGTGGAGAAGCGAACAGATCTATGTCTGGAGTTCCCCATGACACTGTCAATTTCTGAAATACATGAGGATCCAATTTCCACTCGTGGGGATCCATAATTGCCTGCTCAACACATCTGCTAAGGAGTTCTGTGCTCCTGGCAGAAATCTTGCCTGAAGATTGAGCTGTAAACTGAGAGCAGTCTCCCACAAAATCATTGCTTGCCTGCATAGAGGATAAGAATGTGTTCCCCCTTGCTTGTTGATGTACCACATGACAGTTGTGTTGTCTGTTAGAATCAACACCTGCCCTGGAAGAAGTAATTCCTTGAAAGCAATTAATGCAAACTGGACTGCTAACATCTCCTTCATGTTGATATGTAGATGTTGTAGTCTGACAGGCCACTTGTTTTGTATCCATTTTCCATTTAGATGAGCTCCCCAAGCTTTGTCTGAGGCATCTGTCGTTAAAATCTGACTCGCCTCTGGCCGGGTCACAGAGAGTCCCTTGTTTAGGTGACATTCCTGAGCCCACCACAAAAATTCCTTTTGAATGCAAGGTATTATTTGAATGACAGTGTCCAGATCCTGGCAGTGCTGTGTCCATACATTTTGAGATACCATTGTAGCTTCCTCATATGCAGTTTGGCATTGGGAAGTACCAGAATACAAGATGCCATGAACCCTAAGGCTTGAAGGACTGTCCTTGCAGTCAGCCCGGACTGATGAGATAGTTGATGGAAGTAAAGGGATAGACTCTTTTGTTTGTCCGGGGTTAAAAGGCCATCTGGGATGCTGTATTCAGTCTCACACCCAGAAAGCACATGTCTTGAGAGGGTACTAGACTGGACTTTATTTTGTTCACAGAATACCCTAGGCATCTTAGCACTGCTATCACATATTCCAAATGATGAAGAAGCTCTTCTCTTCCTTGAGCCAGAATTAGGCAGTCGTCCAAATAAGGATAGATCTGTATTCCTTTTAGTCTGAAGAAAGCTATCACTGGAGCCAGAACTTTCGTGAACACTCTGAGGGCAGTAGATAAGACAAAGGGCAATGCAGAGAACTGATAGTGAGAAGTCCCAGCTCGAAAACGCAGATACTTTCTGCAACTTAGTCTGATAGGAACATGAAGGTAAGCCTCCTTGAGATCCAAAGTTACCATCCAATGATCTTTGCCCAGCAGAGGTAAAAGCTGCTGCAACGTCAACATTTTGAACTTGGGAATGTCCAGATAAGTGTTGAGGATAGATAAATCCAAAATTGGTCTCCACGTGTTCCCCTTCTTTGGTACTAGGAACAGGCGAGAATAAAATCCTAGGCCCACTTCTGGCAGAGGGACCGGCTGTATGGCCCCTAGTCGGAGCAACAGAGAAACCTGTTTGTGAGCCTCTATTGTTTGTTGAGGAGGAACGTCTGGCATGCCTTTGAAAGGAGGCAAGGTATGGAAATAAAACCTGTAGCCGTGGTGTATGATATCCAATACCCATCTGTCCTGGGTAATTAAACTCCAATTTTCTTTGAAAAGTGCCAACCTTCCCCCCAAAGGTGCTGCCAGACGAGCAGGCTCTGGCAGCTGAAAAGGTAGGTCATTGGGTCTGCTTACGAAAGGACTGACCCCTGCCCTCACCCGAAGCCTGTGCAGGAGAACTCCCTGTTCTAGGCCTGAAAGAGCCCTGAGCTCTGCCCTTACCATGTCTAGATCTACCCCTAGACTGTGAATCATAAGAAGGATACGTCCACCCTTTAGTAGGCCAATTTCTACTAAACTTTGGAGGCTGGACCTGCAAAAAATCTTTAACAGTCTGCATAGACTTAGCCTTGTCTTCCATTTTCTTTAAAACTGTCTCAACAGGAGGACCAAACAACACGTCAGATTGTAAAGGAGCATCTAAAATCCTTGTTTTAACATGTTCAGACAAATTCTGATCCCTCAGCCAGGCGTGCCTGTGAAGAACTGACCCAGTGGCAGCCACCCTAGACGAGGCCTGTACAGCATCAAAACCACATTGCAAAGAATGCTTACCCACCTGTTCAGAAATATGCACTAAATCTTGCAACTCCTTACAATCAATACCTACTGCCAGAGCATCAACCTTAGATTTCAATTGTGAAAGGAGATAATTTTGGTATTTCAACATGTGAAACTGGCAATTCAGAGCCCTCATAGCAAGAGTGGAAGAAGTATAGACTTTCTTGCCCCATCTATCCAAGGCCCTAGCCTCCTTGTCTGCAGGAACCGGATTCTTAACAACAGAAGCCTTAACACCTTTAGGCCCATGGCTAACAGTTTCTGGGTCTGCCCTAGGACTCTTAAAAAGATACTTATGAGCTTCAGGCACCCTGTAATACCTATCCGGCTTAACAGGGGCAGGAGGCAAAGAATCAGGATTAAGAGAAGCTTCCATAAAAACAGCTTCCACTACATCCAAAACAGGAGGTATAGCCAAAGGCCTATGCTGGGGTAACAACAGAAATTCCCTAAGCCTTTTTCTGGAATCAGAGAAGTCCTGACCTTCCCACTTAAAATGCTCCCTCATGGAATGAAGAGTTTCTGAAAAAGAAAAATCCTCAGGAGGAGTAGCAGAAGGAGTAGAATCATCCACATCAGAATCAGAATAAGGAGAGTACTCCTGCAAGTCTTCAGCCAAGACTCTGAAACATCTGAAGCCTGCTCAAAACCCCCAGCTCAGGCTCCACCCTAGGCCTCTTATCAGGAGGGGGCATAGAACCCCTAATCAAAGTAATCAAATCTTCTGCCATTTTAAGCATATGCTTCTTGGGCACAGTACCTGAAGAGCTAGGGGTAACACTAACTGAAGCTAAACCTGGCCTGCCCCTGGGGGAAGCCTTTGAAACAGAAGGAGAGGGCCTAGCCACCTTAGGAAGGGAGGGGAGTATAGTAACATGAGAAGCCCCCTCAGCCTGACTAGTCTCCTGAGAGGCCACATCTTGTAATAACAAGGTCTCCCCCTGGGAACACAAAGAAACCTCCGGTGGAGCCACCGGCTCCACCGACACCTCTAAAGAACCGGCGTCTGGTACAGACAGTTCTTCTAGCCTAGGCTTAACTGCCTTGTCCTTGCGCTTCTTTGAAGAAGCGGGCGTCGGGGCATCCGACGGCATTTTATAGTTACACCGCTTCCCAAAGACTAACCTCGCACAATCCAACCTTCTCTTTATAGTGCGTTTATTAAATCTAGCACAAGAGCAACAGCCAACAACGTCGTGCTCAGGCCCTAAGCAAGGAATACACAAAGTATGATAATCTTTATGCGGTATCTGTTTCCCACAAGAAATGCAATAATTAACTTTTTCTGACATCCGGTAAATGACTGAGGCAAGAAAAACTAAAATATTCTAACGGGGTACTTAGCCAACTTTGAACTCAGTCTGAAACTTCTAAATCGAAAAATCTCAGAACGCCAACCGGCACTTGCAACACTGCTTCTGCATCGGACCATGTGGCAAAAAAGACTGAGGATATGACGTCGGTCATGCGCATTTGTACCCTGACATCCTGACGTCAGTCAAATGCGCCCTGACCGACGTCAGCCTTATACTTTGATATTCGGGCCGACCGAGGACAGCGGACTACCCAAGTGTAAGGACTGCAGCAATGTGAGATGAAGAACATCAGCATTATTTTTTTCCAAGCATTTAAAAGTAGTTGGTAGTCATCTAGGCAGGCCTCAACTGAGGAAAAGGAACCCTGGGTCATCTTGTGAACTAGCGGTTGACTTGGTGCATAGTGCATGATTGTGACATTGTCTGCGTATTGTACTATGGAGGCAACTTTAGTAACTTTATGAAAATTATTAGTGAATACGCTGAATAGCAAATGGCCTAGAGTAGATCTCTGAAGTATGCCAACAGAGACAGACAGAAAGGGTGAGATATCTCATTTCCATTTTACAGCCTGGACTCTGTTGGTGTGATAGCTGTGGAACCAGTTAAGGGATGAATGGGAGAGTCCTATGTAGAAAATTTCATGGAGTAGACGTTGGTGCATAACTGTGTCAAAAGTTTTTCACATGTCTAAGAGGGAGGATACTAGGTGGCCAGTGTTTCTATGAGACTTCATGATATCAGTAAAACTGATCAGAGCAGTAGTGGTACTATTTTAAGCTTAGAAACCATGCTGAGTGTTGGAGAGAATATTGATATTATGAAGATGGGAAAAGAGTTTTGAATTAATGCATTTTTCTTATATTTTGGAGAGTGGAAGTAGAATGGCTCTAGGTTGGCAACTGGAGAGGTTGGTGGATGTTCCTCCTTTATGTAGAGGTATGATGCAGGATTTTTTTCCAGATGGCAGAGACATAACTTTCTGTAATTGATTGGTTTATGGGAATAGATACAGTGTATGCTATAGCATCTGCAATTATTCTGGATATTCTTGTGGCTGGTTTGCAGCAGCTGGTGTGGAATTCTTTAGTTTTACAAGTTTTATTTTGATAAAACATGCTGATACTGGTTGTAGGGAGAAAGGATTTTGGTGGTGATTAGCACTTTTTGGGATAGGGAGGCTGATGGGTGTCTTATTTAGTAGGGAGAGGACAGAGTATATAAAATTTGTATGGAATTCGGTAGCTATAGAGAGTGAATTGTTGGAGATATTTGGTGAAGAAATCTTAGTTTGGCTTGGGTGCCTTTTAAATGTGTTCCAGAAAAGCCTAGGGTTGTGTTGGTGTTTGTCTTGGAGCTTGAAAAGTATTTAGTTTTGTCTGATCAGATTTTTTGTTTAGAAAGGTTCCTAAGCTGTCTAAAATATTGCAGTATTTGTGGTGTTTTGTCAGTAGACCATGTTTTCCAAGCTTTATTTCTGTTTAGCATGAGTTGCCTAGTTTATCTTGTGAGACATGCAGCAGGGCTGGATTTGATCTGTTTCGATCTGATGTGAGCTAGTTCATTTATTATGTTAAGAACTGTGATATTAAAGGAGAACCGCAACCACAGACTCAAAACAAAATGTTTATTTCATCATGGTTTCATGTTTCCTCTATTTTAATACCACTCTGGGACTATTTACAGGTTTCTAAATATTTTATACGTAATTTCTGAGTCTGACCACATGGGATCTAGCATCTTGAAGTGATGCTGATTGTTTAGTCTGCCTGTAGGTATCCCACAATGCAGTGCTTGTCTGTAAAAAAATTACACCATGCAGGCCTCTTTCTTCCTACAGCTCCTGTCACTGCATTAATTTTACATGCACGCACTAATGTCTTTCAGTCAGTTTTAAATAACATTTCATGCCATTCAATGACCACTTAAAACACAAATGCCACATAATAGACTTTTAAAGTGCTTTTTACTGCTTCTTCTTTTTAGAATGGCTAAATTGCAGTCTTTTGCGAAGCCTGAATTGTACTACTTCGATTCACCTCCCATCCCCTTTCACACCTAACTTCCCCAGCTGTCAAAGTGCATAATTTGAGCTATGATTGACAGCTCACAGTAGAAGACTTGTACTTCATGTACTGTTTCCTTGCTCTAGCCTTTACTTTCTGTATAGGTAGAGGAAGGGCCAAGAAGTCGTGACATCACAGTATGGGTGGGTTTTTAGGATGGTCTTGGTGATATCAGTTTGCAGAGGGAATTGGCCAGAAACCTACCTGTACTCATTGGCCTTGATGACATCAATGAATTGGAGGCTGCAGCAAGCTTTTCTAGGGCAGGATAAAGTTTTTTGAAAGTGAAACCACCACAGTACAGTAAGGTAATCTTCTAGTGGAGAGAAACAGTTGATTTAAAATGTTAAATGCTGTATTGTTGTTTATTCATAGCAGGGACTGTAATTAGGGAGAAAAAGGACAGAAAAGTTGACCATTTAATAATAGAATCCCGTTATTGTCCTTTAAAGTGATATTCACCATCTTTGGGTAAGTATTTCAGAATATCCCAGATGTATTTCTTGAGGTTGCTAATGAAGGTGTCATTATTGAATGAGGAGAGTGTGCGCACATTATTACAGATTGTGTTTATGTGCATGATTAAATTGTGTCTCTGCAAAGGTCACTAGATGGTCACTGGTAGTGTCAGATAGTCTGCCAGCAGTGTTAATTTTGGTAAGGGTGGCAGTGAGGATCCAGTCTAATGTAGACTCCCTATTACTGCATTTGTCTATTTGAATAGCAGTAGTGATAATTTGGATAAAACAGATTGATGGAAAATGCAGAACAGTTAGAGTTGATAAGTAAGTAGTTTATATTAACAGCACCTATGATGATGGTTTACTTGTTGATACTATGAGGGATCCAATAGAGGGTTTCTTCTAGCAATAGGTTGTTGTTTTTGGGAGGGATATAGATGGTAGTGATGCATAAACTCTTGCATTTGGTGATTTGCAGGAGAGAGATAATTATCTCAGCAGTGGCAAAGCTGGGGGGTGAGGAGGTTCAATGTGTTTTTTGTATATTGTAGCCATGCCACCAATTTCTTATGCTGTTAATCATTTCTAATGATGATATATCCTGGAGGAGAATTTCCTGGTCTTTATTAACTGCTTTTGGCCAGGTTTTTGTGGCTATGGGTATGTCAGGATTGTATTATCAAAAGTTGACTATTAGCCTGATTGAGTGGAAGAGGAGTACTAGTGGTAGCCAAGGGGGTAAAGTTTGCAAGTATGTAGAGAGAGTCCAGGATTAGGATGTATATCACCATCAAGAGCAAGCTTAGATAAGATGTGTGTGTAATGAAATAATCTTTGTATTTAGTTTTTACCTTTAAATTATCTGTGAGTATTGTGGAATCGTCTTTGGTGTATTTGAAATTAAGGACAGTATGGTATATGATACAGTGTATGGGTGCTATAGTAGTGTGAGAGGAGGAGGATTTAGAATTCTGGTGTAGTGCTCTGGAGGTTACAGTAACAATGGATTGTGGTAAGATGTAGTATGGGCAAGAATAGATAGAAGTAGAGATAGTAAGTGAAAGAGCAGCATAACATAGTCATAGAAGAGAAAAGCAGGTTTGTGGAATTTAATAAGGGGGGTAATCATTAGAATAAATTAAGGCATTGCTGTTTAAATTGAGGCAGTGGATGGAATAGTAGGAAGAGAAAAAGTAGAGTAAGGAAGGAAGGACCAAAAGAAAGTCAGTGCGATGTAATATAGCAATCTATAACAAAAAAGAGCAAATAGTGTGTCTGTAATGGGTATGATTAGTTGGAGGTATGGAGTGGGTGGGCTTAGGGAAGTTTAAATGTAGTTGTAGTCAGGGTAGGTGGGAATTTGGGGTTGGATGGGGGGACAAATAAGGTAGAGCTACGCAATGTCAAACACAGCAGATTCCAGTCCCTTAGGGACAGTGCATGGCCAAAAACAATCAATAGAACTGGCACTACTAGAGTTTGCACACAACTAAATAAGGGTGCTTACTAGTGTAAATGCAAAAGTAATTCTTAGACTATGTAGTACTTTGTCAATCAACTTGAGCATTTAACAGATATATAGAGTTCCACTGATTGTGTCAAGCCTGGCTTTGATGAAGCTACAATTTGCAGGATTTTTGTATTTGTTTGAATGCTGCTTTATAAGTAGTCAGATTGTGTGTTCAAAAAATTCTGTCTGCTGGCAACAGTGTAATTGAATGAGTATGTGTCATTTGTTACACTGCTAACCTGATAATTGGGGGATTTAGACTTAATGTCAGGGAGTGGCCGGACAGTAGGATGAGTCATAGATTTATGGAGAAATCTGGGAACTTAGGTTTAAGTAGTGGGACAGAAGTCTTAGGGTTACAGAACAACAGGAAAACTTAGGTTATGGGAGCAGGAGGGGAGTCTTTTATATTGGCAGCAGTTGAAAAATTTATGTTCAGGGAGCAAGAGAGACATTTTAGACTTAGGGAGCAATTGGAAATTTAGACTGAGAGAGTGGAAGGGGAGTTTTAAGGTTAAAGAGCTGTTGGCAAATTTAGGTTTAGGGAGTAGGAGTGGAGATTGGATTGGGTTATGACAGGGACTCTATAAATTGGTTGGATTACAGTAGTTACAGGCAGGGCAGCTGGCATTCTATGTTGCTTGATGGGTTTTTGAGTAAATGTTCATTGATGTATGTGGTCTTCATTTTAATGATATAGGTCATGTATTTGCTATTTATTTGGATGTGTCTGTCCTATATGTTTGGGTTAGCTGTGGTAATGTGTAAAGCAGTTAGATGGATTTTTTTGAAGCTGAGTGTGGGTATGGAGGTAGGCTTATGTGTGTGAGTGTTATTAGGGTCAGTTAGGGTTATGTATGATGATACATGTAGTGGTTTGCACTGCATGGAATAAATGCATGTGTTTGTGGGTCAGGGATAAAGTAAGGGCAAAGTAACGTGACAGATGTAGTGTTTGTGTATATTAATTTAGGTGGTGAGTGTCCTTTGTTTTGTTTTATAGTAGTGATATGGAAAAGATTTTTGTAAGGTGAGGTCTGGAGTTCAGGTTAGGGACAGGTACAAGGTTAGAGTTAGCACACAGTTGTAAGGCAGAGCAGGGGGCAAAGCAACACAATTACGAATAAAGACTAGAATTATGAGCGTTGGCTTACCAGGAATTTCACCTACCTCACATTCTCCACAGTGCCTTCTATTGTGTTATCTTACAACAAAACATTTGATGAAAACTATTGCATTCACATACTCACACAATCTTTACAAGCATTATGGTAAGACATTGCCACCAGCCACACCTGTCTTGCATACCCAGAAAAAACTTACTTAACTTACTATACAAGCTTAAAATGAGCCAACTGTTTTATTAACTTATACTAGCTATAATCAGTCTTTCCCATCAAAAGATGGATTTTAACATATAATTCCCTAATATTCTGCAGGTATCTTTATGTATGTCAATGAACATCCAGTCACAGACTTTTGATGTAAATAATAAAATATTTTACTTAAACATAAGGCAATACAGTTTGAAAATCAAATATATAAACAAATATACTTTGCTGTTCTCGAGCATATTAAAAGTCCACCACATATAAGACCAATGCACAGACTGCCTTGGACAGAGTGCTGACCTGATTTTCAAAGAAAGAATTATTCTATGTGAAGAAACTTTACAGGGTTATCCTAGATTGAGTCAACATTGAAACATATTCCATTAGTATAGCACTTTTACACACCCCCTTTCTCTATTGGATGAAGAAGTCCTTTTATGTTGCCCTATGATTCAAAGGGATAAAGACGTTATTGTGCCATGGATGACCTGTATTCAACTAGAGGCATAGAAGCTGGACCGGCTGTGTATGGAGTTTCAAAGTGAGTGGCCAAAGCTGGTTTGTCCATCCTGGCTACAATAGCAGCATTAAAAGCCTGTTGAACTCCAAGATGCAAGTAGCATACCACTTGGTTTGGAGGTCGCACATATGTGAAAGCATGTATGCTTATAATAAAAGCAGTGATTGCAGGGTTTGAAAGCCTGCCAGGATAGTGGGGTTAGGGCACACTCATACAATACCAGTATCCTTAATCTCATCTCCTTAATCTCATCCCAAACCACAGACATAGGTCAGGTTTAGCCCAGGGGAGACTAAGGTAGGTTCAGTAAAGCTGATGAATAAGTGGAGGGGGTGGTAGCAACTGATGGTTAGCTGTAGAAGTAAAAACAAGTACCAACTCTTGAATTTTTGCTTGATCATGAGTTTAAACTGAAATGACTTCCTCCAAAGCAGAGCTGATTTAATAATTAGGAAGCTTCAACCCTAAAGTTGCCACCCCTCTGTTTTTTCCTGCAGTATCCAAATATACAACTACTACTCATGTTCTCTAGCTCCTTCTTCATTTTTTTAAATAGAATACCTATACTTTCTGATGAAACAGCATGTTTCCAGCTTTCATCAACACATCTTGTATGCTGGAAAAAGGATGAGATGTCCCCATCTTGTTGATTAGCTTGTTGCACTAGAAAACAGCCACTCAACAAGATAGGTGACCGAGAAGCCTGCAAACATTATGGAATAAAATGCAGGGCTCTCTGCTAGCTATTTGCTTTTTTCAAAAGTGACTGAGATTTGGTTTCTGCTGCAGATTTCTTTTCAGGAGGTTTAAGTGTGCTTTTGCTTTGCTATCATCTGACTCAGAGTCATCTCATTACTGGGCCTCTAGGTGAGAGGACGTCATCCTTGGGCTGCCACTAATAGCTAGCCTGCCTTCTCAAGCTTTGCCATTGCTACATCAACCATTTTGAGAAGCAGGTATTTTTTTATACCAGACAGCCACAGGAGACCATTGTTTGAGGGTTTTTTTTTTTTTTTTGCAGAATTCAGCTACACGTTACTGGATAGTATTTTAGGGGGAAAACAATTACTATTCAAAAGAACTTAAATGATTGTGAAAGACTGCAGAATGTCCTGATCTCTGCTTTATACCTTTGATCTGTCCTGCATAAAATATATGGTTTTCTGGCAAATCACAGAGTATTGCAATCATTAAATAGTGATAATGCATTTCAGTTTTTAAACTTTATATTATTCAGAAAATGCATTTTATTCTAGCAACTCTCTAAGTTCATAAGTGCAGTATTTAAAATCTGCCTCCCCCATTTTCCTTCAGAAAATGCATAACAAACCAAAACCTGTTTTTCCTAGAAATTTTCTAAGCTTATAATTAAAATCTGTACCTTAGTTTATGTCTTAGTTCTTTTATGATATTTGTTGTTGTCCATATTTCTTGTGCTAAGAGTTTTGTTCAGATTTTCACAGAATGTACAGATTTTGCCTCATATTTTTGGCCTATTCCTCAAAGAATTTGTAGTTTGCTTCAGATCTCATGGTCTTTTGGTCATAAACTGTGGATTTGTAATAAATCATTGCTGAATGAAGTAATTTAATAGTGACATATTTGAGTTTTAGATTTCATATCCTTGCAAAATGCATCAACAAGCAAAAAGCTTTTAGACTAGCAACTTTCTAAGTTTATAAGAATGGAAATTAACATCTGTGCCTGATTTTGGTCCTTCATTCTCCTATGATGCTTGTTTCTGTCCAAATGTGAATGCTTATGACATGACTTGCATTACTATGAGTCATTCAGTGATACATAAGAGCATGTTGGACAACAGGCATTATATATTTGTGGGGGCTTTCTATATCTGTAGTAGTTTCAGGCAGTGTAGCAAGCATTAAGGCTAGAAGCTGTTTTAGTATGTTAAATACAAACTGTATCTGTATGTCCATTTGGTACAGAGCAGTAAGGTTATGAGATACTGGACTTAAATATGGACTGTGTATACTTAGAGTGATACACCAAGGTAAAGCAGATGGGTTATAACATTTTATACAATATTACTACTTAAAAGTATCCATTAGTTTCAGAAATTGTATTTTAAGAAAGGGCTCTGAGCCCTTTCTTCTTTGCAATGGTGATGGACAGGTTGACAGACGAGATCAGACAGGAGTCACCGTGGACTATGATGTTTTTACAGATGACATTGTGATCTGTAATGAGAGCAGGGAGAAGGTTGAGGAGACCCTGGATAGGTGGGGATATGCTCTAGAGAGGAGAGGAGTGAAGGTCAGCAGGACTAAGACAGAATATATGTGTGTGAATGAGAGGGAGGATAGAGGAATGGTGAGGATGCAGGGAGTAGAGGTGGCGAAGATGGATGAGTTTAAATACTTGGGATCAACAGTTTAGAATAATGGCGAGTGTGGAAGAGAGGTTAAGAAGAGAGTACAGGCAGGATGGAGTGGGTGGAGAAGATTGTCAGGAGTGATTTGTGACAGATGAGTACCAGTGAGCATGAAAGGGAAGGTCTACAAGAGGGTAGTGAGATCAGGTATGTTATATGGGTTGGAGAAAGTGGCATTGACAAAAAGGCAGGAGTCAGAGCTGGATGTGGCAGAGTTAAAGATGTTAAGATTTGCACTGGGTGTGACAAAGGTGGACAGGATTAGTAATAAGTATATTAGAGGGTCAGCCCAAGTTGGACGGTTTGGAGACAAAGCCAGGGAGGCGAGATTACGTTGGTTTGGACATGTGCTGAGGAGAGATGCTCGGTATATTGGGAAAAGGATGCTAAGGATGAAGCTGCCAGGTAAGAGGAAAGAGGAAGGCCTAAGTTAAGGTTTATGGAAGTGGTGAGAGAGGGCATGCAGGTGGTTGGTGTGACAGAGAAAGATGCAGAGGACAGGAAGAAATGGAAACAGATGATCTGCTGTGGTGGCCCCTAATGGGAACAGCTGAAAGAAAAGAGGAAAGTATTCATTATTTTCTCAATCTGTCTCTACATAATGTATTAGGGTTGTGAGCTCTTATGAACAGGGTATGTGTCATGTAATAGTCCCGGGTCTGAATTTCTTCATCATGCATTTGCAATGTGCTTCTGAGTAACTGACTTGGCTGTGCAGTGTTACTGTTTTTTTTTTTTTCAGTTTAGGGTGATGTCCTTAACTAATTGTTATTGACTGCATTGTTCTTCTGGGAAGCAGGATGAAAGATTGTGAAAGTCCTAGCATGCAGCATATTATTGTCATATTGTATTACAATAATTGTTCCCTAAACTGCTATGTGTGTGGGGATATGGTTGTTGAGCTACATGTATTTTATGTTGCTGACCCTCAGTATGCCTCTTAATGCCTGATGTTAGCTCACTCTCCAAGTTTTATTCTCAACTGGATAACTTTGGTGTGGAGTCTGTGTGCTTGTGTCAGGTTTGTGTGTAACAGCTGAGAGTCTCAACTTAGCACAGTAGTTACTGTTGCTGCTTTGGTGTTTGATCCCCAGGATTTATTCTCAGTTGGATGCCTTCTATGTAGAATCTGTATATTCTCCTGTCTGTGGCAGGTTCATGTGTGTAACAGCTGCAAAATTTCTCTCTGGCACAGGAGTTACTGTTACCACCTTACATTGCTTGGCCTCTACTGTTAATTTTTCAAGTGGAGTCTGCATGCCCTCCTGTCTGTGCCAGGTTCATGTTTGTAACATCTCCAAAATGTCACTCTGGCACAGGAGTTACTGCCTTACATTGCCTGGCCTACACTGCTAATTATTCAGGTGGAGTCTGCATGTTCTCTTGCATACACAGGTTGTATTTTTCTTATGGACAGCTAGGTATCAAGATTTAATACAAGTCTGGAGAGATTCAAGTTACTGAATGAGAGCAAATATCTCTGGCTAGTGACTATGGCACAGGCCATCATGGCTCTGCTTTGGTCACTTAACTGTGTTGACTAGATTGGTATTAATAATTATTTTGGTTTTATTGTAGCTGTGTTAAGCAAGAATCCTGCAAGAATCATGTCTGGGAAATGTCAGTAGATCAGCAAGAGGCTGGAAAAGTGCACATCCTGTGGAACAACTTTCGCTATTAAGTGGGATGAAGAAAAGGCACTGAAAAGCCACCAAAAGTCAGACAAACATCAGCAAAGCCTTTAGAAACAGAACTTTGTAATGAGAAAGTTTATTCAGCCACATAGTGCAACCAGTGAAGCTTTCAAAGTGACAGCAGCTGAAGTGAGAGCAGTTTATTATGGTGTAAAACACAGTCCCTCATCGACATCCAGACTAGGGTTGCCACCTATAGTTTTTTTTTTTCTTGACTATCTGGAAATCAAACTGATTCTCCGTTAGTCTGGAAAGCACTATACAAACTCTGGTATTCTGCTTCAAAAAAGGAAACAAACTATCGGAGTTTGTTAAATCAGCTGATTTAGTATGTTTTTTAGAGAAAAGCATAGTAAATTGGGTGAAAGCAGGCATCAGAAATGGAAAAAGAGGACATTCTCGTCCATTGGCATCACGGTGACATCACAAAATGGGTGGAAGAGTGGGTGGGAATAGACGGGGTTACAGGTAATGCGAGGGGTATGGCCTTACTCTGGTTTTAGCTAAAAGGAAAGGTGGCAACCCTAATCCAGACTGTGGAGGTGCAGATAATTTTCCCTGAATCTACTGTGGCTCAAAATTCAGCTGTGGGAAGACAAAAGCTGAGTGCATTGTATTGAATGACTTGCACCTCATTCGGAGGAGCTTCTTCTCCAGAAACGCAGCACTTCATATTTCTCACACGTGTCATATGCATCCAATAAAGGGAACAGAAAAATATCCCCAGTGCCTATTCAGGTCTTCACTCAAACCCATGGTACACAACAGAAACTTCTGCATTTCTATGAGGATCATAAAAGCCCAGAATTAATATTAACAAGAACAAAGGACATCCTTGTCAGAAAGAACTGAAAGTACAAAACTTGTCTGGCTATGCTGCAGACAATCCCTCAGTTAATTATGGAAAATACTGGTCTGTTTTTAAACATCTGAAACCTGAGTTGTCTCAAATCATTATCAAACAGTACAAAGCATGCCAGCAATGCCCTTGCAAAGTTTAATGTGGAGATGCTGGTTTTGAAAGTGCACAGTGAGTTTTCAACATCTGCAAAAAACTGGCACTATTGAAGGACTAAGATTCTTTCTTACACCAGCACTTTAAGGAGATCTTGCTACATGTTATAACAAGGTAGCTGTCTTTTTTTCCGAGCCGTAGCGAGGCTAGTAGAATGTTGGCCTGCTATTAAAAAATTTTATTATGAGTCTGATAATTATTAACCCTCATCGGCCGTTGAAGGCCGATGAGGACAGCAAATCTAAGTATATCTCAGAGGCAGACTGCTACATGTTTTATGCACTACATTCTGTAGAGTGCTTGAGACATACATCTCATGCACTATGTCTTGCAGATATTCTACAAGTCTGTAGCAAAACTTCAAAGTAATAGACTCTCTGCCTCAGAGTTGTACACAGTGATGGTGAGCCTCAGAAATGAGTTGAAGAGGAGGCTAGATGATCAGTTCTTTGGCGCAAAAGCTTCATCTGCCTTAAAGCACTTTACTCCAGCTTGAGGCACAGCAAGTCCACAGGGACTTTAAATTTTTATACTAATGCAATTTGTTACCTGCAGAAGTGGTTTGACTTTGATAATGGCCCCTTTAAAGCTATGCAAGTCTTGATCATCCAACAGCCTGTAATTTTGTCAGAACTGTGTATAGTTGCAGATGTTTTCTAATTGGGTGTAGACAAGAAAGCACTTTACTCAGACTACTGCACTTTAACTGTTGCATTGCCAGCCCTGTTACAGATGACAAAAGAATCAAGTGATCATTGGGTGACTTTTTTTACTAAAGTTCCAGCCTGCAAAATAATGTGGTTTGTCCTTTCAGTTACCCTGGCAATAGCTTAGTGGATTTTTTTTCACTTATGAGGAATGCACAGATTGATACAAAAAACAGAATGCTTGTGTCTCTTGTAAAGACTGAGCTGCAGATAAAGTTAAATTTTAAAATGATATGTCACAATTTTATGCATTCTTGAAAGGAAACCAGCCATCATAGCAAGCTGCCTGCTCTTGCTGAAAAACTCCATTGTATATAAAACTCTACCACATGTCCATGATTTGTTTCACTTTTTCTATAACAATAGTAATGTGTGACCATAATTTTATATTCAGTTTTCCCTTGCCTCTTTATCTTTCATCTTAAGTGTGGTGTCATTTGGATGTAGTGTTGGACAGTGAACCCTTAAAATCTAATGCTTTGAATGAAATACTGCTAAATAAAGTTGTTTACTTTACATCTTGTTGCTTCTGATTCATTGTTTATTTCTTGCATATAGTAAGTACAAATGGTATTCAAGACTTGTTCTGGTGAGCATGGCTAGCTAAAAAGGGGTGTGGCTACCAAATTGAATGGGTGTGGCTAGATTATGCATGGGGTGGAACTTGTTTGTCAGGAAACAGTATGATGGAAAGGTGACAACGGTACTCTACACCCCCTTCTCCCAATAAGGAAGCATTGCACTTGACAGGATGCAGCAATCTAAGGAGCCTTAAACTCTGCTGGCTTGTGTGTGTGTGTGTGTGTGTGTGTGTGTGTGTGTGTGTGTGTGTGTGTGTGTGTGCGTGTGTGTGTGTGTGTGTGTGTGTACATTAGTTTCATTCACTCTCAGCTGTTTTGTGGTTTGCACAACTTTTCATATTTCACATCTTTGCTGCATCCTTATTGAAAAAAACAAAAAATAAACAAATTGCAGATTTAAACAGCTTTTCACAGATACAATCCAGGAGTTAACAACTGGTGCCAACACTTCAAAGTAACGTGAAGTATGGTCCCTAAAGAGTGAAAGTAGAATCTTACAGCATTTCTTAGATGATATCATCCTGAATTAAATGTGTCACAGCAACTCTTAATTTTTTTTTACTACTATATCTCATTACCATTTTCGCTGCAATCTGTGAGCCTTTACTTAAATGACATGCTAACTATATGTGCAGGACATTTTACCTTCAAAAGCCTGCATTTGAGCTTGTTTCCCACTTCTCCTGTAACTAGTCTATTCCAGATACAGACTTGCTGTTTCCAGGACTGTTTGTAAGCTTCTGAGCGGTGCCAAAGTCTGCTCTTCAATTTTTCCCTTAGATCTGCTAGTTCTCTCCTCTCCTGCACTTTTACTAGCTTATTAGTGTAGCACTTTACCAGACTTCTTGTAACAATTATTGTAGCACACAAAAGTGCTACCAGCACTAAACGTTCTACAAGGAAATAGATCCAGTACATATTATTAATGCCCACCCCTCAAGGTATGTCTAAAGGTCAGTTCCCTGTGCTTTCTCCTATTACCCTGGTGAACTTGAGCATCCTGAAGCAATGTAGCAACTGCTTCATGTATAACGACAACCCTCTCCTCTTATCTCCCAACACTCAGACTTGCAAGAGATGCACTTATATATCCAAACTGGAAGCCATGCACTCTCCAGCCAAGACTGGAATAGCTGGTCAAGAGGAGAAGGTCAACACTTGCACCACACCACATGGAACACATAGCCTTCCAGAACACATACCAGCACTGCCTTCACATAAAAACAGAAACCACACACCCACATTCACGGAGGCTCTCAATAAAAATTTACCCAAACAGCAGAGACCTCCAAGGCAGAAATGCACTCAGCCACCACAACACAACACTACCAAGACACATAACTCTCCGAAACAGTGTGCCACTCAACTAAAGCCCATAAGGCAAAACAGCATGCCCAACACATTAATCATAAGTGACTCGATAGTGAGGCACACTGATGTCCCACTCACTAGGTTGAATAAGGAGAAAGTAACAGTCAGCTGCCTGTCAGGTGCCAGTATCTGCCACATAACACATGCACTCAGGTCCCTTATCAACAGGTACAAATATGACTTTGTCATTGTACATGTGGGTGTGAATGACCGGAGCCGTACCTCCCTGGACTACATGAAAAGAGACATGGAGAAGCTCTCAGATTATGTATCCCAGGTGTGCATGATCCTAGCCCTGAGCAGCATCCTACCATCACCCAGAATGATACCACAGTACAAGCAGAAAATGATTGACTTCAACAATTGGCTAAGCTTCTGGTGTCATTCTAAGGGGATCCAGTATCTGTCTGCCTGGGATGACATGATTGACAGACATTGATGCTTTGCCAGAGATGGCCTACATCTGTCACCCCTGGGCTTCCAGATGCTGGCCAAGGCTCTTGCCAACCCTATAGTGCCTTTTCCAGGCGGTGTTCCAAAGACCAAATTACCACTGTAACAGCTACAAACAAATGCAATTTGAGGGTCATACTACTCAACGCTAGAAGTCTAAATCTCAAAATGCACTTGCTTGAAGCACTCCTTAAAATGGAGAACATCGACATTTGTGCTGTAACAGAGACCTGGTTCAAGGCAGCAGAAAGACCTACTGCACTACCAGGCTATAACTCATTCCACTCCTTTCGGCCCCAGAACTTAGACCGAAGCACCAAAGGCTGTGGTGTTTCCATATTCATAAAGGATGCACACACCTCCAGACTGGTAGCCCAACATAACACATCAGAGATACTTCAGGTGCAGCTAACATTGGGTAAGACAGCGATACAGGTCATAGCCTGCTATAGGTCTCCAACCATGTCCCAATACTCACACTCCACATTCATTGGAGAATTGTAGGGTCCAAACTAACACTCCCATACTAGGCGACTTCAACTACCCCTCCATTAACTGGGAAAACTACTCATGTACCAGTACACTTGCCCAATGTTTCCTGGAATTCATTAATTCCAAAGCCCTGGACCAGCTCGTTCTTACCCCCACTAGAGGCAGCAACATCCTTGACCTGGTCATTACTAACATGAGCGACCGTTGGTCTACACCAGTAGTCAGCTCCTCCCTGGTTAGATCTGATCACAAACTAATCACCTTGGAAACCCACATCCCCCCCCCCCCCCCACAAAGGTAACCACCATAAAAAAACTTCTCCAAAGCTAACTTTGAGCTCGTAAAAACAGAGGTGGCTAACTTCACGGCACCCATGCAAATGGAGAATAGTTGCATGACCGCCGGCCAAATCAATCACCAATGCACTGTACAAACACGTACACAAATGCATGGATCTTGCCATACCCAATAAAACCAAGATGCTGTCCTCCAAAAATGGAAGCCAATCTGGTGGTCCCCTGCCATAAACAAACTCTACAACAGAAGGAGTAAATTGATGCAGAATAAGATGAAGTCCAAAGACTGGAAAAACTCCATTATCAGCGTCAACAAAAAGTTGAGATCTCTCATCAAATCCTCTAAAGATAGCTATGAAAACAGAATTGCAGCAGACAGTAAAGATGACCACAAGGCCTTCTATAGTTATGTAAAGAATCTCACAGCAATACCCATAGTTGCTCTGAGCTACTGCACAATGGTACCTCCTACAGATATTCAAAAACACACGAACACAGTTGAGTAAAAAGCAGAACACCTTTATCCAACACAAAGCTTTCGGGACAACTCCCTTTTTCAATGATTAACACAAGGTGCAGTTACATTCACATTTAAATACGCCCACCACACATCACATGACCTGCAGCCAAGGTCATATGATCAACTGCAGCAATATTTAATATATCTACTGACATTTTTACTAAAAAATATAAAATACAAAATTCAAACTCTTATACACATACATATAAATACACACCTATTCTTATATGTAAAAAAGGTATGCTATATCTCAACACTCAGAAATCCATCTACTCAACACTCACATCTCACTTAACGTACATAAAGTTATAAAAATAGTATTTATTCAGTGCTATAAAATTTCTACAGCAATCTTAAAAAACATGACCATACCCATGTTACCAAACATTAATCATTTCAAACAATTGTGCTGCAACCTCACTAAAATTGGTTTTATTGACACGGCTGCATTTAAACCAGGTTCAGTGTCTGCTGACAATCGCACTATCCACTCATATTCCCTTACTTCTAACTTGATTGCATATATCACCCCCTCTTAAAGGTTTAAATAGCATATCTATAACTCTAAACTTAAACATATGCCCAATATCACTTTCTTTTATATGTTTATATAAGGCATTTGTCTCACATTGTCTCCTTATGTTGGACTTGTGTTCAATTATACGATCCCTCAACTTTCTCGTTGTCATCCCCACATAGAAAGATGAACATGCAACACAAGTTGCTATATATATAACATAGCAAGAGGCACATGTTGCCAGTCCATTAAAGTTGTAACGTTTATTAGTAACAGGATGTTGAAATATGCTGTTATTTAGTAAACTACCTTCTTGGGTTGGCATTATGTCAATGCAGCAACTACAATTGTAGCAACATATAGTGCCTCTAGTTCTTCCTTCAGATTGAAAAGCGGAAGGATGTAAAAAGTCCTTATAACATAAGAATGACTTCAAAGATCTTTTATTCCTATACGCAAATGAAGGTGTATTTCCTACAACTGCTCTTACGTCATCCTGTGCTAAGAGTATTTTCCAGTATTTATTTATAACTCTTCTAACTATATGTGTTTTCATATTATACGACGTTATAAATCTTAGTTTACCATCATCTCTCATTTTCTCCAACTCATTGCTAGCACTATTATTATCAGGTAAACATATAGGTTTGTAGGTTGTCATTCTATTGTTCTTAACTAGATCTCTCATACTATCTACTAACTTCTGTGGGTACCCACTAGCTATAAAGTCACCACATGTCTCGTCTAATTGTTTTACAAAATTCTCTTCAATATTATTAAGTCTACTAATTCTTATCAACTGGGCCTTCACTATGCCCTCGAAAACATGGGGGGCATGCATGCTTGATGCTTCTAGATAACGCCCAGATGAAACCTCTTTTTTTATATACAGTGGTAACAAATTTGTTATCATTCATTTTCAAATTATATCCAGAAAATTCACACTACTTTGTGAACATTCCATTTTGAATTTCAAAAAAGATGTTGTGTTATTTATATAAGCATTAAAGTTTAACAAATCCATATGGGTACCTTTCCAAATAAGAAAGCAGTCGTCCACAAACCTTTGATAAAATTGGACTCCATCATTTATAAAGCCACTATCATTAAACAGGTGTGTCCTTTCCCATTGATATAGGACTATGTTAGCAAACGTGTTAGCTATGGGAGTACCCTTAGCCACACCTGTTAGCTGCACATAATGTTGTTCATTAAAAATAAATACATTATTCCTCAGCACTACATCTAATAACATGCAGATATTATCAGAATGTCTAGATGTAAAACCTGAATGCTGTGTAAGGAAGTCACGTACAGACTCTACACCATATTCAATGGGAATCACAGTAAACAAAGAGGCTATATCCAGTACAGCCATATACATATTCCCATTTTCCCAGAGTGCATCTTTCATATCAACTTGCCATCTGTTTAGTTTCATTAAGAAATCTGTTGTATCTTTAATAACAGTAGTGCAAATAGATAACAAGGGTTGTAGTTGCTTTTGCAAATACAAAGAAATAGGCTCCGTGACCTATCCTTTGCCTGAAACAATTGGTCTCATTGGTGGATTCTCCCTGTTTTTGTGCACCTTGGGAATCCCATATAATTGTGGTATTATGGGACTAGTCACAGTTAAAAAATGGAATAAATCCAATGTAATATCACCTGCTAATTGTATATCATATATACACATGTTAACATAGGATACATATTTCTTAACATCTAGACCAGAAATAAGTTTAAAGGCCATCTCATCCCCAAGCAAAAGTAGGACAGATTCTATATACTTGGTTCTATCCATAATCACCACAGAGCCCCCCTTATCTGCTTGTTTTATAATTATGCTAGGTTCATTCCTTAATTCTTTGAGAGATATATGCTCAGCATACGTAAGATTAAAAATACTATTGCCTCTTGATTTCATATCATATGTATTTCTAAGTTCCAACTCACACAAGTCATGAAAGGCTGTTAATATTGGTATAGTATTTGGAATGAATATGCTACGCCTTTTACAGCCCTTTTCATTTACTACTTCATTACCAAAGATGAGTTTTAAGGATACATTCCTCACAAACATTTTTAAATCCGTTAGTACATTTATAATGTCATCAGAACTTGTAGGAATAAATCCCATATCTCTACGAAGTACTGAGCAATGTCCAATCCCAATGTTAAAGGATGATAGATTCAAAACATCTGCCTTTACTTTCTGGCTATTTTCAGTTGTTTTGGTGAAGTGGATAGTTTCCGTTTGTTATCTAATGTCGCCACTTCTTTCACTGCCCAACCTACCCCTCGAGGCGGATCTAGATGCTGCCCTCTGCTCGACAACTCTTTCTGGCTGTTGTAACTGAAACGGTTTATTAAAAAAATTGTGTATAGGTTGTGTAGTCCTTTTGGCCGTGTTTAACGGCTCATCCGTTGTTCTTGGTACTAAGAGAGATCCACATGGTAAACGCACACTTTCTGCTTCGCTACTGGCACCATGAGGTGCTTCAGTTGCTGTCGTCGTCTTCACGCTACCCACATGATGCTGTGACGATAGTGGGGGCGTGTTCATATGCTCCGTTGGTATGCTAGCAGTTTCAAAGACATCCAGTGTGTCTAGGGACAAAGCAACTCTATTTACTGGTTCCGATGTGAACTTACTATGCGTTTTAAAGTTTGTTTTCTTAATCTCTCCAGCCCTATCAGTCCTGGGCCAAGAGAATATACTGCCAGTTTGAAAATCGCCGATATCTCTAAGGAGTTTGCGCTTCTTGGTCGCTTCAAGTCTATTATCTAACGCTGATAGTCTATCCATCATAGCTTGATGAATGGAAAAACCTTCCTTCCAGCATGACATATTAAACAAATTATCCTCCATCTCTATTA
This sequence comes from Protopterus annectens, assembly GCF_019279795.1. NCBI lineage: Eukaryota > Metazoa > Chordata > Ceratodontiformes > Protopteridae > Protopterus > Protopterus annectens. Next base: position 79,091,866 of record NC_056728.1, read on the forward strand.
TTTCCTTTTTTAGACCATTTTCTATGTCCAGTATACTGACCATCAGATTCAGTGCCAGCTTTACCCTCTCCCCCCAAAGGACCAATCACAATACCAGTAGATTGCCAGGCACCCAGTATTACTGCTGCCCAGGTTAAAACAGCAAGGCCAAGAATACAGCTTCTATGGGACCTGACAATATCCCTGGCTGTGTTCTACATGGACTACAGAGTGAATTGGCACCACACTTGTGTGCCCTGTTCAATCACAGCCACACCTCAGGATTTGTCCCTACCAAATGGTGCACTGCTACAGTCATCCCTCTCCACAAAGGAGGAGTGACTACAGACCTTGGGAATTATTGCCCCATTAGACTGATGAGCCTGATATGCAAAGCTATGGAACACATCATCATGGACCTAATAAATAATGATATAGGGAATCTCCAAACTCTGGATCCCACACAGTTTGCTTTTGTGAAGGGTAGATCATGCCTGCTCAAGTTGGTCGACTTCTTTGAGTCAGCCACCAGAGCTGTGGATGAAGGCAAGGTGGTTCATACAGCCTACCTTGATCTGGCCAAGGCCCACTCAGGAATCATAGAAAAACTCACTAAGCTAGGCATCAACCCCTATATCACTAGGTGGGTTGCAAACTGGCTCACAGATAGAACCCATAGTGTGAAAGTAGCTGACTCCAAGTCAGACTGCCGACTAGTCATGAGTGGAGTCCCACAGGGTTTAGTCCTGGGTCCTCTCCTGTTTGGTATCTACTTCTCTGAAGTCCAGGCCAACACAAAGGGACTCTGGCTGACAAAGTTCGCAGACAATTGCAAGTTTGGAGCTACTATTATCACTGCTATAGTGTGTTTTTTATATTTTTGTAATAAAGTCTGTTCGAGTGGCTAGTGGTTCCAGGTGGTTCAGTCATACATACTGTGGTCTAGTTTGGTTCGTGGGGCACCTTTTCTTCAGTGTTATTGTGGTTGAGCTATTATTAACTCCCCAAGTGATGTTGACATCCTACAGAATCGCCTCACTAAGACCAACGCCTGGTGTCAGAACCATGGCTTTAACCTCAATGCCAACAAATGTGTTCCTTTGGGAAAAAAATGGTTCCCATGAATTACCACATCGATGGTAGTCCACTGAACCCAGAAGGTCTTATAAGAGAGCTGGGAACACAGGTTGGCAGCAACCTCTCTTTTGATCACCACTTTGCCACTGTGGTCAGAAAGTCCTTCTATGTGGCACATCTCATTACTAAGGGTTTTGCATCCAGGAAGAAAGAGGTCATTGTCTCCTTCTACTCTTCCCTCATTAAGCCAGTCATCGAGTACAAAAGTACCTCACAAAGAGGATTCTAGGCCTTAAACACTTGTCCTATAATGACAGACTCAAAAAATTCAGCTGTTCGCTGTCTCATATCATCTACTTAGAGGCGATCTCTGCTTGACTTACAAAGCCATGTCTGACCCAGCTCTGTTGGAAATGCTACATCTAAAGAAATCCCAATCACTCCACACCACACACTCCAGAGACCTCAACCTCATTACCACAATCAACATAATGTACTGGAGGGACTGGTTCATAACCCAGAGACTGCCCATGCTATGGAATAGACTTCCCGTACATGTCAAGCAGAGCACCTCGCTGACCCTCTTTAAGAGAAATCTTGATGAGTGGATGGGAAATAGAAAATTCAACCCGGGGATAACTCCACTGGGTCTACTCGACAGAGGCACTGGGAACTAAGGTCGGGTGGCACACTGCCAGGGTAATCCTATGGCTAGGCTTTTAAAGGCCCCAGGGCCATTAGACTAGTACACACCTATGAATCTATGAACCTATAAAATTTAATTTCTCTATCCCTTTTTCATGAGCGAACGTTATATTTGCAAATGCACAGTCCATTCGCAAATATACTGTTCGCTCATTTAACCTGCCCACATATGAAGTATCTGAACATCTGTTGTTCGAATACTTCATAGCCGTGCAATTGCACGGCAACATTTTAATGGTAAACCTATAGATACATATATATATATATATATATATATATATATATATAGATAGATATATATATATATATATAGATATATATATATATATATATATATATATATATATAGATATATATATATTTCACTATGAGATAAACTATTTTTCAAACACAATACACTGCAGTGAGGATTTTATACTGTTATACTGCCAATATTTGATCCACTACTAAATTATATGTATTATATAATTCATTATTGTGTCATTGTGAACCCTGCATCACCCCTATGGAAAAGCAGTTCTCTCAAGATCTGTCACACATGAACCCTCCATCCAAGGGTTCATACATTCCTAATTTTAATCCAAAAACTTTCACTTTTCTCAAGTATCTAAAACAACCTGCTCCTGATGATTACTATCCATTACTGTTAATTTTTGTAAGCCCTGTTTATAATACTGTGCTGGTCATCATTTTCCTCTTCATTTTATGGTATACATTATACACTTGAAGTACCCAAGAGATTTAATTTCAAGCAACTATAAAATATGTTATTTGATACATTTTTTCATTTCATTCCTATGACCACCAGCTTTATCAGCTATGCCCATCCATATCCCCCTGTTTGAGTGAAGGCCAGTCACTGAGGGCTATTGTCTAGGCAGGCATTAGAGGTTTTACCAGATTTAACTCCCCTGCTCCTATAGCTTCCTCAATGTGCAGGTGACTCACAATTCTGTCCCTTTGACGTGCATGCTTCCGTGAATATACCTAATTCATCTACTGCAGGCAAACACATTGGCTGGTGCACATGCATCCTGGACTCTTCTGCTTTCTTGCTGTGATGTAATCCTCTGCTGGATGTCAGGAGTGAGGTGACTTTCACCTTAAAAAATGAATGAGATATAACTGGTCACTCCAGTGCACTCTGCCCCAACATGTTCTATAGTACCCAGCTTGCAAACTGATCCAGGATTTTCTGGGCTGCAGTCAGAGTTCTTTATAACATAGGGCCAGCTTTTTTTAAATGTTGCTTTGTTTGAGATCTATGTGTCACTAGGTATCCCTGATGTTGCCTGTATATCAGACAACCAACCAAACCAGACAATTGGAATTCATAATATCTACTGACTTAGCAATGACAGAGCAGGTAAGGATGAAAAAAGCATCGCTATCCATAGTGTATGCAGTTTCTGCTGGCCAGCAATCATTTGCTGCACAGATGTGTAGGCAGTGCACACATTCACTTAAGAACGTGAACAAGCCATTAAACATATGCACACGCATGCACACAAGCGCATGTGCATGTACACACATTTTTTCCTGTTTGGCATTCTCTTGTTTTCTACCAAGCTACATGACTCTAAGCCCCTAGTACAAGATCTTGTGAATCAGTTCTCAATCCAGCTCGTTTTTCACACTTCCCCACAGTCAGCTTGTTCTGATTGATTTAATTTTGACTGATATGTTCTTCCTACCCAGAGATAAATTAAGGTAATGCTAATGACCACTACTTCCTTTCCTTTGCTGTCTCTATTTAATTAATATCTGATCCTGTGAAAAGAATGGATTAACTATAAAACTAAAGAACCACTATTTGCGTTTAAAGAAATCAGTTGTTTACAATATTACCTAGAAGTAGCATAGAAACATTTTTAGTTCAAAACATCAAATTCCTATTGGCTTAAGGTTTGAGATCAAACATTATTGGATGCTAAACATTTCTGTCATAGTATGGATGTTAGCTATTTAAACTGAAAATGAACAGTACTTCTGCAACATCAACAGAGGACAGATATATCTCATAGCAGAGGATACTGCTTTTGTGGAACAGACTCCCCATCCATATAAAACAAAGTTCACCCCTGTCCATTTTCAAGCACAATTTAGATCTATGGATGAGAAACAGAAAATGTACTCCAGAGCTACTCCCTGTACTAATAGTGGGCAGTTATAATTATCAACCATGGGGTAGGGAAGGCCAATCTATAACCAATAAGATAGGTTATTTTGAGCACAAAAAAGGGAAATTGGCTAGGCTTAAAATTTTAAGATGTTTGACAGAAGGAGCTTCTAAATGAGTTGCATTTGTTACACTTCTGTTTTAGTCTCAGGTGTCACCTGGCCTATTGCCCATCATGTTTAGTAATAATCTATAAATTGCATACCTCTCAACCTCTTAGTTTTCAAACCCATAACAGAGTATCATGAAAAATCATAACAGAGGATCAAAAACATACTACTTAAAACCTGCTCACGTGTAAATTTGTACTGCTAAGGTGTGGGAGATATTCTGTAAATCTGCACCCTTAGTGAACATGACCTGTAAAATTAGGACCATTGTGGTGTTATCAAATATTAACTACATAGCTTAACAGAAATGCATTCATATTGAACTGTGACATGTTTACAGGTTAGACATAGACACATAACACTTCCACATGAAGATATGATTAGAAAAATATAGTTCACTTTTGGTTAGTCAGAACAACAAAAGCAAAAAGGAAAAAAAATGTTTATCACACTAATTCTTTTCTGTGTTTGAATTTAAAACACGTTGGATAAAAGTTGTGGTATTCAACCCAAGGTAAACTCCTGTATTTAAAAGTAGTTGCTATTCTAATTCCTTTGTGTCTAAGCACTACTGACATCCTTCCTTGAAAGTCCAATTTTATATTATCTAAACATAGCAATACAAATGTTTTGAAATTTTTTTATGGAATACTGTGCCTATACAAAGCATTATCTATACACTCATTCTTCATATCATAAATACAATAATAAATTCTTTGATTTAACTTACAATGAGATTTCCCAAAAAATGCTTCATACGCAAGGCACAGTGCTAAATAAAATATACCACTAGAAAGGCAAGCACCATGTTTTTTTTAAATATACCACTAGAAAGGCAAGCACCATGTTTTCCTAGACTCAAAAGTCCTATTTTAAGCATTTATCTGACACATAAGAACAATCTTGAATGTAACTGTACTGCATTTGAAAGTGCATAAATGCTTATTACTAGTCAACAAATTATTCACACATTTTTTTTTAAAAAATCCTCCAAGCACACAAATCTTGTATTATTAAAAATCAGGTTTTCCATTGCCATTACAAACAAATCATTGTGTTTGTTTAAAATGTTCCAGTCATCATTGCCTTTCTAGTTTTATGACTGTCTTGATTTATTCTAAAGGAAATGCCATTCTCCAGTTAACACTGAAACCATTTTTTCTAAATCACTAGGAACCATACAGTTTTGAAGTTTAGACTTAATCTGGTCACCTCTTTTCATAAACAGTTATCTGAAGAAATGAATTTATTCAAGAAAAATATTGTCATCCATAATCATTCTTGAAATCCTAACCTATTGACCTTTAACAACATTTCTTTGAATCTATGCGCATCTGGACCCAGTAAGCTGCTCGTGGCATGGTGAAATCCCATGAGTACTGATCCCTCCCTGTAAGGCCAGCAGTGGTAGAAGGATCCCACCCTGTCGAGAACCATAACGGATGCATTACTGCTCCGTCCTGCTACTCGTTTCATAAAAAGAAAAATTCACTGACAAGGTTAATATAATTTAATGCCTATTGCTAAACATAGAAGGTGACTCCTGGGTCTGGTGCAGTGCTAGGTGTTCTAGTTCTTATAAACAATTGGCAAAGTGAAAATAGTAGCCAGGTACAAGAATAAGTAAAACCCCATTTCTACAACTCCAAACTAGTAGACTATAGGGAATATAGAATAACTCCAGGTGTGTCTAGAATACATTTTATCCCAGTTACTTATGACTTACTCTTGTAGGCTGTGAGATGTAGTGCTTGAACTGGTATAACATTTCCGCCCACCCCTCAACCACCCTAGCTGCTGATTTTCTGCCTGCTGAATATCTGCAAAAAGCCGCAGATGCAATAGCATATCCCATTTCCATACTAATCAACCGAACCATAGCAGAAGCTTCTATCCCCACAATCTGGAAAATTGCCCATGTCATACCACTCCATAAAGGCAGCTCTACCAAACTGTCCAATTTCTGCCCCATAGACATTTTGTCACCTCTAGCCAAAATCATGGAAAAATGCATTCATAATCAACTACTACAATACCTGACACAAAACAACCTCCTAGCCAGCTCTCAGCATGGATTCAGGCCACATCACAGTACCACCACAGCCCTCCTTGCCTTCTCTGATGTCATAAACAACAATCACAACAGTAATAAAATATCCTCTGCCCTATTCTTAGACCTCTCCAAAGCTTTTGATATAGTGGATCATCAACTACTAATTTACACACTAAAGACTATGGACTTAGACACTCAAGCTCTGCAATGGTTCCAATCCTATTTGAATGGCAGACAACAGGCCGTCCTATGGCAAAATAAAATTTTTAACCTCCTACCCAACACCTTCGGGGTTCCCCAAGGCTCTATACTTGGACCTCTCCTATTTTCAACATTTATCAATAACCTCCATACAGTCACCCCAGATGCAAAATGCATCCAATATACAGATGACTCCACCCTTATCTGCTCTGCTACCTCCCAGTCTGATCTACAAAGACTGTCCCAAACCACCTTCAATACAGCTGAGAATTGGCTAATGAATCGTCACCTGATCCTAAACCCAAATAAAACTAAATTACTGCTGTTTTCCCCTATTCGAAAATCCACCATACCATCCTTCTCCATAAAATCTAAGAATAGTACCATACTCTCCCGAGATACCTATACAAAGCTACTAGGCATTACCATAGATTACAATCTCAAATTTGACATACATGTTAATCAGGCTGTTAAAACCATCAACAAAAAACTCAGCTCACTCTACAAGATTAAACCTTTCCTAACCCCACCTGTTAAAATAGCCATTGCATGCTCTCACCTTCTTTCAGCTCTCCTCTATGCTTTACCTTTATTCACAAACTTAGGCAAAACAGAACTGAATAAACTGTCTAGCTGCTATAATCACAATGCCCGATTCGCCACTGGCATGCCATACAAGACACATCACTGTAAAAACCTGAACCACCTAGGATGGTTAGAACTGCCATGCCTATTTCAGTATAACCAACTATTAGTGGCACATAAAGTACTCAACCAGCCTGACAGTACACCTGCACTTAAAAAACTTATCAAACCCTGCAGTAACCCAAAACCACTTCGCTTCTCTAAAAGGCTACTAGTGCAAACTGTCAAAACCAAAAATTCAACTGGTGACTCTCTGTTTGCCAACCATGTCGGCAAAATTTGGAACACACTGCCTGCCGACATCATCCTAGAACCTACCCTTAGTCAATTCAAAAAAAGTCTTAAACTTTATTTTAAATTACACTGGCTATGTCCTTGTTCCAAACCAGACTAATCCTATCACCATGTTTGTGTACTAACTCTTTCAGAATTTAATAGTATTGTGTTTTATAAGCGTTAAACCTTGTGTAAAATAAATAATTTGTGTGATTTTTTTCATGTACTACCGGTCAGACCTGTAAACTCCTCTTTACCTAGATTTATGTTATAAAATTGTGTTTACTGTGGAGCTTTTCTCCCCGGGCTTCCACTGAAAATGGACATGTATCCAGTTGGACTATCCCGGTCAACAAACGTAAAATAAAAATAAAATAAAATTTTAATAAAATCCAGATGATTATTTTTAGGATGCACATAAGAATTAGAAAATGTATTTTTCCTGTAAACATTAGAAGCATTAGAATCAAAATTGAATTTACTGACATTCTTTTATATTACATCCCGAAAATTGCCTTTTACATTCAACGTATGTCCAGGAACAAACAGATAGTGTTAATTCATTCATTAGTATAGTGATTACCACTTAGTAATTCCCTAAAAACTCTAGAACATCATGTAGGATAATTGTATATATGTCCTTTATATCTGCTATGCCCAACAAACAATTTTAACCAAAAGGGGGTTTTCTTTGCTTTATACAAAAAAAAAAACTAAGGAATCTTTGAGATAAATATCAGGATATATAACATTTCCTGATCAAAATTTCCACAAATGTAGAAAGATTCAGTTTGTGAACTAATCACAGATATAACTGCCCTAGACAATGAATTTTCAAAATCCTTGTACAGCTTTAGAATTCCAAACAACACTAGTATCCTAGGGAATTCAACATTTAAAAAGTATATTATCCATTACTTATATAATTATTGAATAGAAATTCCATGAAAAATTATCACTGCATTTGTAGGTTTTATACACATCTGACAGACTAGTTTTCTTATAAAAACATGTATGACTCAAATGTAAATTCATATAATCCATGTATTTTGCTTTATCCCCTACCTTGTTTACTTTCATTATTCTTATAGTCTTGTCAGGACTTAAACCGATTAAAACACTTCTTCCTCCCTACTTAAATTATAAAATATTTTTCTAGGAGGCTTACTCTGGGCCTCTATAATGTCCATCTCAAAGTTTTTTTTTTTTCTTCAAATTAAACAAAGAAGAAGCCAATGGTAAGTTGTACATACTTTTTTCCCAAAACAATTGGTTCATTTAAACAAGGAAGTTGATGACATAAAAATGGAAGTTCAACTTTCTGACATACATTTTTAAACTGATAAATGTTTTAGTGACACTTGCTCTTCTCAATTGAAGAAATTAAATTCCTCTTGTTAATAAATTACTATGTGTGGCATTTAATGTTTTAGAGATTAGATTATAAACTTTGATATTTCTAAAAGTGCTTACAGAAGCTCTTATCAGTGTTGGCTCTCTCAAGTTCAGGTTCCCACCTTCATGTTGAATTGAAGCCTCTACAATGTTGAAATTGGTGATGTAATATTTGAGCCTGTTCCCGTTGTAACAGTCTCCCATTTGTATGTTATGTCAAGTATGCCCCTTTGCCCTTTATTCAGAAGCTTCCTGTGTCATGGTCTTTACCACTTCTGCAGTATCATTTATTGTGAATACATTCGGTTATACACACACACACACACACACACACACACACACACACACACACACACACACACACCATGGCTAGCAGCTTAGCACAAAGACAGGAAAAGTACAGTTTTGTACCTACCATAAATGTAGATGTTCGAGTGCTCATACAGCTGCAGTCATAACAGATGGGTTATCCTGTCGTCAGGCGGGTCCTCGGTCGGCCGAATTCCAAAGTCTAGGTCCGGCGTCAGTTGTCGTCACTTCTTCCCTGATGTCAGTGCGGCAGGGGTATAAAAGAGGCAGCCGACACCATTTTCTTCAGTTTTTCTTGCCCCAGATGTCAGGTGCCCCCAGAAGGAAGGCAAACATAATGTTATGCAAAGATGCAATGTTGATAAATCAAAAAACAGTAGCTGCAAGCAAATACACCATAAAAGAATACCCCAAAAAGGTTATATGAAAAGTGTTTGTCATAAGGCCTGTCCTAAAAGGGGATGGAGGGAGGGAAACCTGGACTGCAGCTGTAAGAGCACTCGAACATCTAAATTTATGGTAGGTACAAAACTGTACTATGTTCATCATGCATAAAGCTGCAGTCATAACAGATGGGTAGAATCCCAAAGCTAAGTAAGGGTGGTAGGCACTAAGTGGAACTAGGAGGGGCTAGGATGCCCTGCAGGATTGCTGTGGCAAAGCCCGCTCTAGATTTTGAGTATAGTGGGAGGTGATAGTGCTTGGAGAAAGTGTGCACTGAACTCCAGGTGGCTGCTTCCAAAATGTCCTTGGTAGGGACCCCCCTGAGGAAGGCTGCAGAGGTAGCTGTGGCTCTGGTGGAGTGCGATCTAATGCATGCAGGCACAATTTTTCCATGAAATGAGTAACAAAAGCGTATGCAGTGGGCTATCCATTTTGAAATTGTCTGTTTGGAAACAGCCTTTCTCTGAGCACCTACAGCATAGGACACAAAGAGTTGCTCAGATTTCCTGAATGGCTTTGTTCTGTCCAAGTAATAACGAAGTTGTCTATGAATGTCTTTCCCCTTTGTTTTGTGGATTAGGATAAAAGGTAGGTAAGTGGATAGTCTGATTCAAAGCTACACTGGATACTACCTTTGGCATAAAGGTAGGATTGGTCCGTAAGGAAACTCTGTCCTGATGGAAAATGATGAATGGTTGCACAGCCATGAGGGCCTGTAGCTCCAAAACCCTGCGTGCTGAGGTGATAGCCAGAAGAAAGGCTGTTTTCCATGACAAGTACTGTAACTCTGTTGAAGAAGCTGGCATGAAGGGAGGAAGGGTCAGCCTTTCCAATACGTAGTTGAAGTCCCAAGCAGGGACTGGTGGTTTCCTTGGGGGTTTTAAATTCTTTGCCCCTCTGAGGAACTGCCTTAAGAGAGGGTGAGAGAATAATGGAGGATCTGTGTTGTATTGTGCAGAAATGGCTGAAGCGTGGATCTTGATGGAGGAGAAGGAAAGTCCATTGTTTAACATCTCAGCTAGGTACTGTCAAATTTGAGGTATATTTATTACCCAAGGACTCTGTCCCTTTTCTTGATTCCAGGCACAAAATCGTTTCCATTTGGCGGAGTAAGCCTTTCTAGTAGAAGGTCTTCTGGCCTCCAAGATGACATCCTGCACCTCCTTGGAGAGGAGAAACTGTTGGGAAATCAAGGAATTCTCCATGCAGCTGGATTTAGAGTTTTGAGATGGCTGTGAAGGGTTTTGTAGTTGTGCTGGGACAACAGAAGAGGGACTAGAGGTAGGATCCATGGTGGGGAATGTGTCAGGCTCCTCAGCAGCAGATACCAGTGTTGTCTTGGCCAGTCTGGAGCGATGAGAATCATTTTTGGCCTCTCTGCTCTGGCTTTTAATAGAACTTTGTGCAGCAGAGGAAGAGGCGGGAAGGCACAGACTGTCAAGGTTGCCCAATTGAAGGAAAGTGTGTCCACTTTCCAGGCCTGTGGATGATAGGTCCTTGAACAAAATTTTTTCAACTGGCAATTTCTGTGGGTAGCAAAGAGATCTATGTCCGGCTGTCCCCATGCCTGAATTATATTTGTGAAAAGTTGAGGATGCAACTTCCATTCGTGTGGATCTGTCATATTTCTGCTTAGGTTGTCTGCCAGTGTGTTTTCCTTCCCTGGCAGGAATTGTGCCTGCAGTTGAATTTGCAATTCCAGTGCTGTGTTCCATAGGGTCATGGCTTGCCTGCACAGGGGGTATGAATGAGTTCCCCCCTGTTTGTTTATGTACCACATCACTGTGGTGTTGTCTGTCCTTATCAATAGCTGGCCTGGATGCAGTAGGTCTTTGAAGGTCATAATAGCCTTTTGCACGGCTAGCATTTCCTTTTGGTTGATGTGAAGGTGCTTCTCTTTTCGGGTCCATTTTCCCTGAATGCACTGATCTGTCATGTGTGCTCCCCAGGCGTAGTCTGAGGCGTCTGTTGTGATGATTTGAGTTGCTTGAGGTACACAGAAAGGAAGACCTGTGTTTCTTTGGCAAGCTTGAGTCCACCAAATTCCTTCTGAAGGCATGGAATGAGTGGGATAATTGTTTCCAAGCTGTGGCTGTGTTGAGACCATAAGTTTTCAGGTACCATTGAAGTTTCCTCATATGCAGCTTTGCACATGGGATTAGTAGGATGCAAGATGCCATGAATCCCAGAGCCTGCAGGATTTTCCTTGCAGTTAGCCTGGTGTAAGTTGCCATTTTTCTGAAGTATTGAGACAGTTGCCCTTGCTTTTCTGGCATGAGGTAGGCCATCTGGGTGGTTGTATCCAAGCTGGCACCCAGGAAAATTATTTGTTGAGAGGGTATTAGTTTTGATTTCTTTTTGTTGACTGTGTATCCCAGGAAGTTCAACAGTTTTATTACAAACGCCAGGTGCTGCAGTAGTATGTCCTTGCTGTCCGCTTGGATCAGGCAGTCGTCCAGATATGGGTAGATTTGTATCCCTTGTACTCTGCAGAAGGCGATTACTGATGCCAGGCATTTCGTAAACACTCTGGGTGCAGTAGATAAGCCAAAGGGCAATGCAGAGAATTGGTAACGGGTTGAACCTGCAAGAAATCTGAGGTAGTTTGTTTGTTTGTTTGTTTGTTTAATTTAACTGTTGAGGCTGCCCACTAAAGTGTGCTAGCCTGTGTAACTGATTTATTACTGTTTCTGCATTTTCTGTGTGTTTCTACCTAAAAACAAAAAAAACAAAAAAATAATCCTTGTTTTCCCGCCTCTCCTCGACTAGTTTAGACCAGTTTACAGGCATTGCTGTATTCTGGGCTATGGTGTAGTTCCTGTGTTTTCCATTACCTTACTGGGATAGAAGGAAGTTTCTTTGCTCACCAGTGGGAGTGGGGAGCCTTGAGCAGCCTACCTGTCCCTGTAGGAAGTGACCTCAGCACAAGAGCTGCAGTAATTGGTTGTTTTGGACCATTTCTAGCTCTTTTGAAGTTCCCTGTTTAAAATCCGCGTTTGCGCATCTTTGTGCGATTGGGCGCATAGCGCAGCGCCGGTTAAACTAGGTTAAACTTCGTCTGCTCTTCAAATTTTCCCTTAAGGAAGCTTTACTCTTAGTATAATCAGACTACTCGCTATATTATAAGCCTAGCACTTGTTCTCAAAACTTCTCTACTAAGTAAGCACTCTCGTACTAAGTAAGCACTACATCCACCTACCACCCCTGTGAATATCCACTTCCCTTAAAGGCACAGCACTCCCTTATACTGTTCTAGCATGTCGAGTGGTAGATTACTGGCGTCTTCTCCAGTTCAGCTGGTTAATCTGGGTATCTTGAGACAATACTACAATTGTCTCATGTACATAGACAACCCTCTCCTCCTCCCAACAAACACAAAAACATGTGAGTGATGCAACTATATAGCCAAACTGGAGGCTGAACTCTCTCAACTCAAGGCTGGCATGACCAGACAGGAGGAGATGGTAACCACACACACAACAAACCCAGTCCCACATAGACCTACCACAACTGCAAACCAATCACATAAAAACACAAAGACATACCCGGAGACTCTAATAAAAAACTTACCAAAACAACAGAGGCCCCCAAAGCAGACATCCAAAAATCCACCACCTCAAAACAAAACACATGCAACACATACTTCAATAAATCAGTGTGTCAATCAATCACAGCCCTTAAGGCCAAACACCATGCCTGATACACTAGTAATAGGTGACTCTATAGTCAGACACACTGATGTCCCGCTTACCAGGCTGAACAAGGAGAGGGTGACTGTGAGCTGCCTATCGGGAGCTAGGATCCACCACATAACACATGCACTCAGGTCACTCCAAAGCAAGTACAAATATGACTCCGTCATTGTCCATGCTGGTGTGAATGACCTGAGATGTACCTCCCTGACTACATGAAAAGAGACATAGAGGAGCTCTCTGATTATGTAGCCCAGGCTGGTTGGACCCTGACCCTGAGCAGCATCTTGCCCTCACCAAGAATGATGCCACAATACAAAGACAAGATGATCAGCTTTAATAATTGGCTCAAGTACTGGTGTCATTCTAAGGGAATCCAATGTCTGTCTGCCTGGGATGACATGTTGGACAAGCCACGCTGCTTCGCAAGGGACAACTTGCACCTGTCACCACTGGACTTCTGGATATTGGCTAAGGCTCTTGCCACCCCCATAGTGCCTTTTTTAGGCAAGACTCAAAAAACAAACCCACCTCCTTAGAAAACAAAAATGGAAAAAAAACTAAGGGTAATGAGAAGTCTAAATCTCAAGATGCAGACACTCGATGCACTCCTCAGTATGGAGAACATCGATGTCTGTGCAGTAACTGAAACCTGGTTCAAGGCTCCTGAGAGCACCCCAGCACTACCAGGCTATACCTCATATCATGCTTTTCGGCCCCAAAACCCAGGCCGAACCACAAAGGGAGGGGAGTGTCCATATTCATCAAGGACACCCAGGTTAGTAGCAACACATGAAGCATTGGAGACCATACAGGTGCAACTAACCATAGGCAAAACTGCTATACAACTGGTAGCATGTTACAGACTACCCTCCCAATCTCAGGAACCCCACTCAGCCTTCCTTAAGACATTGGAGGATATGAATGTATCACAAAATACCATCATACTAGGAGACTTCAACTACCCTAACATAGATTGGGTACATTATTCTAGCCCTAACACCCTATCCCAAAGGTTCCTGGAATTCATAAATTCAAATGCACTGGAACAACTAGTCACCTCTCCCACTAGGGGAGATAATATACTAGACCTGATCAAAACAAACATGGGGACAAACTGCTCCACACCAGAGGTATACCCCTCACTAGTGAGATCTGACCACAAACTAATCACCCTGGATATACATATCCCACCTCCACCCCCAGCACAAAAGACCACAGTGAAAAACTTCTCAAAAGCAGACTCCACTCTTCTTAAGACTGAGATGGTATCCTTTAAGCCCACTGGGCCAGTGGATACTACATCCCGCAATGCTGAATCCTTCACAAATGCTTTCTATGGACATCTCCAAGAATGCATGGATAATGCAATCCCAAATAAATCCAAGTCCCTCTCCACCAAAGGCAAGCATCCTGTCTGGTGGACCTCAGCCATTAACAAATTGTATAACAAAAGAAGGAAGCTACTGCACGACAGAGCAAAATCCCATAAAGGGAAGACATCTCTGATCAACACTAGCAGAAAACTACGTTCCCTCATAAAAACATCCAAGGCCAACTTTGAGAGAAAAATCGCTAAGGACACTAAAGATAACCACAAAGCCTTCTTCAGCTATGTTAGAAACCTGGGCGGAAACCCTCAGATATGCTCAGAGTTAGTTCACAACAACAAAAAATACACTGAACCCACAGATATTGCCAACATTCTGGCTGACAGGTTCAGTGCAAATTTCTTCCCTCCCTCACCCCCAAAAGAAGAAATTCTTATCCCAGCTGAATGTAATCTCCCTGTCATCTCAGATGTCCAAGTGAGAGCCGCCCTCAACAAAGCTAAAAACACAGCATCAAAGGGACCTGATGGTATCCCGGGTTGCGTGCTACGTGAACTCCAAGAGGAACTAAACCCGCACATAAAAATGCTATTTAACCTTAGCCTTACTACAGGATATGTACCTGAACACTGGCGTACAGCAACAGTGGTCCCACTCCACAAAGGGGGTACCTCTACAGACCCTGGGAACTACCGCCCATAAGCATAACCAGCCTGGTCTGCAAAGCTATGGAAAGAATCATTATGGAACTCATAAACAGAGACATTGGGGACCTACAGACACTTGACCCCACCCAGTTCGGCTTTGTAAAGGGCAGATCCTGCCTTTTGAACCTGGTTGACTTTTTTGAAACAGTCACTAGAGCCATTGATGAGGGCAAAGCAGTCCATACAGCCTACCTGGACTTGGCTAAGGCCTTCGACACAATACCCCACTCAGGCATCATAGATAAGCTCAACAGCTTAAACATAAACCCTTATGCCACTAGATGGGTTGCAAACTGGCTAAAGGACAGAACCCATAAAGTTAAAATCACTGGAGCAATGTCAGACTCAAAGCCAGTCACAAGTGGTGTCCCACAGGAATCTGTCCTGGGACCCCTCTTGTTCGGAATTTATTTCTCAGATGTTAAAGCAAACATGGGAGGGTTGTGGCTGACAAAGTTCGCAGATGACTGCAAACTAGGCGCCATAGTCGATACACCAGCGGACACATACATCCTACAAAAACGCCTCACAGAAACGGACAACTGGTGCCAAAGTCATGGCCTTAAACTAAATGCCAAAAAATGTATAGTCGTCCCGTTTGGGAAAAACAAAGTACCCACAAATTATCACATAGACAGCAACCCACTGAGTACGGAAAAAGTAATCAGAGACCTAGAGACCCAAGTCAACAGCGACCTCTCATTTGACACCCACGTTGCCAAAGTGGTTAGAAAAACATTCTACCTTGCACACCTTATCATGAAGGGATTCACATCCAGGTCCAAGGATGTTATTGTAGCCCTATACTCCTCCCTCATCAGACCCATGATTGAGTACAATGCCCCATTTGGTATGTACCTCACCCGGCATTTGCAACAGCTGGAGAGACCACAAAAGTACCTCACCAAGAGGATCAAGGGTCTCCAACATATGTCTTATTCTGCCAGACTAAAGAAACTCCAGTTCTATTCAGTAGCATACTGCCTGCTCAGAGGTGATCTCTGCCTGACGTACAAGGCCATGTCCAATTAGGAACTGATGGACATGCTCCACCTCAAAAAATCCAAATCCATCAGAACCACGAGAGCTAAAGACTTAAACCTTGGCACAAGTATGAATAGGACATGCTGGAGGGATAGATTCATAACCCAGAGGCTTCCCATGCTCTGGAACAAGATCCCAGTTCATGTTAGGCAGAGCCCCTCACTGACTCTCTTCAAGAGAAATCTTGATGAGTGGATGGGAGATCGTAAGTTTACCCCAGGGGTCACATCTGTGTCACTACTAGACAGGGGCACAGTAAACTAATTCTATTATATAAGGGGACCTTCACTGTGTCACTACTAGACAGAGGCACAGTACTCTAAATCTATTCTGTGCATTTTTGTACCATTTCATGGGGTGGCGAAAGCCACATCACTATGGCTAGGCTTACAAATGCCCCAGGGCAGATAGCCTAGTATTAAACTATGAAACTATGAAACTATGTATCTTCTGCAATCTTGTCTGATAGGGACATGCAGGTATGCCTCCTTGAGGTCCAATGTTACCAGCCAAGACTCCTTGCCCAGCATGGGAAGAAGCTGCTGTAATGTGAGCATCTTGAATTTTGGCACCTGTAGATATGTGTTTAGGATGGATAGGTCTAAGATAGGTCTTCAATCTTTGTCTTTCCTCGGTACCAGGAATAGTCTGGAATAAAACCCTTGACCTTGTTCTTTTGCAGGTACCTCTTGAATTGCTTTCATGTCCATGAGAGCTGAAACTTGTTTTTGTGCCTCTGCCCTTTGATTTTGTGGCAGGTTTGGCATGCCTCTCATTTTTGGAAGGGTGTGAAAGTGGAACCTGTAGCCTCTGTCTATAATGTCCAGAATCCATTTGTCTTTTGTAACAATATGCCAATTTTTTGAGAATAATGTAAATTTTCCGCCCAAAGGTGCTGCCATTAAAGCTTTGCTTGGCAGGTGTAGGGGGAAGTCATTGTGTCTGTTTTCTAAAAGACTGTGATCTATCTTCTCCACCTCTTGGGGTTGGTGCTTGCCACTGTCTGGCTCTGAAGGATCCTTGAGGTTGCCCTCTGCCCCTTGGGCACCTGTATCTGCCCCTTTGAGGTCTGTCCGTGGCTGGAAAGGACCAATTTTTTGAAGGCCAGTTTCTGCTGAAACGTGGAGGCTGTACCTGCAGGAAATCTTTCACTGTTTGCATTGATTTCACTTTTTCCTCCATTTTCTTTAGCACCTCCTCAGGTTTAACACCAAACAATACATCTTTTTGAAGAGGTGCATCTAATAATTTAGCTTTGACATGATCTGGTAAGGTTTGCTCTTTGAGCCAAGCATGCCTACGTATAACAGACCCATTAACAGCAGCTCTACATGAGGCCTCTAAAGCATCAAAAACCACACTGCAAGGTATGTTTACCCACTTGCTCTGCACCATTCAACAAATCCTGCAACTCTTTTAAATCTGGTTGTTCTGGTTGTGTCATCTTGCTTTTCAGCTGAGATATCAAAAACTGCTGATACTTTAACATATGGAACTGACAGTTTATAATGCCCTCATGGTTAAAGTGGCTGAGATGTACACCTTTTTCCCCCACCTTTCTAAAGCTCTGGAATCTCTCTCTGAAGGTAATGGATTTTTAGCAGTAGAGGCCTTAATTCCCTTGGGACCCTGTGAAATTGTTTCTGGGTCAGCAGTATGGCTTTTATATAGGAACTGGAGAGAATCAGGAACCCGGTAATACCTGTCTGGTTTAACAGGAGCTGGAGGCAAAGAATCAGGATTAAGGCTGACTTCTGTGTACACATCATCCAATATATCTAAAACAGGAGGAATAGCCAGAGGCCTATGCTGGGGGAGCAGAAGAAATTCCCTGAGCCTTTTCTTGGAATCTGAGTAATCATGGCCTTCCCAGTGAAAGTGTTCCCTCAATGTATGCAGGGTTTCCCCAAAAGAGAAGTCCGCAGGGGGGGAGACTGAGGGAATAGACTCCTCTGCATCAGAGTCTTCGAATGGAGAATAGGCATAATCCTGGTCCTCAGATAGTTCTGAGGTAATAGAAACTTGATCTGAGGAAGGTTAGTCTTCCTCTAATCTGGGCCTTTTGTCAGAGGGGGGTTGAGAACCCCTGATAAGGGTAATCAAATCCTCAGCCATTTTAGGCATCTGTTTTTTAGGCATGGTGCCTTGAGAGGGGGTCTGAGGAACCTGTTTTTTGGTTTTCATGGCTGCTTAAGATTTAGTGAAGGCTTTAATAGAGGAGGAGGAAGGCCTGAAGACCCCTTGAGAAATGGCAGGCCTGTCTAAATTCTGAGTTTCCCCGCCAGGAGTGGCGTCGGGATCTGTAGTAGGATTGGGAGCCGAGGAGCCTGCGACCTCGGGTACTGAAGACACCAGTAATGCATTGTCATCGGTACTCAGGGGCTGCGTAGGCACCTCGCTGAGTACCGGAGAACCGGTAGTCGGCCTTAGTGTGGTTTCAGTAGGTGGTGCGGACCTCGTATGTCGGTCCTTATCTTTGCGTTTTTTGCTCAAAACTGGAGTCGGAGTATCCGACGACATAATATAATTAAATTTTTTGCCAAAAAAGTGAAGGGCGAACTCTGCCCGACGCTTAATAGTGCACTTATTGAATGTAGCACAAAAACAGCAGGCCGAGACGTCGTGGTCTGGGCCTAAGCAAGGTATACAGAAAGAGTGGAAATCCTTATGCGGTATTTGCTTCCCACATGAAATGCAATTATTAACTTTGTCTGACATCGGTCTGAGGCAAGAAAAGTTTCAACGGGTACTTAGCTTTCAAGAAGACTTCGGCTGAAATACTTTCGTAAATCTCAGGAGCTGGCCGACCAGCACTTGCGAACTGCTTCTGCTTCGGGCACCGCGCGGCAAGAAAGACTGAAGAAAATGGTGTTGGCTGCCTCTTTTATACCCCTGCCGCACTGACATCAGGGAAGAAGCGACGACAACCCGACACCGGACCTAGACTTTGGAATTCGGCCGACTGAGGACCCGCCTGACGGCAGGATAACCCATCTGTTATGACTGCAGCTGTATGCACGATGAACATCAATATATTAATCAGATTTGTGTCTACCCATCCAGTTATCAAGACTAGCATCACAGGTAGACAAAACAGTACCTTGTTCCATATGCAGTGTTTGACCTATAGTGGTATCTCATTCCACAGCTAGGAATACATGGATTTAGGAGCCTTTCTGATTTAGGAGCCTATCCCTCTAGTGAGTCTTACTTATTTGTTTTTGTAGATTTATGTCTCTAGTAAGAGTGCTCGTTGAGCCACTGGTTTTGTAAAAAATAGGAGGTCAAATAGAACTGGTTCTTTCATGGCTATGAAAGTAAGACTGAGGTCATCTCAGTCAAACAGTAAGCTTCTGAGTACAAGGTGAGTTGTGCTAATCTGTCGGGATAGCTGAAGGATTTAAGTCCTTTAACTGTCATGGCTAAAACTCATTGGGCCTTTCAAGATGAGCAATGTGCCCGGATTTATATGTACCAAGGGGGGATTCTATTGATGATGAGGCTGATGAGGAAAGAGTACAGTGATAGCGCAACTTTTTTCGATCTTAAACATGTTCCTTTGGAACTCTACTGAGGTAGATGTAAGGATTTCCTAGCTGTGGCAGAAACATGATAATCAGTTGCAAGAGAGAGAAAGAGTTGTCCATATCAGAACGCAGATCTCTCTTCACCACATCTGTCTTAAGAGGAGTGCTAGTAAATCATGTGAGGTGAGAGCAGCTTTTTAACCAAACACTCCCATGCTGCACCTTTCTATAGTTAGTTAGAGACAGTTTTTTTTTATACAACAGCTATTTGCATATTCGATCCATCGTTGCAGTTTGGTATCAGTGGATAAACGGTTAACAGTGCCCAATTGCAGTCATCAGCAAACTTTGTCAACCACAGTTCTAGAATATGGGTTTGGATGTTCAAGATGATTTCAAGGGAAACTCAAATTTTTGGATAGTGGAGGCAACAGTGTGGGTAGATAAGGTGACATTAGCACTAAATTTGTTGGCAAATACATTGGCTATATCCTTAGAATCCTTGTCAAAGGATAAAAATAATATTTTTGTGGGATCAGATAACATACCAGTCTACATTTTCATCACTAGCAACAGTGTGGATAGGTAAGGTGACATTAGCACTAAATTTGTTGGCAAATATATTGACTATATCCTTAGAATCCTTGTCAAAGGATAAAAATAATATTTTTGTGGGATCAGATAATGTACTAGTCTATATTTTCATCATTGTCAAGTACTAACTTTAGTGTTTGAATGCAGCTCATCCACAGGGTTTGGAATTGATACCTAGAGAACAGCCACTCTAACTCTCCTAAATAAGGGAGACCCCTCTATAAACCAATGTAATTATAGGTTCAGAGTCCATCAGCCATACCAGCAGGGCCATGGAATGCATAATATCAGAAATCATTTACGCAGATATAGCCAACTTGCTGTTGAAGGGGTTGGCACTCTCACACTCACAAGTGTGAAATGAGGCTTTCACTTTTCCAAAGCCCCATAGTTCATTTCTTCTTAATATGGGCTGTACAACCAGTATCCAAGGGACACTGTCAAGTCCCAAAATAATTTCACACCACAACTTCATGTCACTGTTTGGCTGTACTCCAGCAATTTCAAAATTTCTGCACTTGGTGGTCTAATTATGTCACACCTGACCCAACCTAGGCTGGTATTCACACTTCTGAGTTTCAGATGAGTGTAGCGGTAATCCATGAAATGCAGTGTTACATTGATATGCCTAACATAGTCAGCAGAAGTTATTCACGCTAAGTAAACATGCAGCAGTGTTTATAAACATGCCGACTTACAGCAAAAGCATAAGTACCTGAAGAGATACTTTACATGAAGAAAAGCAAGGAGATCAATTACATGCGTACAGTATCGTGCACATCTGCATATTAGTGCGATTCATAAAAATAAATTTAAAACAGCTTTATTTGTATACAAAACATGTAAAAGACCCTGAACTTGTGGGAGTAAGTTAAATATCCATATATTACTTTGGGATTACTGGAGCTAGGTGGCAAATTATTTTTAGCAACTGTAGACTTTTTAAAGAAAGAAAAAGTAATAAATATTGTTTAAATTAATATGAAGCAGTTAAAATTATGTAGGATTATTGAGTTCACTTGTTTTATTTATATGATGGGCATATTTCAATGGTTTTGCTGAATACTTTAAGCTGTCATTTGTAAATGGGAAATCATTACAACATTAGTGGAAATGGTTATTGATCAGTGAAAAATCCTTCACTTTGGTGTCTTTTACTGACTGTATTCTTGGTAGAAGTACAGTGATTTAACAGTAGTACTGATGTGGCAAGGATGTTTTATTGGCTCAACATGTGTCTTTAATGGGAGATTCCTGTGTCTCTGATGAATGACAATTGACAGCATTATGATTACAAAAAGCTAGTAGGGGTTAAGGGAAGGATGGATTTGTTAACAAATTCCTTTCTGTACTATTGTGAATGTATTCATATTAGTGCAAATATTACTTCAAAACAACTTTACTTGGCTGGATTCTGCATATGTATAGCATTATGGGTTGTGTCACTTAAAATTTTCTTCTGAGGATGACAGGCATGATTTCATTGGTCAGTCGTTTGACTAATGAGCTCTTTATGCATGGCTATGACATTTAATGTACAGTAATGATTCAGAACAAGGGATCAAGGCAGAGAAAGGGCAAATGAAATCACTCTTAGAGACACCAAGCATCTAAGTGGATTGTAAAGTATATAGAATAGGCACAACTCTGATTTTTACAACAAATCTATGGATGGTGTGGGAGAAAGAACATTTCATTAGCATACACTATTTTACATAATTTCTCATTTATGTCTCATTATGACTTAATTTGCTAAGGCTTATTTGCAGCCATCACACGTTAACAAAAATAGCTTCTATGAATCTTGCCTAACTACACTCATTTGCAGAAAGTGAGGATACTCATAACTATGAATACAGGTTCTACTAAAACAGTCACCTTAACTCCTGCTGATGTCATGGAGAACATGACCAATTACAAAAATCTGGTGGTATCTAACATGTTTTTACCTGCACATGAAGTCAGTGACTAAAATTAATGTTTACATATATAATCTTGCAAATACACCCATTCATTTCAAAACATTCCATTTTATTTAGAAACAGTTTAATGTACTTCATCACTTAATGAATGAGTGCACTTACCAGCCTTGTCCAACTTTTAGCATTTTAGTTTAGCAAAGCACCAATTTGTGTTTTCTGTATGGATTATTCATTATATGTTTTCCTGTAATATTGCATGCTATGGTTGGTCTCTCATGCGTGTCCTCATGAGTTCATGAAACAAGGCATTCACCATAAAGGTGACTTCTATGTCAAACAGGTCAAGAACAACCAATAGTATTAGTTATGGTTAATCTGATCATAATAATTTAATGTACATGGGAATAAGTTTATTTTGACTGATGATGTAAGCACACATCACATAGTTAAAAGTTAACATTTTAGTTGCTCTGCTAAATTAAATATTGCCGTATCAGTCACTGCTATGTACCTTCATTCCAGTCTCCACAATGGCTTTTCTTTTTTAGCAAAACACTTAAAAAATAAACATTCAGAACAAGTCATTTTGTCAGAAAATGTTTCAAATAATTCCCTAAAAGTTATGCAGTGACAAACAATGATCTCATGATCTCAGCAGTACCTGAAATAAAAGTTTACATATGCTATCTGATCTGTGATGGAATGTCCCTCACACACACTAACCACAAGTCAAGCTGCGTTGATCTACAGGGAGTTCCCTCATTTATGCACTACACCCCATTTGTACTAAAGTGGTCCGGCCCAATCTATCCCCTGTAGGGTCTGAACTTCCTGGTTCTTAAACACTATCAAATCCTGTTTTTAGGTATGTAGCAAAGAAAAAGAAGGAAATAACTGGCATGCTGAGTAAAGACTGGTAGAGGAACACAGAAGAATGGAGGTAATGAATGAATATTGTTTCACCTAGGAATTCATCAAAAGGGCCAAGCATGAGTCATATGGCTGTAGCTAGAAAGGACCTGTTTTCCAATGCAGTATTTTGCAACTCAGAGACATGTTAGCCGTGACGAGGTAAGAACTCATTACTGGATCGTTTGTATATCTCCGAGTTACTGTTAATACCACAACATGTAGATTATTGCTGAGTTGCATGTCACAGTAGTAAACTGCTGTTTGTGTAGGGGTTAGCAATCCCCCCATCACTCTCCACACACACACACACACACAGACACACACACACACACACACACACACACACAAAACATGCACACACATATACATTACAGTCCCTGTAACTACCCCTGACCTGTCTGTCCTCTGGTGTTCCCCTGAGTTCCTGATCCTTCTATGGAAGGTGGTGCTGTAATGTTACTTTACTGTTGAGTAGTCCGTGGTGTCTAATGTTTCCTTCAATCCTAAACCATGTACTGAAATTGGTGCCATCATGGTGCTTTCTTGTTGTGTAGTCCTTGGTATCTATTGATTCCCCCACCCGTTAATGCCATTATGGCACTTTACTGTTGAGAAGTCCCTGGTGTCTTGCGGTTCCCTTCACTACCCCTCATCCCCATACTGATGCCAGTGCCATTAAGGCGGTTAAATAAAATGTGCCCCTGCTATCTAGTGATTTTCTCATTCCCAATCCCTGTACTGATGCTGGTGCCATTATGGCACTTAACAGATGAGCTATCCCTGGTGTCCAGTGAATCCCCAACCTCTCAATCCTCATACTGACATTGGTATCATTATGGGATTTAATGGATGAGTTATCTCTGATGTGGAGTAGTTCCACCACTCACTTGTCACTGTACCGTGGTCATACAGTGAGATGGTGGGGCTGGCCATGCTGATCTACACAGCTGAGGGATTTTTTTTGTACAGCTCTGCATGTATATGTCTTCCTGGAGGCAGTTTCTAGGAGAGAGCAGAATGTTAATTAACATATACCTCTCCCATGGGCGCCTCATTAGCATTCAGCATGGCTGTGCAGCCAGCCCTGTGGAGTGCTGCATGTCTTTGTGCTATAGGACCATGCTAGGGCCCTTGTGGAATACCAAAAGGTGACCACAATGTGGTCAAGGAGGTGTATAACTTGTGGTAGCTTCATGTCCCTCTCCTCAGTCTTTCCAATAAAAGCACAAGATGGGTGCTATGCTAGGAGTAAGGCAGAGCAGAATGGGAAGAAGAGAGGAGAGGCACCAGGATATATGACGAGGAAGTTCAGAGGAAATTGGCTTCTTTTAAGGATAATAAAACAGAAGGACCAGATGGGCTGCCTCTCTGAGCCCTCAGATATCTGGTCAATATGATGGAATATCCCTGATGGAGATCTTTAACAGATTGCTGACTAGTGCAAAAGGACCAGAAAACTGGAAGACAGCAATTGTGATACCTTTGTTGGGGGGGGGGGGGCAGAAAAAAATCTAGGGAACTACATGTCTGTTAGTTTAAAGATCAAGTTCAGTGGCTGTAGGGGGTACTCACTCAAATCAGTCATGACTGTTTGGGGCCCCCCAAAAGTTGAAACAGTTGGTTGGGAGGGAAAGGAGGGAAAAAAAAAGACTGTGCATTTTCCACTTATGGGATTTATCTTAAACAAGGTTATGCCATAATCTCGATTAATCTAAAGCTGGTAATCAGTAAATGGATATGAGTTAAGAAAAGGAAAAATAAAGAATCATTCATTCTTTGATTACGCTGGCTTGTAGTATGACCTGTTAGAATAAAACTAGTAATCAATGACTGCATATGTGGTAAGTGCCACAGCAACTGAACTTAGTACTTGCCTTGGATTTTAAGAAGAGCAGATACTCCCC
Source organism: Protopterus annectens (assembly GCF_019279795.1). Lineage (NCBI taxonomy): Eukaryota > Metazoa > Chordata > Ceratodontiformes > Protopteridae > Protopterus > Protopterus annectens. The sequence goes on from NC_056728.1 coordinate 79,116,872, forward strand.
ATCTTCAGGGGTGTTTTTTTTCTTTCAGGCAGTTCTATAACTACTGAGGGGACACTAGACACGCATACATCTCAACTGTCCCAGACCTCATGGATGTTCTTGATTTTGCTTTATATTTTTGTCCTGTTATTTGTACAATGTTTTGATTTTTCTGGTAAATCACTGGAAAACACTCCCAGGCAGTAAGTAGCATGGAATCATAGCCAGAAGGAGCTGTGATTCAAACCTGATCCTGTTTTATGACTGGGTCACAGATGAACTTAATAGGGGAGTACCAGTGTATTTGGTATAATGGAACCTCAACAAGGCCTCTGACTTGGTCCCACATAGGAGGCTAAAAAGAAGACTGGGGGTTTAGGACAAGGAGCAAGACTGAGAAAATGGACAGCTATATGGTTGAATGGTAACACCACAGAAGGTTATAGTGAGGAGGACAGTGTCAGAAGTTAGGGAAGTAACTAGTGAAGTACCCCAAGCCTAGGTTCAGTATTCTTCAGTGTGTGTTTGTCTCAGCCATATGGACAACACCGTGGTGCAGTGGTTAACATTGTCACTTCACAGTAAGAGGTTCTCCAGTTCGATTCTTGGCTGGGGTGCCTTCTGTGCGGAGTCTGCATGCCCTCCCTGCTTTTGCATGGGTTTCCTCTGGGTGTGGAGTCTGCATGCCCTCCCTGCTTTCGCATGGGTTTCCTCCGGGTGCTTGTTTTCCTCCCACATTCCAAAGACATAAACTGGAGAGTTTCTTCGCAGGCCTCCACTGAAAATAGGCTCTGTCCTAGTCGGACATTCCCGGTCAACAAATGTTAAATAAAAATATCTTAGTTTGTAGAGAACATGGTCAACCTCTTTGCTGGAAGGTAAGTCCAATGATGGAAGATGAGGAATATGTTAGAGAAGGATCTGAAAGGGCTGTAAAAGTAGGCAGAAAGGCAGTATTTAGTGCAAACAAATGCAAAATAATGACCTGGAACCAGAACAAACCTCATGTGATATGGAGAACTGGAACTGATGCCATTAGGAAAACAAAAAGGATTGGGGGTGTTGATCAACACGGAATGAATCATTAGGATTTACATTTGCTACATAATGCCAAGTGATGTACATTAGTTATTAGCAGCATGACAAGACTAGAACACTACTAACCCTCACAATCTGAACACGTTTATGTTCTTTAACCTATTCCTATTCCTATTTTCCATATAATTAGTTTTTCTTAGTGCATACATATTTATTTATTTATTTAGTACAGTTTGATGACCGGGATAGTCCACTAGGCCTGGAAGAGCCCGTTTTCAGTGGAGGCCTGGGCAGAAAACCTCCACAGGATACAGACAATTTTACAATATTTCTACAAAAGTAAATAAAGTATTAGAGCAGTGCAAAATACAGAGATAATATACAATTTGTTAAGAAAGACATAACATTGCTAATCCTAGGTAGTGATTCATAAAAGTGAGATTCATGTAAAAACATATTGAAAGTACAGGCATTTCAGATGAAAAAACATGTAAGTAAAACATTTATGTACAGATAAAAGACAATTTTTTTTGGAAGTTAAAAATATGAGGAGAGGACAGAGAGAGGAAGGTGAGGTGGGAGAGGTGAAGAGTGGTATATAGTGTGGAAAGGGAGTGGGTTGGGGGACGGTTATGAGGTACAGGGGTAGGAGAAGAAGTAGAGGAAAAGGGTAAGAGAGCACAGTGACAGAAGGCTGAAGTATGTAGTGTGTGGGAGATGGTGTTAAAGAGTTTATGTGATAGGGGTACAGGAACATTCCCACTTTGAAAGGAGGTGAGACTGTAGAAGAGTTTTGAAGTTTGAGTAGCTCTGAGTATTTCAAAGGGTGGCAGGGAGAGAATTCCAGAGTTTAGCTAGGGAACAGGATAATAGTAGGTGGCCAGGGGATCGATGAGGCTTATCTATATTTAGAAGATTATGGTTTTCTGATTGTAGTGAGCAGTTTGAAATGTAGGTGGTTAAAGAGGTGGACGGAGAAGGACAACTAGAGGGTTTGAATATGAACTTGTGAGCAGTAGTAAATCTAAGATGTTTGAGGTAGTTAGGAAGTTCAAGCCATTTCAGGGAGTGGGAGAGAGAGAGACAGTGATGTGAAGAGTTTCTGTTCTGTAGTTGGTGGCAAATTTGGAGATTTTATTATAACAGGCTTTCAACTTGGCCTGCTGGCCTAGCTACAGATTGGTGAATAGGTGCATGACATAACAGAGGGGAGGAGGTAAGTACAGGTAAGGATGTGTCTAGTGGAGGGGGTAAGGTAATGATTGTGTCTATACAGGAGACCTAGTTTTTAGTGAGTTTTTTTGATATTAGTGTGGATATGGATGTCTATGTATTCTAAATAAAAACTGGAACATTATAAAAATGGAAACAGATCTGACCAACAGGCTAGGTTTTAACAGTAAAATTGTATATAGGAGGGGCCCGAACTTCAAAAATATTTTGGAGCGACAGCAAGTAACCTCTAGGGTAGGTAAGATGATCCCTTGTGGTACTTGTAATCAATGCAGATATGTATATAGTGGGTCAAGTATAAATATTAGCAATAAGAAAATTCAAATCAGGGGTAGATATAGCTGCTACACAAAAGGGGTAGTTTACGTTGCATGTTGTTCAGATTGTCCAACATTTTATGTTGTAAAAACTGAACGTAAGCTATCCCCAAGGATATATGAGCATATCTATGGCATCTCCCACAGTAAGGACACAAATGCCCTTTTCAAGCATATTAGAAAATTTCCTACTCATAGTTTTAAATTTTTAGTAGTGTATCAGGTTGCAAAAGACCCCCTTGAGGGACCCTGGAAATTAGTTTTAGAAAATAAAGAAAAGTACAGTTTTGTACCTACCATAAATGTAGATGTCCGAACTGGATAGCATCTGCAGTCATAACAAATGGGTTGTCCTGTCGTCAGGCAGCCCTTCGGTCGGCCGGATTCCAAAGTCTGGGTCCGGCTTCGGCTGATGTCGCACTTCACCCGACGTCATCTCTGCTGGTCTTCGGGTATAAAGGCATCAGCTGACGCCATTTTCCTCAGTGTTTCTTGCCCCAGATGCCAGTTGCCCTCTTGGAAGGCTAAATTTTGGATAAATGCCAATGTTTCCAAAAAGTAGAAGGCAAACACAAAAATAAGCATGTATGTACATATATACAAACAAATACACCATAAGAGACTCCCCCAGCTAGCTATTAGGAGGGTAAATACCCTAGGAGTACCACAGAGGGAAGGAGGGTAATCCTGACTGCAGATGCTATCCAGTTCGGACATCTACATTTATGGTAGGTACAAAACTGTACTATGTCCTTCATGGATGCATCTGCAGTCATAACAAATGGGTAGAATACCATAGCCAAACTAGGGAGGAGGAAGAAAAATTATGGTGTAGTTAGGATCCCTTGCAGTACAGCAGTGGCAAACCCTGCTCGGGATCTAGAGTATAGAGGTAAATTATAATGCTTGGCAAATGTATGCATGGAGGTCCAAGTAGCCGCCTCAATAATGTCCTTGGTTGCCACTCCTCGTAAGAAAGCTGTGGTAGTGGCTGTAGCCCTTGTAGAATGAGGTCTTATGTTCTGTGGAATTGGTTTTCCATGGTAGGAGTAACAGAATCTTATGCAATTTCCTATCCATTTGGAGATTGTCTGTTTGGAAATTGCTTTTCCTTCCCTTCCTGTTGCATAGGCTACAAAAAGCTGGTCAGTTTTTCTGTTACTTTGGTTCTGTCCAGGTAGTAGCGTAACTGTCTATGTACATCCAAGGTATGCAGCATTCTTTCCCCTGTTTTGTGGATTGGGAAAGAAGGTAGGTAGGTGGATTGCCTGGTTTAAAGACACTCTGGATACCACCTTAGGCATAAATGTAGGATTAGTTCTCATGGACACCCTATCTTGATGGAAGATTAGGAAGGGTTGCACTGTCATTAAGGCCTGTAGTTCGAAACCCTCCTTGCTGAGGTAATTGCCAGTAGGAAAGCAGTTTTCCATGACAGGTGTTGTAGATCTGCTGTTGCTGCTGGTTCAAACGGAGGGAGTGTCAACTTTTCTAGCACAAAGTTCAAGTCCCATGCTGGTAATGGTGGTTTCCTAGGAGGTTTTACATTCTTGATCCCTCTGAGGAACTGCCTGAGTAGAGGATGTGAAAAGACAGGTGGATCAAAGCTGTATTCTGCTGAAATAGCTGATGCATGTATCTTGATGGAGGAATAGGACAGGCCTGTATGTAGAAGCTCTGCCAAGTACTCCAGAATGTTAGCAATATCTATGTTCGACACATCTTTTCCTCTTTCAGTACTCCAAATGACAAACCTTTTCCATTTTCCTGCATAGTTCCTTCTTGTTGAAGGTCTGCGGGCTTCAAGGATAATGTCTTTAACCCTTTGGGAAAGGTCTGGGTTAGTTGCTGCTATGTGATGTTCCAGGCAGTCAGTTGCAAGGTTTTTAGGTTTGGATGCATGATGTTGTAGTTGTTCTGAGTTAACATCAAAGGCATCAGGGGTATTGACCACATTTTCTCCCGAGACATGTTCCTCAGCAATGGGTACCAGTGTTGTCTTGGCCAGTTCGGAGCTATCAGGATTATCCTTGGACGTTCCTCTTTGATTTTCAGTAGTACCTTGTGCATCAAGGGAAGAGGTGGAAATGCATATGCTGTCAGGCCTTTCCAGCTGAAGGATAGTGTGTCCACCTTCCATGCAAGTGGGTGGAATGTCCTTGTGCAGAATTTTTTGAGCTGGTGATTGAGTGGGGAAGCGAATAGATCTATTTGTGGCATTCCCCATTTCTTTGTGATGGCCTTGAAGATGTCCGGGTGTAGCATCCATTCGTGAGCATCCGAGGTGGTTCTGCTTAACATGTCTGCTAGGGTGTTCTCTTTTCCCGGCACAAATATTGCCTGTAACTGGATGTTGTAGCTGAGAGCCAGATTCCAAAGGTCCAAAGTCATTCTGCATAGGGGTATGAATGAGTGCCTCCCTGTTTGTTGATGTACCACATGACTGTGGTGTTGTCTGTCCTTATCATCAAATGGCCTTCTTTGAGGAATGGTCTGAATTTTTGGATTGCCAGTTTTACTGCCAGCATTTCTTTTTGGTTTATGTGCAGGTGCAGCTGGTCTTGAGTCCACAATCCTTGTATGCATTTGTCCAACATGTGCGCCCCCCCATCCTAGGTCTGAGGCGTCCGTTGTGATGGTTTGGCTTGCTCGAAAGTTGTGGAAGGGTAAGCCTGGGTTTGGTCTGAGGCGTCCGTTGTGATGGTTTGGCTTGCTCGAAAGTTGTGGAAGGGTAAGCCTGGGTTTGACTGGCATGCTTGAGCCCACCATAGGAACTCCTGTTTTAGGCATGGGATTAGTGGTATTTCTGTTTCTAAGCTGTGCCTGTGCTGAGACCATAAATTCTTTAGGTACCACTGTAGCTTTCTCATATGTAGTCTGGCATGTGGGACCAAGATTATGCATGATGCCATGAAGCCCAAGGCCTGCAGAACTTTTCTTGCTGTTAGTTTGTTCTGCTTTGTTAATGCCAAGAAGTAAAGAGGAGCTCTTTTGTTTTTCTGCAGTTAGGAATGCCATTTGTTTTACTGTGTCCAATTCAGCCCAAGAATGTTCTTGTTTGGGATGGTATCAGCCTTGACTTTTGTAAATTGACTGTGTATCCCAGGGCTTGTAGCAAGTAAATGACCCTTTGTAAATCTGTTGTCAGCTTGCTTTTGTTGTCCGCTTGTAACAGGCAGTCGTCCAGGTATGGATAAATTTGGATTCCCTGTACTCTGCAGTGAGCGATTACTGATGCCAGGCATTTTGTGAATACTCTGGGCAGTAGATAAGCCAAAGGGCAATGCTGAGAATTGATAATGCTCTGATCCTGCAAGAAATCTGAGGTATCTTCTGCAATTTGGTCGAATGGGGACGTGCAGGTATGCCTCCTTGAGATCTAGAGTTACCAGCCAACACTCCTTGCCCAGCATGGGAAGAAGTTGCTGTAGGGTCAGCATTTTGAATTTTGGGACAATGATGTATGTGTTTAAGATGGACAGGTCGAGAATAGGTCTCCAACTTTTCTTTTCTTGGCACTAGGAAGAGTCTGGAGTAGAATCCTTTGCCCTGTTCTGATATTGGTACTCTTTCCACAGCTCTCATCTTTGTTAATTCCGCTATCTGCTGCAGAGCTTCTATTTTTTGATTTGGAGGCAGGTTTGGCATTCCTCTTTTTACTGGTAAGGTGTGGAAGTGGAACCGGTAGCCTTGGTCTATGGTTTGCAAAATCCACTCGTCTTTTGTGATATAGTGCCAATTTTTCGAAAATAAGGCTAACTTTCCGCCTAATGGTGCTGCTATTTGCTCCCTGGTAGGCGGAGTCAGAGCCAAGTCACTGTGATTGTCCTGTTGCAGTGGCAGTGGTTGTGTCTGTGCCTCGGTTATTGCCTTGCCACTGTTGTCCTCTGTAGGCACCTCCTCTGGATTGATTTCTGCCTCTAGAGCGTCTATTCCTGCCCCTTTGGGATCTTGTGGAGTCAGGAAAGGACCAAGTTTGGCAGGCCAGGTCGTGCTAAACGTTGGGGGCCGAACCTGTAAGAAATCTTTAACTGTTTGTACAGATTTTGCCTTTTCTTCCATTTTTCTTCATTACCTGCTGGGCAGGTGTACCAAATAGACTGGCCTTATCCATAGGAGCATCTAATAGCTTTGCTTTAACATGATCCAGTAAGACCTGTTCTTTCAACCATGCATGCCTTCTTATCACTGTGCCAGTCATGGCTGATCTAAATGAAGCCTCCAGTGCATCATAGCCACATTTTAAGGAATGGTTACTAACCTGTTGGATGTTATTCACCATTTCTAATACATATTTCTTATCTAAAGATTCATCAGAGGACAGTTTTTTAGTTAACTGATCCAGCATAAACTCTTGGTATTGGATCATATGAAACTGACAGTTTAAAGCTCTAGCTGAGAGAGTAGCAGAGGTGTAAACTTCCCCCCCCCCATCTCTCTAAGGACCTGGATTCCCTTTCAGAAGGAATAGGGTTTTTTGCTGTGGTCGAGGCTACTGCCTTAGGCCCCTGGGATATAGTTTTGGGGTCTGCAAGTGGGGCCTTGTATAGGTGGTGATGAGTGTCTGGCACCCTGTAAAATCTATCTGGTTTGGCAGGGGCTGGAGGTAAAGAATCAGGAGCAGTGCAGACATCATTAAATGCATCATCCACAACAGGCAGTACAGGAGGTATAGCTAAAGGCCTATGTTGTGGTAAGTGCAGAAAAGTCCTAAGCCTTTTCCTTGAATCTGAGAAATCTTGTCCCTGCCATTGGAATTGTTCTCTCATGGCATGTAAGGTTTCCCCAAAGCAAAATTCCTCTGGTGGAGAGGCAGCTGGAATGGATTCTTCAGCATCGGAATCTTCATAAGTAGAAAAAGGAGCCTCTGGCTGGTCTGTAATGTCTGAGTCATCCGCAGAATCATCAGAGGATACTGGCTCGGGGGGCTCTGCTCTAGGTCTCTTTTCTGGGGCTGAGAGGCCCTGTCTGGGTGAGATTGGGATCCCCTAATTAAGGATATTAAATCTTCTGCCAGAGTAAGCATTTGTGAACTAGAAGTGGGCCTGTGTGAGGGGGGCTTAACAGGCACTGATTTAGCAGATTTGGCTGCTTTAGCCCTGGCAAAGGCCTTAATAGACATGGCTGCAGGAGGCCTAGCTGAGGTAGAGACATCCAAAGGAATGGTGTCTGATAAATCACTAGGAACCACAGTTGTAGGCAAAATTTCTGAGGCCGATTCAATTAAGGTAGCAGGAGCCTCAGTAGTAGTCATGGATTCGGCTGAAGATTGACCAGTTTTCTCGGTTTCGGCCGAAACCGAGACACTCGCGGCTTGCTTAACCATGGTTTCGACCGAAACCGCGGACCGCGAGTGTCGGTCTTTTTCTTTGCATTTTTTAACAATTTGGGTAGTCGGAGGATCCGACGGCATAATGTACGCAAAATCTGAGCCGAAAAACTGTTCAGCAAACTCCGACCGACGCCTAAGCGTTCATCAGTTGAAGGAAGCACAGGCCGAACAGGCTGCTACGTCGTGGTCTGGGCCTAAGCAAGGCAGACAGTAAGAGTGGAAATCTTTATGAGGTATTTGTTTCCCACAAGTTAAACAATTATTGACTTTTTCTGACATCGGCTGAGGCAAGAAAGAGTCCCCAACTTACTTAGCTTTTTAGAAGTCTTCGAAGTAGTATTCGGTAGTAGTAATCTCTGGATCTGACCAACCGGCACTTGCGAACAGCTTCTTCTTCGGGCGCCATGCGGCAAGAAAGACTGAGGAAAATGGTGTCGGCTGATGCCTTTATACCCGAAGTCCAGCAGAGATGATGTCGGGTGAAGTGCGACATCAGCCGAAGCCGGACCCAGACTTTGGAATCCGGCCGACCGAAGGGCTGCCTGACGACAGGACAACCCATTTGTTATGACTGCAGATGCATCCATGAAGGACATCATGGTGGCAAATATATCTGAATGCTGGATCCCCCACGGGACTAAAATAAATGATTTCCATTAATAGTCTCCTTAAACTAAGAACATATGATAGGTAGTTTATAATTATAATATTTATATATTTATATTTTTAATCTAATATATGTGCAATATAATGTATTTTGAAAATGCATGGTCTATTAAGTATTTAATTGTTCTTAAAATTTATTTTTAAATGTTGGCATTTGAGCTAGTATTGGTTGTTGTACTTTGTGATGTCATATTTTGTCAGTATAAAATGGTTGTTTAGTGTAATGCAGTTTATCTGAAGAAGTTTGGTCATTTATCAGAAAAAAGTGTTAATAAACTGTGTAAAAAAATACAATATATCCTTGCTTTTTCTTGCTGCCAGCCAGTTGTTTTTCATTTAGTTTATTTCTTTGTCTTGTGGTTGGTTTTAGTATGGCTTCGGGCAGCTGTATTGAAGGCAATGGTATTGAAGGCAATGGCGCTGTTTGTTGTGAGGTTTTATTATTAACTAGGTTTGACATCTTTTCAAATGCTCACAGTGGGGTATTAATGCAAATGCAAGATTTTACAGGACAAACCATACTCTCAATCAATGCAGAAGACTGGACTTCAGTTTTTTTTTTTATTTTTTTTGCCACACTAAAATTTCATTCTTGTAAAATTTTAGTTATGTTGTTTCACTTAAAATTGGTCTTTTATGCAACTATTTGTAAAAACCTAGGAAATATTGTTGGTCTTAAAATCCTAGGATATTTGTCACTTTTCGCATGTTTTTTTATTGGACATAACTGCCCAAATAGGGACTGCCCTGCATAAAGAGGGTCAGGTGGTAATCTTATTATTAACAGGTCATCTGGTCAGAGTTCTCATCTTAAGCAGCATTCCTTAAACATGAGCTTGTGATGAAGTCAACAATCATAGTCATGTCAGAAACTATTTCTAGTGATTCTCCATGTTCTACAATTTCTCTAAAACAAGATTTTAAATGTTTTATGTCATTTTTACTCTTGGCTTTGAGTATTATTTTCTAGGAATGATCCCTTTCAGTTTTTAAATATAGATCATGAGTTTGTCATTGCTGTTAATGATTCTGATTTTTCAAAAATGGCAACCTTTTTCCACTCACGGTTATGAGCTCCACTTTGTTATAGCCTACATGATATTCATCTGCACTTGTTAAAGTAATTATGATATCACCGCACAGGCAGTAGCAAAGAAATTACATTGAAGCCTTTTGTTGAAGCAGGCTTCCCATGTAATACAATTTTATTTAATTTGCTAATTATTTGTTTTTTTTTTTTTGGTATACTTCAAGTGCCAGAGTCCCAGGTGCACGAACACAACTGTTACAAAGTCAGGTACTCGGGCTTCTTGGACATACAGGAAGCTGCCCACACTCAAAAACTGAATGCATATTCAGACAAAGTGCAGTGGCTATGTGAGACTGGAAATGACACATCTTAACACAGTATCCAAGCTCAAGCAAGGTAACTGGCAATCGGGGGAGAGAGTGTGAGGGGGTGGGATTTCAATTTAGGATTTCAAGCAGTGACTGTGAGGAGGACTGAGGTTTAAGGGGTGGGAGTTTTAGTGAAATGGAGTTGGAGGGGAGTTTAGAGTTAGAGAACAGGAGGGAAAGTTTTATGTTTATGGAGTAGGACGAAGGTTTAGGATTAGGGAGTTGAGGGGGAGTTTAGAGTTGGGGGATGGAGGTGGAGTTTTAGCTTTAGGAAGCAATCAAGGATTTTTGTATTACGGAGAAGGAGGGGAGTGCTATCTAAGGTTTACACACAGTGTAGGGGTTTTAGGGTCAGGGATTGGGGTCTGAAGTGGGCTATGTAGTTCAGTTAGGGTCAGGTGGGGAAGGGCTAAGTAATTAACTAGGATCAGGCTAATGTAAGTCAGGATACTTGCCAGTTAGAACAAGTGGCAGCTAGCAAGTGTATCATGAGCTCCAAGCTGCAAGAACTTATAATAGAGCACAGTTTTAATTATGCCTTCTCATTCTTTAAAAAAACACTAGAATATGACCAATTATATTTTCAGGCTTCTGGTGTTCACTTTAATGTCATATTTGTTGTCTCAACAGGCCTACCTGGTTATTACAACATACAAATAGATAAACACACACACACACACACACACACACACACACACACACACACACACACACACACACACACACACACACACACATCTAAATATGCCAGGTGTATGCACATGGGCATACAGACACATGAAACCTCTTTTGAGTCCTTTTAATGAGTGGAGTGTATTTCCAGGTAAGCATACTCTGTGCTTTTGAATATTAGGTACAATGTCTGTCTCTGTTAGCTCTCTCCTTTGGCAAAATGAGGAAAACTGTTTGGCAAAATGAGGAAAACTGTTCCTACATTCTGATTGTAAGCTGAGCAGAATTGAGCAGACTTCATTGTTTCCTTTTTATGGAGAAGAAAGGGCCATATTTGTACAAAATGTTTCCAGAATGTCTAGATTTTAGGCATGATTTATTAAACTGTGCTGGTACTTTTTATGTCCGTAAAAGAGAGAAGAGATTATTATGTAGTACTCCTTGAAAGGCTCTGCTGTATTCCAAGTATTAACTCACAACCTGAATGGGCCTCAATTACCTTTAGAGAATTCTTGGTACATCTAGCAAGCTGCAATGCAGATTTTCTCAAAATTCCTTTTGTCTGTTCATGCATGTCACCTAATCTATTCATATTAGGCTGACATACAGAATTAAGCAAATTGTATCATCTCTCTCTCTCATTTCTGCATAAACATATTTCTCTAATTAGATGTCTTTGTAGCTGATAAAGCACAATAAATGTAATTTATTATATACTGCTTAAGATGTAGTCTGATAGTTTGGGAATTTGTCTTAGGATTTTCTGTAAGGATTGGGTTTAGAGCCTAAAAGATCTGTTTTACAGGCGGTTGTGTATGGTGTGATAAAGGGCGTAATAATGTAATGAGAAATGCTACCTCACACTTCCTTTTTGTGGTTGAATGCTAAAGTTCTACGCAAGAGTTAGTTTCTCAGTTAGTTTCTCATGAAACAGTTTGTTCTGCTTTTGTATTTCCCAGCATCTTAGTTCGGTAATCTCTCTCTCTTTCTCATTTCCTTAACTTTTTTATTTCACCATACTAGGAAGAAAGTTTTTAATTTGTTGTTGTGACTTGTTAGCCACGTTTGTCAACTAAGAGTTTCTTGGGTTAACTAGCCTGAAGAATGTAGTGTAATTCTAAAAAGCATGCACTGGCTTAAAAATAGTATGTTCTGAAAAGCCTTCACTAGCTTAAAATAAACAAACATGCTTTGTTGTGCAACTTTGAAACAGATCTTCAAACTGTTTAAAGAATTGCTTATCTTTTAGACTCTAAAACGCATATTCTGGAAGAATGTTGTCAAAAAATTTGAAATGTTAACTTTCTGGGTGTTACTCAAGAGTCACACTTTAGGTGATTGCTGTTTGTGCCTTCTAATAATCTTTGGAAGTAGGTTAGTTGTTCGTTGTTATTTTAGTAATGAGTCAAGTTAGTTTGATGAAGTCTTTCTGGTTGAATCCGATTTTGTTAAATGTTGCAGTGTTAGATTTAAAAGCAAAAGATCCCGTCCTACTCATTAAAAAAAAAAAAACTATATTCCTTTTGTCACAGCACATGCTTTTGATTGTAATATCGATAATATTAGCTTACTACATACAAGGGTTATACTAACACATATTGAACGCATTGTCAGAAAATTTAATATACCAGTACAACATAATCATCATTACCAACATGGTGGATTGCCTACCTCAGATGTACCTTACCTACACTTACAAAATCAACCTTTTTTATACAATAAAACTTTTGATACAGAAGAAACCCCATGTACCTCATTAAATGTATGTTTTAATTCTTCATACTCATAACAAAGTGCTTGTAGACTGTCCTACTACTTGTCAGGAGCAAACTCCACAAGAAGCCAAATTTATAAGCATATCTCAGTGAAATTTATATTCCTGATCAGTGATTTCCATAGGAAATCATTGCCACTACAGTTTCTGGGTACCTATCATTCGATCAGTAGCATTTTAATCAAGTTCTTCATGATAAAATGAAAAAGAACAAACACAATGAATTTCTTTTCTCTGCACTGTTGTGCAACCTCAGAGAAGGTATATTTAAGTTTGGAAGTGAGGGGGTGTCCTGCCATAGGAGGGGTGCAGGGGGCTCACCCTGGTACTGCTGTTGCTGCAAAAAAAAAAAAGATGCCCCCAAACTTTAGTGAAAGTTATTTCACTCATTTTCTTTTGATCATTCAGCACTTGACAAAAGTGCTTAAAATCAATCAACAATGTATTCCAGTTTCTAAGTGTGTGCGAATAGTGATTCCTTTCTTTTGGGAGATTTCTACCCTCACGTTTATGTGACAGTTTCCAGGTTGATGTCCACACAGATGTTTTCAGACATTTGTATCTTTGTGGAATTGAAGGTCACATGACTCATGGAAGAATCATGACAATCATAGGAAGTTCCAGGCTACTATGTCTTTTGACCATTATACTTTGCAAGTTCTCACACTCGACTGTACCCATCCTCTCAAGGACAGAAATGCCATGCATACTCAAGGTGAATTTATGGATATCTGTCCAATTATCCAGGTCATGAATGAAGGAAGATAGTGTATCATACTTCTGTATCTGCAGAGGGACTCTATTCCAGAGGTAAGGGAGATGGTATCCACCTTGTTTTAGTCATCCACCGAAACAGGATTAGATCTCATGTTCTGGTATTTGTGGGGATGCTTGATTTATGAATGGTACTATGTGCCTGATTCCTCAGAAGACAAGACATAGAACTCCTTTACGGAGTCTATATGACACAGAAAAGTGAGACAGTGCTTCTAGCTTTTTCAGTAATTTAAGGATTTTAAGTCCGTGATTCTTCTTTGTCAGGAACCTCTGTCTGGTGAGGAACATCCCCAAGTGGGGTATTGTGTGTTGAAACTGTTCTGATCAGTGCTGAATATAAGGGATCAGTAACCTCTTCTGATTTGGATTATACCTCCCTGCTGATAAGCGATGCTAAGTAGAACATTTCCTAGCAAATGTTGCTACATGATGGTCAAAGGAAAGGAAATTATCAACTCAGGTTCCCATGGCTCTAACTACATTTTATTTTAAAGAGGGCATATCAATGCTATATGTTAGGCATGAGGGGTGTTGTCTATCAAATGTGACAATGTTGCATTTTTTAGCAGTGAATTTAAGCCAGTTTTCAGTACATCAGGTCTTTGTAAGTGTGAATTCTTGCTGGAGGGCTTCTGTGTCAGAGGGGGATTTGACAATGACTCCCAGTCAACAATCATCCACAGACCTGGTTAGCTATAAGTCTTGCTTTTTAGTCTGTAGGTCAGGGAAGTAAATACCAAACAAAAGCAGGAGATATTGAGCTAAATCCGGGGCCTCAGTCAAATACTTCAACCACAAATACACAGTTTAATAAATATATTTTCACACAGTACATGAACGAAGGTAGTGTAAACAATACATGGGCACAAATTGAACAATGGGAGACACTTTACAAACATAAGATAATAACAGTGTCAAAAGCACGGTGGAGGCAAATTCCAAAGACATCTGGCATATCTGTCATTTATACTATGTTCTCTGACAACAGATGAGATAAGAAGAAAGGGGTGAGGTTTCAGCACTGTTTCATAATGAAGCCAATCTCAGTAGCAAACGGGAATAGAACTTAGACCCTATCTGGCTTATACTAGAGAATCTGCTACATGATCATACAAAATATTCCTGGCAATTGTCAACATGCCCCCCCCCCCGTCATCTGTTGCAATAGTACGACATATTCTAGAAACAGTAACAGAACAGACTACATAGCACAAACTCATATTACTTCTAGGACCCCAGTCATAGACTGGGGTAACCAGTATAACACTCCACTAACAAGGTTAGCAGCTATGTATATGCTAACTCAAGTAGTATCAGGAAAACGTATTAAGACTAATTACAGTTCTACTAAAAATGCCATTTTAACTACTATCCCTTATAAATTACAACATGTATACATACTCCTCAGCAACCTGCATGACCACTGTCCAATAAATTCTCACTGTCCCCTTAAAACAAAGAAAATTTCCTTCTCATAAGTTATTTCTAGATCAGTTTCTGAGCTCAGTGTTTCTAACTGTATGAAATCATACAGACATCATTGTTAAGTTGTTTCTATGGCTTACTTATCCTTCCTGCAGGACAAACTATACACCACTAAAAATCAGAATGTAAGGTAAACTCACTCACTCACTGATTAGCACACAAATATAGGCAACTAAAAACTCCAGAGGCAAAGCATTTAAGGCTGGAAGGCTATCCATTCCAATGCAACCAGGGCAGCATTAATGGAAGCATATAAGAAAGCTTACTATAAGCAAACCATGCTGGATCACTACAGTTTAGTAGATACGGACAGCCCGAACACTTGTGAAAAGTTGTGAAGTCTATTTCCACTAATACAATGTTCCTAAAATAAGTCCAGGTTAGACACTCACTGAAGAAATGATGCCAATAAAAAAAAAGATGAAGAAAGATAACATATCAGAATCATCCAATACACTATAGTCTCACACGGTTGACAGAAGTACTCCAACCTTGCCACTACACAAAAATGTTGCAATATACATCACTCTCTTTCAAGTCAGTCAAATGAAAAATACAAAAGCTTCTCAACAATATCAGCATCAGTTACATCCTAGAGTAACATACTGCTAATTTGATTATCTTAAAATGTGGAAAGCACATCCTCAGTAAATCTGTAGCATAGATAGACAATCTAACATTTAACAGAAATGTCAGTACCTAATACATCCAAACATGTTGTGATAAGATCACTTACAAAGTCCCAGTACCTACATATACTAATGACTTCCTTCATATTGGAATTCTTTATATACTGACTATGACAAAAAAAAAAAAATATATATATATATATATATATATATATATATATATATATATATATAGATATATATATAGATATATATATAGAGATATATATAGATATATATATATAGATCTATATATTTTACTATTGAATTAGCGAAGTGCCTGTGGTCAACCTGCATGTGATCAAAAGACACTTTTCAAATGGGTAGAATGCCGAACCAGAAAACATTGACTACACTACAGGGAATGGATAGTGTAATTCGATTATCTGAGTTTGGCGTTGTGAACAGAGACTGCGGTTCAGTGAGGAACAGGGAATTAACCGATTTCCTCACTGTAGTGTGATCTCACAGTTGGTATATATAATTTACAGGGGGTGTGGAGGGCACAGAGGGGCTTGCCCCCTGCAAAAAAGTAAAATACGTGTACCATTGACTGTGGAATGTCGTGATAAGGTAAGCTGCATTGCAATGGTGACTGACATCACCTCCTGCTATGTCAAATACGTCAAACTATTGGTGTCAATATATTTAGTTTTGACTTGGCCGCTTTTTTGCTGTTCCGTATTCCACATTTCAGGTCGACCATGTGACCAGTCAACATATGCAGTTTCAGGATATCAACAGTTTTACACACACACACACACACACACACACACACACACACACTCACACACACACACACTCATATACCTACAAACAGACTGGAATTTTAACTGACTAGCAATGTGACTTCTGTCCACTGATGTAACCAAGCCTACTCTCTGTATTCTTCAGAGTACATTTTTTTCTCTCATCACTCAGAAACATTGTAGATTTTTTCAAGCTATATTAAGTCTACACTATCTAAAGTAATGCCTCTAACAACAGGTACATATCTTGCTTATAGAGAGGATCTAAAAAACAATACCTTTAGTAGTTTTAGGGGGAACCATTGAAAATTGTATGTACATTTATTAACTGCTGGGGGCAACATTTTGAAAGATGTGCCCATTTTTGCAAGGTGGATTATAAAAAGAGTCTGAGTACAAACTGAAATTTTCTTGCTACTCCACTGCTTCTATGCTTAGTACACAGCAGCTTTATAGATATCTATAAAGCCAATCAGATATACTCTAACAGGGATGGACTGTTTATTGAAGCAATTCCTTTTTCAATTAATACAAGCAATTAAAACAACTGACCATTTAGTCTTACTGCAAAAGCTAGGCAGTAGTGGATTCTCAAATGAAAACACTTGTTGGTTCAAGGATTACCTCACTAGTAGAACATTGTTATTGGTCCTAACATCTTCTCTGAATTGGGTTATATCATAAAATAAGTGCATCAGATGTTCATCGTGTTTCACTGTTGCAGTCATGACTGTAGGGTTCTCCCTTGCCGGCAGGCAGTCCTCGGTCGGCCAGAATCCCAAAGTCTGGGTCTGGCGTCGGCTTTTCAACCATGCTACCTGACGTCAGAGTGCCAGGAGTACAAAGCTGACAGCCGACGCCATCTTCTCCAGTCTTTCTTGGCGTGCGGTGATAGCAGTTCGCAAGTGCCGGTCGGCTGACTCCTGACGATTTTTTCTGGTAAACTTCAGTCCGAAGACTTTCTTCTCCACTCAAAGCTAAGTACCCCATTGGGGAAACTCTTTCTTGCTCCAGTCCGATGTCAGAAAAAGTTAATAATTGTATTTCATGTGGGAAGCAAATACCTCATAAGGATTTTCATTCTTACTGTATTCCTTGCTTAGGCCCTGACCACGACGTAGCTAGTTGTCGGTTTTGTGCTAGATTCAATCAACGTACAATTAAACGAAGGTACGATTTTGCTTTTCATTACTTTGGTAGACGCTTTAACTACAAAATGTCGTCGGATATGATTCCCGCTACCGGAGTTCACAAACGTCGCAAGGATAAAGACAGGCCTCCGAGGTCCAAATCTGATGATAGGGCACAAGCGGAGCCAGCTTCAGGTTTGGCCGTCATCAGTGAGGCGCTTTTGCAGCCCCTGTCGTTGGCCATTTCAGAACCGATGGCCAAAATGGACTCTCATGAGGATCCAACCAGGCCTTTAAATATTTCTATTGTAGGACCTTCGGACAATGCTCCTTCGGATGGGTCCGGAGCCGTTGTGCAGGTACCGGCTTCCGAAGGGGTTTTCAGGCCTACTCAGCTCCTAATAAAGGCAAAGCCAAAGACAAAGGCAAAGACTCCTTCTAAATCAAAGACTGCAACACAGGCCTCTTCTGAACCGGCTCCCAAGTCACAGAAACAGTTACTCAAGATGGCAGAGGATTTACTTACTATGATTAGGGGTTCTCATCCCCCTCCAGATAAAAGGCCAAAGCAGGATGTTTATTATGATTCCTCTGATCAAGCTTCTGTTTCTTTTTCTGACCAGGAATATTCTTTCCCTCCTTATGAGGATTCTGATGCAGAGGAATCCATTCCTTCAGCTTCTCCCCCTGAGGATTTCTCTTTTGGGGAAACTTTGCATGAAATGAGGGAACATTTCCACTGGGAAGGACAGGAGTATTCGGAATCTAAGAAAAGACTAAGGGATTTTCTTCTTCTCCCCCAACATAGACCCCTGGCTATTCCTCCTGTTTTGGATATTGTGGATGATGCTTTTTCAGAAGCTAACTTAACCCTTGACTCTTTTCCTCCTGCTCCTGTTAAGCCTGATAGATATTACAGGGTTCCTGATTCCCACCAGTTTTTATACAAGAACCCTTCTGCTGACCCTGAAACCATTTCTCAGGGTCCTAAGGGAGTTAAGGCTGCTTCTGCCAAAAATCCCATTCCCACTGAAAAGGATTCTAGATCTTTAGAAAGATGGGGCAAAAAAGTGTACACTTCTGCTACTTTGTCCATTAGGGCTTTAAACTGTCAGTTTCATATGCTGAAATACCAGCAATTTCTCTTGTCTATTTTAAAACAAAAGCTTACTTCCATTTCTGCCTGTGCAGATGATAAGGAATTACATGACTTATTGCATGCCACTGAACAAGTTGGGAAGCATGGTTTACACTGTGGATTTGATGCCTTGGAGGCTTCTTGTAGGGCTGCTTCCTCTGGCACAGTCATTAGAAGGCATGCATGGCTAAAGGAACACAATTTGCCAGAACAATAAAAGCTAAATTATTGGATGCTCCTGTTCAGCATAACGTTTTGTTTGGATCAAAAGCTGAAGAGGTGATTAAAAAGATGGAGGATAATGCGAAATCCATGCAAACAGTTAAAGATTTCTTACAAGTACAGCCACCAAGATTTAGCAGGAATTGGCCTTCTAAAAATTGGTCCTTTCCCACTTCAAGAATAGATGTACCAGCAGTTGAACTCCAGGAAGCAACCAGAAAACCAGGTAAATGAAAAAACCACAAATGTTGACCTAGGTTTCGTCTTTAATCCGACTTCATCAGAACACAACTTAATACTAGTAAAAAGAACACCTTATATACGCACTTAAAAATGACATCATCACCAGTCAACTGGATAATGACTTAATTAACACCATCAACATAGTGGAATCAATTAAAAGGCCAGCATACATAATAAAAAGCAAAACCCCAAACTTTAAACAACATAAGAACCATTTTTTTAAAAATTAAAATCGAAAATTATACCTTGATTTACCATATAGGACTAAAGTGCTGCATTCCAAACAAAAAATATTCATGGAATCACGAACTTTTACAATTGTTAAACATATACATACTGTGTTTTAGTGTGTCCAATATGAATATAAGCTGGTTCACCCCAATATATTTTTTACCCCAATATATTTTTTAATTTTAAGATGGGCATAATAGAAATGCAGTCATTAATGCCTGGAAATTCCAGTGCATTAAGTAACAACTGCCATTTCATCTCAGCTATATCCAAGTGCACGTCCAGTTTCCTTCCAAATTTGTCCACCATAATCTGCTGTATCACACAAAACTTGAAATGATGCCCACTATTGGTATCAATGTGCCTATACAGGGCATTGGTCTTTTTCTTTAGCCTAATATCCGACTGATGTTCAATAATGCGATCTCTTAATGCCCTGCAGGTCTTCCCAATGTAGAAAGCTGGACATTGTGTGCACATGGCCGCATACACCACATTTGTGGTGTAGCAATCAAAATGGGCACCAACCCTAACTGTGATTCCAGCTAACTTAAATACAGCACCCGTCACATTAATCAGGTGACAAACACTACATCTACTGCACTTAAAATTACCCTTATTCCTATGAGTTACAGTTTGTGTAGTGTCACTCTTTTCCAATAGTTGCTTAAAGGAAATTCCTTTCCTGTAAACGCATTTTGGTGGTCTCCCCAATTTTCCACTAACTACATGATCCATTTTCAAAACTTTCCAATTGTTGATAATAATGTCAACAATATAGGGGGCATCAAAGGAAAAGGTGGTAATGAAGTATAATGGCTGGTCACCACCAACCCGTGCACCAATGTCATAATTCCTAAGACTGATTTCACGCATGAGAACAGTGTTGCCCTCAACATGCTCGTACCTATTACCATGCTTTCCATACAATAAAGCCCAATAAACACCATTAGCCCTTTTAGATTTAACTTCATCAGCTATGCAATCACACAGTGCCAGTGGATACCCACGCCTAATAAACATTGACTTTATGAAATCAAGCTCTTTGATGAAATCATCCTCCAAACTTGTCATTCTCGCCACCCTGACCATCTGCCCTTTAACTATTGCTTTCTTCTGATGGTCAGGGTGACAACTTGTGTAACTCAAATATGAGTTGGAGAATGTGGTTTTTCTATGAATGGTGGATGTCAATCTAGAATCAACCAAGTTAAAGGCCAAATGTACATCCAAATAATCAATTTCAACTTGGCTCATATTGTAGATGAATTTCAGGAAATCAACAGAATTGTTGACAAATTCAATAAATTCTCCAAAGTGATCATTCCCACCTTCCCAAATGATAAACAAATCATCCAGGAAGCGGGTATAAAAGCTAATGTGGGGCATAAATCTACTAGTAAAAAGAAATTCCTGCTCCCAATATGCCATTACATAGTTGGCATATACTGGGGCGCACGCCGCCCCCATCGCTACCCCAGTTGTCTGCTTAAAATAACTGCCGTCAAACTGAATAAAATTATTTGTCAACACGACTTCCATTAAACCCACCAGCAAGTTGATTCTATCCTGATCAAATAAACCAGTTTTCAATAGTTGAACCTCCAACCATTCTAATCCTGTTGTTGTAGGGATGACTGAAAACAAGTTTACAACATCAACTGTTGCCATAATGGTGTTATTAGTAAATTTGACACCATTTAACCTCTCCAAAAAAGACCACGAATCCTTTGAGATGTAATTAAATACCTTTAAACCCTTTTGTAACTCAAAATCAAGAAATTTGCTTATAAAACAGGTTTTACTGCGTTTGCCATCAACAATTGGCCTAAATGCTAAATTGTTCAAACCCTTGTGGATCTTGGGTACTCCAAATATCCCACTCACCACTGGGTAATCATTAGTCAAATACCTAAATTCATCCTCATTAATATGCCCTTGCCAAAGTAGGTCCTCAATGTACAAGTTGACCTTCCTATAGGCAATGTTTAACTCATTGAGACTAACTTCCTCATAAGTATCCGTTGCCAATAATGCCTTGATACTGTTTACATAATCTACCCTGTCAATCAGCACTAAACCATTCCCTTTATCGGGCTTCATGAATCTTATAGAAGTGTCATTTATCAAACAATCCAATAATTTATGTTCCTCAAAAGTCAAGTTGTCGTTAATATCGAAAACTTTCCTATAACGTGAGCTCGTTGCCCATCTGAAGTACTCCCTAATATCCAACTCACATATTCTTTCGTATGCACTAGTGACAATGTTAACTGGGGGCATATATTTACTTGTTTTTTTCAGGGTCAAACCCACTGGATTTCTATCAACCCCATCAAACATCAATCTCAAGTTCATTTTCCTTACTAACATTTTTAAATCAACCAGAGTGTTAGTTAAACCCCCCCCGAGCTAGAGGGACAAAAGTTAAACCTTTCGCCAACAAGTCAGCATGCTGCTTGCTAATAATCTTAGTAGAATAATTGTATATTTTAAAGTCATCATAACTGTTAGCTATAACAACAGGACTGCTAGGCCCATATTTTAAAGCTGATGTAAGGTTTTTATCTATAACTTGTATCAGGTCTTCAATTCCACAATCTGAACTGCAATGAGCCAAACTGCTTTGTGCCACCTTCTCAATTTCTTGCTCATTTTCACTGTCACTGTTACTATTTTCATGCACACCCACCTCCCCAAAAAAGGTTGGAAAGGTGTGCAAACTGACATCATACAAGGAAGCACAATCGACATCGGTGTCATGCCCAGAGGTGTTGTTATCCAAAAGACTATGACCAACGATATCAAAAGAAATTTCACTGGTAACCAAAGGTTGCTGAATTTCAACACAACATTCTTTAACTTCACCCTTATCAGCATTCACTAAAATCGAGCTGGAATCTACAGACGTTTCTGTTTCGTACATGAATGCACTTCCAACATTCCCCAAAGTTGACCCACGTCCAGCTACACAATTACAATTAACATATGATGGCCTACAATCCGTATATGCTCGCCCCATCATGTTTGCATGTGTGCCATTAGAGTGTAAATTAAAAATAAACAAATCAACAAAATCATCCCCATTTCTGTCTGCATTATTGCTACTATCAGCAATGTCTTGCAAACATTGTGTGACAGAATTATAAGCAAAAACCTTTTTATCATTAATACCCTTGACATTAACACAGGAATGCTTTTGATTTTGATTTAAATGTCCAGACATCACCCCAGTGCCATTATAATCCAAATGTTCACGTGCTTCATCCGAACATGACAAAACAGAAGTAGCAAGCCCCCAAGCATAGTTCCCGTTTGAATTAACAACAGATGTGGCTGTAAACGCCCCACAAGGCTCACAAGCCGAAAATAAACTATTCTCAGCAGTCACTGTCAAGTGCTCGACAAAGCTAATATCTGCACTGTTTGATGGCTGAATATCACCTCCAGCAAGCCGCTCGTTGTCGTTAAAAAATGTATTTAGCTCATAGCCATCATTACAACGTGCTACACTAGCAAATGTACCAGGCGAAACTTCACCTGAATTGTTAAAATTACAAAGTGAGCCAACTGTATTCAGCGCCGATAAACGTCTGCTCATCTTTAACTTTACAGGGGTATTAGAATCAACTAGCTTGTCATAACCAAGAAAGTCAACACTGTTTGGTGAATACGAAAGATGTTCCAAATAAAAGGGCTCACCTGTACGATTAAATACACACCCAGGTCTTACGCTTTCTAATGGGCTCGATTGCCCCTGTTGCTTGCGTTGACAGAATTTGATAACTTTGGCTTTGCCCCCTGTCTGTTGTAATCGGTGAACATGTTCTGTTCCTGCCGCTGGTTCCGCCCACGAATCCTCTCTGACCTCCTTGGTTCCGCTTCTAAAGGGAAATCAGCCCGCTCATGCTCATCATTTAAACTTTCACCAATAGGCGCCACCTCCAGGTCCCTGCTGTAATAATTTTTATTTAAAGGGACTTTACCGTAGCAGTTGCCCTCAGACATGGGATATGCTATGTTTTGCCTATACTCATTGCTATCCCTTTCTATCTTTTTAGCTTTTCTTGAAAAGATAGTCTCACATTGATTATTTACTTCTGCCAGCAAATTGTTATAATTAGTTAAATAATGATCAAAATTCAAATCAGCAGTAATAGCCTCATTCATTGTTTCCAGTTCACACAACAGTAAGGCTATTTGCTGGTCATTATATTTTATAATAATAGCTAACAGCTCGAGCCCCATTTTATTGTATAAATTGTGAACCTCTTCCAGCATGTGTTTATTGTTTGCAATCCCATTGGGATACTTCCAGGCTCGCAAACCCTTGGGCACAAGACCACAGTCAATATTTTTCTGTAAATACCCATTTTCAATTTGCAGTTTCTTAAGGGTAAATAACTTTTTTTCAAACTCATTTAACCGTTGTGCCATAGGTTTGAAATCATTTCTTTCAACATTTCTTTCAACATTAACCACTGCCCCATTTCGTTGAAAATTAAATTCATTGATTCTCCACTTATTAGCATCAAATTCAGCACCAAAGCTAATACCTTCTGAGTTTTTAAAAGTTGAAGGATTCGTAGACCTCACTCCAGTATTCACCTCAGGAGAGCTACGACCCACTCCTACCACAGAGGCAAAATCCCGTTTTCCACTGGTATTGGAACCCGTGGTGTGAGCATTTTTCTCCTTCTGCTGACCTTCAACCAAAGTCTGAATCTGCTTAGAATGCTCAAGTAATTTCTGGTTAATAGCTTCCAGTAAGCCCAAAATGTCTGGTCCTACACCACCACTCTCCATACTACCAAAACACCAAACCAAGAATAGATGTACCAGCAGTTGAACTCCAGGAAGCAACCAGAAAACCAGGTGAATGAAAAAACCACAATTTTTGACCTTTAAATAAAAATTATTACAGCAGGGACCTGGAGGTGGCGCCTATTGGTGAAAGTTTAAATGATGAGCATGAGCGGGCTGATTTCCCTTTAGAAGCGGAACCAAGGAGGTCAGAGAGGATTCGTGGGCGGAACCAGCGGCAGGAACAGAACATGTTCACCGATTACAACAGACAGGGGGCAAAGCCAAAGTTATCAAATTCTGTCAACGCAAGCAACAGGGGCAATTGAGCCCATTAGAAAGCGTAAGACCTGGGTGTGTATTTAATCGTACAGGTGAGCCCCTTTATTTGGAACATCTTTCGTATTCACCAAACAGTGTTGGCTTTCTTGGTTATGACAAGCTAGTTGATTCTAATACCCCTGTAAAGTTAAAGATGAGCAGACGTTTATCGGCGTTGAATACAGTTGGCTCACTTTGTAATTTTAACAATTCAGGTGAAGTTTCGCCTGGTACATTTGCTAGTGTAGCACATTGTAATGATAGCTATGAGCTAAATACATTTTTTAACAACAACGAGCGGCTTGCTGGAGGTGATATTCAGCCATCAAACAGTGCGGATATTAGCTTTGTCGAGCACTTGACAGTGACTGCTGAGAATAGTTTTATTTTCGGCTTGTGAGCCGTGTGGGGTGTTTACAGCCACATCTGTTGTTAATTCAAACGGGAACTATGCTTGGGGGCTTGCTACTTCTGTTTTGTCATGTTCGGATGAAGCACGTGAACATTTGGATTATAATGGCACTGGGGTGATGTCTGGACATTTAAATCAAAATCAAAAGCATTCCTGTGTTAATGTCAAGGGTATTAATGATAAAAAGGTTTTTGCTTATAATTCTGTCACACAATGTTTGCAAGACATTGCTGATAGTAGCAATAATGCAGACAGAAATGGGGATGATTTTGTTGATTTGTTTATTTTTAATTTACACTCTAATGGCACACATGCAAACATGATGGGGCGAGCATATACGGATTGTAGGCCATCATATGTTAATTGTAATTGTGTAGCTGGACGTGGGTCAACTTTGGGGAATGTTGGAAGTGCATTCATGTACGAAACAGAAACTTCTGTAGATTCCAGCTCGATTTTAGTGAATGCTGATAAGGGTGAAGTTAAAGAATGTTGTGTTGAAATTCAGCAACCTTTGGTTACCAGTGAAATTTCTTTTGATATCGTTGGTCATAGTCTTTTGGATAACAACACCTCTGGGCATGACACCGATGTCGATTGTGCTTCCTTGTATGATGTCAGTTTGCACACCTTTCCAACCTTTTTTGGGGAGGTGGGTGTGCATGAAAATAGTAACAGTGACAGTGAAAATGAGCAAGAAATTGAGAAGGTGGCACAAAGCAGTTTGGCTCATTGTAGTTCAGATTGTGGAATTGAAGACCTGATACAAGTTATAGATAAAAACCTTAC
This sequence comes from Protopterus annectens, assembly GCF_019279795.1. Taxonomy (NCBI): domain Eukaryota; kingdom Metazoa; phylum Chordata; order Ceratodontiformes; family Protopteridae; genus Protopterus; species Protopterus annectens. The sequence continues at coordinate 79,142,249 of NC_056728.1, forward strand.
ATCAGCTTTAAAATATGGGCCTAGCAGTCCTGTTATTATAGCTAACAGTTATGATGACTTTAAAATATACAATTATTCTACTAAGATTATTAGCAAGCAGCATGCTGACTTGTTGGCGAAAGGTTTAACTTTTGTCCCTCTAGCTCGGGGGGGTTTAACTAACACTCTGGTTGATTTAAAAATGTTAGTAAGGAAAATGAACTTGAGATTGATGTTTGATGGGGTTGATAGAAATCCAGTGGGTTTGACCCTGAAAAAAAACAAGTAAATATATGCCCCCAGTTAACATAGTCACTAGTGCATACGAAAGAATATGTGAGTTGGATATTAGGGAGTACTTCAGATGGGCAACGAGTTCACGTTATAGGAAAGTTTTCGATATTAACGACAACTTGACTTTTGAGGAACATAAATTATTGGATTGTTTGATAAATGACACTTCTATAAGATTCATGAAGCCCGATAAAGGGAATGGTTTAGTGCTGATTGACAGGGTAGATTATGTAAACAGTATCAAGGCATTATTGGCAACGGATACTTATGAGGAAGTTAGTCTCAATGAGTTAAACATTGCCTATAGGAAGGTCAACTTGTACATTGAGGACCTACTTTGGCAAGGGCATATTAATGAGGATGAATTTAGGTATTTGACTAATGATTACCCAGTGGTGAGTGGGATATTTGGAGTACCCAAGATCCACAAGGGTTTGAACAATTTAGCATTTAGGCCAATTGTTGATGGCAAACGCAGTAAAACCTGTTTTATAAGCAAATTTCTTGATTTTGAGTTACAAAAGGGTTTAAATGTATTTAATTACATCTCAAAGGATTCGTAGTCTTTTTTGGAGAGGTTAAATGGTGTCAAATTTACTAATAACACCATTATGGCAACAGTTGATGTTGTAAACTTGTTTTCAGTCATCCTTACAACAACAGGATTAGAATGGTTGGAGGTTCAACTATTGAAAACTGGTTTATTTGATCAGGATAGAATCAACTTGTTGGTGGGTTTAATGGAAGTCGTGTTGACAAATAATTTTATTCAGTTTGACGGCAGTTATTTTAAGCAGACAACTGGGGTAGCGATGGGGGCGGCGTGCGCCCCAGTATATGCCAACTATGTAATGGCATATTGGGAGCAGGAATTTCTTTTTACTAGTAGATTTATGCCCCACATTAGCTTTTATACCCGCTTCCTGGATGATTTGTTTATCATTTGGGAAGGTGGGAATGATCACTTTGGAGAATTTATTGAATTTGTCAACAATTCTGTTGATTTCCTGAAATTCACCTACAATATGAGCCAAGTTGAAATTGATTATTTGGATGTACATTTGGCCTTTAACTTGGTTGATTCTAGATTGACATCCACCATTCATAGAAAAACCACATTCTCCAACTCATATTTGAGTTACACAAGTTGTCACCCTGACCATCAGAAAAAAGCAATAGTTAAAGGGCAGATGGTCAGGGCGGCGAGAATGACAAGTTTGGAGGATGATTTCATCAAAGAGCTTGATTTCATAAAGTCAATGTTTATTAGGCGTGGGTATCCACGTGTGATTGCATAGCTGATGAAGTTAAATCTAAAAGGGCTAATGGTGTTTATTGGGCTTTATTGTATGGAAAGCATGGTAATAGGTACGAGCATGTTGAGGGCAACACTGTTCCCATGCGTGAAATCAGTCTTAGGAATTATGACACTGGTGCACGGGTTGGTGGTGACCAGCCATTATACTTCATTACCACCTTTTCCTTTGATGCCCCCTATATTGTTGACATTATTATCAACAATTGGAAAGTTTTGAAAATGGATCATGTAGTTAGTGGAAAATTGGGGAGACCACCAAAATGCGTTTACAGGAAAGGAATTTCCTTTAAGCAACTAATGGAAAAGAGTGACACTACACAAACTGTAACTCATAGGAATAAGGGTAATTTTAAGTGCGGTAGATGTAGTGTTTGTCACCTGATTAATGTGACGGGTGCTGTATTTAAGTTAGCTGGAATCACAGTTAGGGTTGGTGCCCATTTTGATTGCTACACCACAAATGTGGTGTATGCGGCCATGTGCACACAATGTCCAGCTTTCTACATTGGGAAGACCTGCAGGGCATTAAGAGATCGCATTATTGAACATCAGTCGGATATTAGGCTAAAGAAAAAGACCAATGCCCTGTATAGGCACATTGATACCAATAGTGGGCATCATTTCAAGTTTTGTGTGATACAGCAGATTATGGTGGACAAATTTGGAAGGAAACTGGACGTGCACTTGGATATAGCTGAGATGAAATGGCAGTTGTTACTTAATGCACTGGAATTTCCAGGCATTAATGACTGCATTTCTATTATGCCCATCTTAAAATTAAAAAATATATTGGGGTAAAAAATATATTGGGGTGAACCAGCTTATATTCATATTGGACACACTAAAACACAGTATGTATATGTTTAACAATTGTAAAAGTTCGTGATTCCATGAATATTTTTTGTTTGGAATGCAGCACTTTAGTCCTATATGGTAAATCAAGGTATAATTTTCGATTTTAATTTTTAAAAAATGGTTCTTATGTTGTTTAAAGTTTGGGGTTTTGCTTTTTATTATGTATGCTGGCCTTTTAATTGATTCCACTATGTTGATGGTGTTAATTAAGTCATTATCCAGTTGACTGGTGATGATGTCATTTTTAAGTGTGTATATAAGGTGTTCTTTTTACTAGTATTAAGTTGTGTTCTGATGAAGTCGGATTAAAGACGAAACCTAGGTCAAAATTTGTGGTTTTTTCATTCACCTGGTTTTCTGGTTGCTTCCTGGAGTTCAACTGCTGGTACATCTATTCTTGGTTTGGTGTTTTGGTAGTATGGAGAGTGGTGGTGTAGGACCTTTCCCACTTCAGGCAGGCCTCAGAGGGGTAGATATAGACGCTCCAGAGGAAGGCCTCAAACACAAGCTTCTTATAGACCAAGACAGTGGACTGCTTCCACCCCTAGGGGAGGAGAGGACAGATCACAAACTCATAGGAAACAAACTCAATGACTCCCTCTGTTGGGCTGCAGGAACTTCTTGCCTGGAAGCCCCTCTCAGAGGAAAACTCTCTCTTTTTTATCAAAATTGGACTCATATAACCCAAGACAAGTGGGTTCTGGATGTGGTTTTAAGAGGTTACAAATTCCATTTTCATACCCTGCCAAGGCCAAGCGGATGGCCAGACCTTCCAAAACATCAATGGACAGAGGCCTTAAACCAGGTGGAAGCTCTTTTGTCCATGAAAGCAATAGAACCGGTTCCACTTTCAGAGATGGGACAGGGTTTTTACTCAAGGCTCTTTCTAGTCCCCAGGAAGCAAAACTCATGGAGACCCATTCTGGATCTGTCAGTCTTGAACACCTTTCTAGAGATTCCAAAATTCAAGATGCTTACTCTACAGCAGCTACTTCCAATGCTGTCCAAAGATGCATGGATGGTAACTTTGGATTTAAAGGAGGCATATTTATACATTCCCATCAGGCAGGAACGCAGAAAATACCTCAGGTTCAAAGCCGGATCGAGGCATTTTCAATTCTCTGCGCTGCCCTTTGGATTGTCTACTGCACCCAGGGTCTTCACCAAATGCCTGGCTCCAGTAGTAGCTTACTGCAGACTCAAGGGAATTCAAATTTACCCTTATCTGGATGGTTGTCTAATTCAGGCAGACAGCAAGGATGTCTTACTCCAGCATCTAGAATTTGTACAGAACCTCCTCAAGTTCCTGGGATTCTCTGTAAACATAAAAAAGTCAAATTTGACACCCTCACAACAGATAACTTTTCTGGGTGCTCTTCTAAACACCACAACCCAGATGGCATTTCTGACATCCGAAAAACAATTACATCTGGCTTCAACTTTCAAGACGTTGGCAACGTTAACTCAGCTATCTGCAAGGAGATTCCTGCAGGCTTTGGGTTACATGGCCTCCTGCATCCTTCTCGTACCATATGCAAAACTACACATGAGGAAAATACAGTGGTACCTAAAAAGTGTATGGTCTCAGCATTGCCACAGTTTAGACATACTGATCTCCATCCTGCCTTGCCTTCAAAAGGAATTTCTTTGGTGGTCCAGGGCATGTACTCTAAACAAAGGGAAACCCTTCTGTCTGCCTCCTGCCACTCAGATTCTAACCACGGACACCTCGGATTATGCTTGGGGAGCCCATTTTCAGGGAAACTGTCTGCAGGGCCTTTGGACAAAGGATCAGAAGCACTTGCATATCAATTTAAAGGAAATGTTAGCCATTCAGAAAGCTCTAATGGCCTTCAGGAATCTTCTACAACCAGGACAACTACTAATACGGACAGACAACACCACAGTTATGTGGTACATAAACAAGCAAAGGGGATCTCATTCCTACCCCCTTTGCAGACTAGCCATGGATCTATGGAACACAGCTCTAGCTTGCAATCTGGACCTTCAAGCTCAGTTTCTACCAGGGAAGCAAAACTTCCTGGCAGACAGTCTGAGCAGAAACCTTTCGAATCCACATGAGTGGATGTTGGACACCAAAATATTCAGGATGATAACAGCAGTCTGGGGATGTCCTCACATAGACCTCTTTGCATCCCATCTCAATCATCAACTACAGAATTTTTGCACCAGGACTTTCCACAAAAAATCTTGGAAAGTGGGTGCCCTATCATTCAGTTGGAGGAACCTCTCGGGATATGCTTTTCTGCCTCTTCCTCTTCTTCCACAGGTATTATTAAAGATAAAACAGGACAAGCCCAAGATGATAATCTTGCTGGCCCCAAATTGGCCTCAACAGTTTGGTACCCAACTCTAAAAAACCTATGTCTGGACCCCCCTTGAATTTTACCTCAGTCTCCGAACCTTCTGTCCCAACATCAGGGTCAGGTTCTACACTCTCATGTCAGAACACTCAGCCTGGCGGCCTGGTTAATCCAGGGCCTTTGATTTCTTCTTTCCTACCCAGGCAGGTTATGGATGTCATTTTAGAAGCCAGACATCCTAGCACTAGAAAATCTTATGCAGGAAAATGGAAAAGATTTTGTTCCTGGATGCAGGCTTGGGATTCTGATCCTCTTCTTCCGAACATTCCTTTAATTTTACTTTACTTGACAGATCTCTTACATAAGGGTCTCTCTTTCTCTTCCATTAAGATACATGCCTCTGCTATTTCTGCTCATTATAATACAGACCCTCCAATCTTTTCCCACCAGCTCATGAGGCAGTTTCTCAGAGGAACTAAGAACTTGAGACCTCCTAGATCTCCTCCCATTCCTGCTTGGGATCTCAACTATGTTTTGGAAAAACTAACCTTGCCTCCTTTTGAGCCTGCTGCCTCTTCTGACATCAAGTTTTGATCTTGGAAGACAGCTATCCTGTTAGCCCTAACCTCTGCCAGGAGAGTTTCAGAGTTACAAGCTCTTATGGCTGTGGAACCTTATATTATTTTTCATCAAGACTGGGTGTCTTTGAGGACTAATCCTACCTTCATGCCTAAGGTGGTTTCCAAAGTGGCCTTAAATCAAACTATCCACTTGCCAACTTTTTTCCCTACTCCTCAAAATAAAGGGGAAAGGATCTTACATTCCTTGGATGTACACAGACAACTACGTTTTTACCTGGACAGAACCAAGGACATCAGAAAATCAGAACAATTGTTTGTTTCTTATGCTTCAAGTTCCCAAGGTTAAGCCATTTCAAAACAGACATTTCTAAATGGATTGTTCATGGAATCAGATTTTGTTATTCACACCATGGAAAGCAAATCCCAGGCAGTATACGGACTCATTCCACCAGAGCTGCTGCCACTTCTGCGGCCTTCCTCAGGGGAGTTCCTACCAAAGACATTTTGGAAGCTGCAACTTGGAGTTCAGTGCATACTTTTTCTAAGCACTACAATTTACCTCTCTACTCTAAGTCTAGGGCAGGCTTTGCCTCTGCAGTCTTGCAGGGCCTTTTAGCCGCCCCTTCTTCTTTATGACCACCTCCCTTTCTTTCAGCTTTGGGATTCTACCCTACAGTCATGAATGCAACATTGAAACACGATGAACATAGTACAGTTGTGTACACCTACCATAAATGTAGATGTTCACGTGTCTTCACTGTTGCAGTCTGGGTTTCCCTCCCTCCTGTCCCCTCTTATTTTTACTTTTGTGTGGTTCCTTTTTTCACCATTCTTCTGAGGTGTATTTGCAAAGGATATGGGACCTTTCTCATTTTGGGACTCCTGACATCTGGGGCAAGAAAAACTGGAGAAGATGGCATCGGCTGTCAGCTTTGTACTCCTGGCGCTCTGACGTCAGGGAGCATGGTTGAACAGCAGACGCCGGACCCAGACTTTGGGATTCTGGCCGACCGAGGACTGCCTGCTGGCAGGGGAGAACCCTACAGTCATGACTGCAACAGTGAAGACACTTGAACATCTACATTTATGGTAGGTGTACACAACTGTACTTTCTTCATTCAGTCCCTTTGTCATGTCTTTATTAATGATTCATTACTTCTCTGTCTTGGGATCTAGTCCAAACAAACGCTTTACTTTATGCAGATGATATACTTTTCACTAAATCAGGTAAAAGAAAATCATACATTAGCTACATTGCTGAAAAATAATTTTGAATTAATATAGAATTGGTTAAGATACAATTCCTGTTATTCAACATTCATTAGAGGCTTAAAATGGCAATGCCATTACTGTTACTGATCCAACAGGTAATCTGATACCCTACTGTTACTGATTCTACAAGTAATCTGATATCCTGCACACTGCTACAAAGATACCTGGCCATAACACTGGATCAGAATTTGCCCTTCACTACTCACTCAGAAACACAGTTTAACAAAAACCTCAGCCAATGCTAAGACTCAAAACATTTCTAAACTACTTGCTGAGAAAGCCAGCTATGTTATTGCCATCAGTGTTCTAATCCCCAGAATCAATTACAGGCTCCCCAGTGTAACTGAACAGTTTCCACAAAATAATTCACTGATACAAACCACTAAAATTAAAATACTTAGCTTTATCAGTATGGCTAAAAAGTGACAGCATCTCTGTCTACTACCGCAAGCAAGGCCAAATGCCACTTGTCTCTGTAGCAGCCTCTCTGTTTTTAAATATACATAAGTTCCAATTATTAAACAATAGGTATTGTAAACCCAAAACAATAAACTAATTCTGAATGAGCAAAACTACTAAGAAAACACAAGGCAATGCAACTACTCCACCCACCTTTCGACCTTTTAAAGTGAAAGAGAAAGAAAGAAAAGCTTTCAGAAAAATTTGAATGCGCTCCCAGATAATGGTAGACAAACTGATAACTTGCATTAAAAAAAAAAAAAAAAAAAAAACTCAAAGCATACTTATTTGAGGAAAATAAATTCAGTTGTTCATGGATACAGGCTAGCTTTAATTCAAATGATTTATCACAGTTGAAGTTCTTTACCACAAAATATTACATTAAAGTCTCCTATAATGATAATATTTCAAGAATTACATTTTTGCAGTGAATTAAGTTTAAAGTTCTGTCATCATGTCACCCCTCCTTTCTACCTCGCATCAACTTCCACTCATGTCTTCTGCTTTCACAGCCTTCAATGAACATTATATTCGTTGTCCTCAGAGTTTTCTTAGTCCTCAACACCCCGATGTGAAGAGCTTAGTTCATAGTGAATATGTACTTTGTAGCTAACATACATTGTATAAAACAACAAGTCGGTCTTACAAAGGTGTCTTTTTTTACTTCTTGAAGGCATAGCTTATAATTAATATTGTACATGCATTCAGCAAGAAAATCTTAAGATAGTATCTAAATATTTCACCTCTATAGTTCTCTCTTGCATTTATATCTTTTCAGTAAATTTCTTTAATAGGTTGTCAGGATGTCATTTAGATATATCTGACAATATTATCTGAGTTTTGTTTAATTCGTGTCATATAATATTGCCAGTTTGCATATGTATGCCCAGATATTGTTAATCTGTCTCTGGCTAAGGTTATGAATGAAAAAGTATTTAGGTCAGTTCATGTATCTAACTGACAAAATTTAAATAAATACGTAAAAATTAAATGAAATTTTTGAATGAATCCTTTGTACTTTAAATGGTTTTACATTGTTGGACAATTGAAGATTTTAGTCTATGCAAAAGGGACTCATGTCGTTTGACATACTGAATGGCAAATGCCATAACACTGATAGTCAGATGGTCAAATTCAAAAATAATTTAAGTAAAAACAGTTGTTTTCACAGTAGAGCAAGCCCTCCCTGCACAACCTACACACCACACTAATTATATATGTAACTCCGAGATCACACTACTGAGGGGAAAGAACAATTTCCCGATCCTTACTGTACACAATCACACAGTGCTAGTTTCCCGTTTGTCCATATATGTTGACATTTCCAATGTCAACTTTTAGGGTTTGACATTCTGACTGTTGATACCAAAGCAAATGCAAGCAAGTGCTGTATAGTGAGACCAAAACCAGGAAAAATTCAGCACAAGTAGCCCAATGAAGTGCAACACACAGGTTTATTCAGTCAGCACACCATGAGGATGAAATGGTGTGCTGACTCTGAATAAAACTGTGTGTTGCACTTCGTTGGGCTACTTGTGCTGAATTTTTCCTGGTTCTGACTCTTGATATATACATCCATCAGTATATTATCATGTACCCATGCAAAAGGCCTATAACAAAATTTTGTGTACTTTTGTAGATTACAACTCAGAAATGTGGCAGTAAGTGTTTGGCAGTCCTGATAATGAAGCTCTTCTTCAGATGATAAATGATGTTTGGTGATTCAAAAAGGGGGTTTTGATTGGCACCATCTTGAATAATTAACTAGGCAGTCTGGAATGCTACCTAATGGTAATTTAGCATAGTCAGTCTTCACTCCATGAACTGAGATACTGTCCTTGGTAGCTTGATGTTGCTGCAATGCTGGGCTGCAGGTGATACTATTTTGTTACTGAAAAATATACATTTGTGTTTGTTGTAACTGCACAGGACAGCTACAGCAACATAATATGGTGCATTATAGCGAACTATATATGAAGAAGTTACATTATATTTTATATTCTATCTGAGAATACAACATTGAGCCACAGGAGTGTCACCTGTCTTGGCCCACTATTCCCTAACTGGGTTCCTCAAGTGTACATATGTCCTCTGGAAGGGTTGTTTATTTAAATATTTTTAAATGGGATTAAATAGTTAGGATAACGTTTAAGGTGTTTACCTCACAGACACAAGGTACAGGATTTGATTATCATCTTTGGAGGAAATTGTTTAGGCTTAAAATGGCCCGTAAGGGCAACTAGCCTAGTACATACCTATGAACCCGCAAACACTGATCACAAATAACCAGGTTTAGTCTCAGGCAGGGAAATAAAACAAGGATGCAAAGAAATCAGATTTACATTAACCAAAAAATAAAAGATTGCATATAATTATTTTGTATTCTTTGACAATTATTAACAAGTTAACACATTTTATACAAATATTTACAAGGTCAAAACATTATCAACCTTAAGATTCAATTGGGTATGAATGTGAGAAAGGTGCCAAAAGAGGATAGTGTATGGCTTGGTAACAGAGGGAGTCAGGAAGGAGGGCTTAAATGATGTGGTCAGAACAGTGTCACTGGTATTTGGTAAGGTTGTGGAGATAGGTCTTTAGCAGTGTATGAAATTTTGGTTAGGAAGATGGGCCTTTGATGTAAGAGTGCATAGAATCCCAGAGTGTGGGATCTAGTATGCAGAAGCAGTCATTTGTGCGGATGAGTTTTGCTTTTTGCAGGTTGCAAGAAAGGAGCATTTTGGTGTTTGTCCACTAAATTTGGCTGCTAATAGAGAATGTGTTTGTTTATTTAGTAGTTTGAATAGTTGTGATTCTAAGGGAAGCTTTACTAGGAGCCACTTGGTGCTTTCAGTGTTTTGCAGGGTGTTCTTATTTTGGAGAGACTGTTCTAAATCTGCATATATGTCAATTATTCATAGTTAAGTACTAGGCTAGCTGTCCTTGCAGGCCATTTTAAGGCAAGACAATTTCCCTTCAGAGATGAAAGTCAAACCTTGTACTTTGTCTTTGAGATTTACACCTTAACCGTAACCATTATGCCAACCACTCATATGTAGAATTTCCTTTTGATGTAGATAAAGCAAAGGGGTGGCAGAAATAGTAAACCATAAACAGCATGCTGCAATATTCCTTATTGCAAATTCCTCTTCTGATTGAGTACCTTTTTTCTCAGTTCTGCCATGTGACTTTTAGCATTTGGATTGTTGATAACACTAAGGTTTTATTTAGGATTAAGTTTAGGGAAATGATTATGGAGTTGTGGGCCATATTCTAAAAGACTTGCTCTTAGTGTAATTGGCAGTGTAAGCCTCCTTTAAAGATTGGTCTTGCACTGGAATAAATCACTTACACCAACAGAAAGTCTTTGGGATCTGGACCTGGGAGTTGTTGCATCCTGTAGGGGTGTATTTTGAATAACTTTGCCTCCCTCAGGAAATGGAGTGGATAATAATGCTTAGCATTTTTGTTTGGTTTTCAGAGAATTTATATTTTGATACAAGTTTTTATTTTTCTTGATTTACAAATGCAATGATGTAATTTTGTTGGTGTTGAGGAGTCTGTCTGAAAAAAGTAATTTGGCATCTTCTGAATAATGTTACTTAAAGGAGTGTTCCCCAACGTACTTGCATTGAATCATATCAGCAAATATACATTATTCTTCTTGTGTATTATATAATCAAAATACTTTATATATTGTTTTGCATAATTGAATGGATTCCAGTTATTACCATGTGTCCTGACTGCAGACTGCAGGGCTGACTGGATATATTTCAAGTAGGTGAGAGGATGTCAGTACCGCATTCAGAATTACAGGTGCTCTGTTTCTCTGAAGGGACATTCATTTTGATAAGTCACTTGTTTTTCTTTTGCTACCTATGGTTCCAAGGAAATACTACGTATTTAAATTAGTACACATTTAATGAAAACTCAAGTGAAGCAATATAAATGCTGTAGTGATCCAGGCTATGCCTTTTGAAATGTTTTGTGTTCCACCAAACTTACGCTTTGATTAGTGAAATGCACCTTTTCTCCATACTTTGGATTTAGATAGCACTGTCATACAAAATTTCACCATTATATTTTAAGTGAGGCTAGAGTTCAAAATGCATTATTTACAAGGGACCACTGTGATCAGAAATTGAAAAAAAAAAAATAAAATTACTTCTTGATCTCTTATGCAATATTAATACTCATGTATTACTCAAAATGGTTAGCTCTAACTCAAAATGGCTCTCCATTCAGAAAAACCAACAGCACTTTGACATACCCTGATTTGAATCCCTACGGAGAGAGAGTGCCACTATATATTCTGATTGGCTTCTGCTGATATGCGTTCATGAACTCCTGAAGAGACTTTTACAAACTGGTTGCTGCTACAGACAGAACAAGGACTTCTTAGCTGCAAGAGAGGTCAATTTTCATGTTTTCTCATCTAATCTGTCCACCTAACTGTAACCAAGAAATCAGATTAACAAAGGCAGCTTGCTGAGTGCTTCATCAAATGGGTTTCCTCTATAAAGCACTAGTTTCTTTATTGTTTAATACTGCAAAGATTTGAGAAAGCCAACATCAAAAGTGCTCTCACAACTTATTTTTATGATCTTTCTGGGAAGGGAAGAAGTTAGGGCAACATGTATCTTGCTTTGTGTACATTTTTTTTGCACCAAAAAATTGAAATGTAATGGAAAATATAATGGTGGAGCAAATGGGACACATTTGAAAATTAAGCCCCTAATTTAACCTGATCCTTCCTCACTAAAATAAGCAAATTTACACCTAATATTATGGATGGTCAGTTCTCCTCCATTTCTACTGCCAGCCTGATTGACATGGGTATCCTGAGGCAGAGTAGCAATTGCCTCATGTACACTGAAAACCCACTACTCCTAAACCACTCAAGCTCAATTAGTGAGAGATGCATATACAATAAGAACTTGGGAATCCTTGCTCTTTCTTTCACAGAACAGTGACACAGAACAGGTTGTCATCCCACATACTACACCTCCTGCACAAACCAAAAGCTAACACAACTTGGTGTTAATTCCTATCTCATCAGATGGGTGGCCAACTGGCTGACAGATAGGACCCACAAGGTCAAAATAAGTGCCACCACCTCTGACAGCAGACCTGTCAATAGTGGTGTGCCCCAGGGATCTGTCCTGGGATCCCTACTGTTTGGGATCTACTTCTTAGAGGTCCAGCAAAGACAACGGGCCTATGGCTGATCAAGTCTGCAGATGACTAAGTTGGGTAATGTCAGTGATTAAACAAATGATGTTAACATACTGCAAGAGGGTCTCACAGCTACAAATAATTGGTACCAAAGTCATGGCCTTAAGTTAAATACAAAAAAATGTATTATCATACCATTCGGAAAAAACATGGCCCCAGTTGATTACTACATCAACGGCAACCCCCTAAGCACTCAACCTGTGGTGAGAGACCTGGGTACTCAGGTTGACAACAATCTCACATTCAACCATCATGTGGCGGCAGTGGTCAGAAAAGCCTTTTTACTTGGTTCATCTCATAAGTAAGGGGATTACATCCAGAAAAATGGAGGTTATTACCTCTCTGTACTCCTTCATCATTAGACCTATAATTGAGTATAATGCCCCATTTGGTATATACCTCTCCAAAAACCTGCACTAACTGGAAAGGCCACAGAAACACCACACAAAGAGAATCCATGGCCTCCAACACCTGTCGTATGTGGACAGGCTGAAATCACTATCACTCTATTCGGTATCATACAGATTGCTCAGAGGTGACCTGTGTCTTGCCTACAAGGCAATATGAGACCTCGGCCTACTTGCAATGCTCCATATCCATAAGTCTAACTCCTCACACATTACCCACTTGATAGGCCTAACTGTAATATATGACATCAACAAAACCTGCTTGAGAGACAGGTTTGTCTCCCAGAAGCTGCCCCATCTCTGGAATAGGCTTCCCATACATGTCAAACAGAGTACCTCACTGACCCTCTTCAAGCACAACCTTGATGAGTAGATGTGAAACCACAAATTTGTCCCAGAGGTTTCACCTATGTCCCTCACTGACAGGTGCTGACTGGGGTTTCTTTTTTGGGGATAATCTCTTGGCTAAGTTTGAAAGGGCCCTAGGGCCATTAGCTTAGTAAACTCCTATGATCCTATGATATGCTGAGGCACTCATCAGAAATGTACCTAAACACCAGAGACCTCCGAAACACAAACATACTACATCTCCTACAGTACCCTATGCACATAAAACAACAAGCACAAGTGTTTCACCAAACAAGCTCCTAAGGCAAAGGACATCTAAAGCACATTTGTTGGTCAGAGGCAACTCTATAGTGGGACACACAGATGTCCCATTCACAAGGCTGGACAAAGAGAAAGTTACAGTCAGCTGTCTGTCTGGTGCTAGGATTTGACAGATCACACACATCACTCAAGTCTCTCTAAAACAAGTACCATTATGATGGAGCCGTAATGCATGTTGGTGTGAATGCCTTAAGGCATACCTCACTGGACTATATGAATAGAGATATGACTGAGCTCTCTGAATATGTGTCTCAGGCAGGTATGTCCCTAGCCCTGAGCAGCATACTACCTTCACCTAAGATGATACCACAATATAAACAAAAAATGACTGACTTCAACAATTGGCTTAGTTTCTGGTGTCATTTTAAGGGGATCTAGTACCTGTCAGCCTGGGATGACATGGTAGATAGACCAGGCTGCTTTGCCAGAGATGGTCTTCATCTGTCACCAATGGGATTTTGGTTATTGGCTAAGGCTCTTGCCTCCTCCATACTGCCTTTTTAGGCAATGTCACAACAACAAAATTCCCGATGTAAAAATGTCTTCAAAAAGCAACCTCAAGGTTATACTGCTAAACTCTAGGAGTCTAAACCTAAAACTGCACTCACTGGAAGCAGCCCTCACCTTAGAAGATGCTGGCATCTGTGCAGTCACAGACACCTGGCTTAAGGCTATGGAAAGCACCCGGGCCACACGGGGTTATAATGCCTTCTACACATTTAACCGCAAACTGAAAGTGCAAGAACTAAAGGAGGTGGGGTATCAACAGTCAAAGATAAATACACCTCTAGATTGGTTAAATAAAACTATTCCCCTGAACTAATCCAGGTCCAACTCACTGTAGGTAAGACTCTTCTCCAAGTTATTGCCAATTATAGGACCCCCCTACATAAACCATGATACCCACATGGCATAATTGGATCTACTTGAATCGCTCAAGATACAAACACCCTGGTTTTAGGTGACTTTAACTACCCATCCATAGATTTGGTAAATTATACATCTACTAACACACTTGCCCAAATGACCCAGACCAGTTGGTTGACACCCTCACTAGGGGCCCAAACATTATGGATCTGGTGCTCACTAACATTGGTGATTGTTGCACCACCCCATGTGTGCAGTCCTCCTTAGTGAAGTCTGATCATAAATCAGTCTCATTAGAAGTAACAATAACATTTGACCTCCCATTAGCAGCAAGTAGACTAAAAATCTTCTCCAAAGCCAATTACAACCTGATACGCGATGGCATTAATAGCTTCACAGCCCCTGCCCTCACTAATGGCATGGACACCTATACTGGGATTTACACCAATGCCTTGTATAAGCATCTATACAAATGTATTGACTCAGCCATACCTGATAGGATCAAAACAAGATTCTCAAGAAAAAACAAGCCTGCCTGGGGGATATCCACCATTAACAGGTTATACAATAACAGAAAGAAACTGCTGTCCAAGAGCAGGAAGAAACAGTCCCTAAACTGGAAGCATTCCCTCCTTGGCTTATAAAAGCAAATATGACACCTCATAAGGCATTCTAAAGCTAACTATGAATCCAAATTAGCATTCTTCACTAAAGGTAACCATAAGGCCTTCTTTAACTACATCAGAAACATTAAAAGAAAAACCCATATTTGCACAGAACTGCTTGTTAATGGCACCACATATCCTGAACCCACAGAAATAGCCAACCTGCTAGTTGACAGGTTCAGTGAAAACTCACCCCCCAATCCCCACCACATATCCCCCAAAGCATCACTACCACCTGCACTCCACCTAGTATCTCCTAGGAGTACGTCATAAACACTGTCTCCAAAACCAAAAACACAGCCACTATGAGACCTGACAATATCCCAGGCTGCGTTCTAAAGGAATTAAAACAGGAATTAGCCGCATCACTAGGTACTCTTTTTAACCACAGTCTAAGCACTGGTTTTGTATCTGCTGAATGGAAAACAGCAACCATAATCCCGTTACAAAAAGGAGGTGCCTCCACAGACCCTGTGAACTATAGACCCATAAGCTTGACCAGCCTAATTTGCAAGGCTATGGACAGAATAATCATGGACCTTATCAACAAAGATATAGGAGACCTCCGAATTCTTGACCCGACCCAGTTTGTGTTTGTTAAAGGGAGATCCTGCCTCTTAAACTTGGTGGACTTCTTTGAGACAGTCACCAAAGCAGTGTGTGAAGTCAAATCTCTGCATATGGCCTACCTGGACTTGGCCAAGACTTTTAACACTATTACCCACTTAGTCATCGTTGCTCCTGTGTCTATTTGGGTCAGGAGATTCGATGTTCGACATTGTAGATGTGGTCTTCACAGCATTCTCATCTTGGGACCTTCTGGGAATGTAATTTTGTGATTTGACATTGTCGTGATTGCTAAAATTACAGTAAATATATATGTGCGTGTTATACTCACAATTTATAGTTTCAAATGCTGGAAAGAGCAAATGTTTTTTTCTTCCATCATTTGCTGGCTGAAAAGACCGAAGTCTATTAACATTGCCTGAGATGATGGTATATCAGGGACTAGGAATTATCTTTTTCCACACTGTTATGCAGTTTGAGCTGGTATAGTATAATTAGAGTGTATGGGAGGGTAAAACATTGTTTTTTTACCCATTATTTAGTGAAGCAGTCTTTGTTGAAGAGTGTATTTTGCTCAGTCATTTGACCATTCACTTTTCAAAGAGATGCACTCTATATATATTTGTGTGTGTGTGTGTTTTGCTACTATGTATTACATCAAAAACACAGTCCCCATGATTCAATAACCTTCTTTTTCCATGCAGGAACAGTGTAGCCACTCCTGCACAGAATATGACCACTGAGCAATCCAGTAAAAGTACAGTTGTGTACACTTACCATAAATGTAGATGTTCGAGTGTATTCACTGTTGCAGTCATTACATTTGGGTAATCTGCTGGCAGGTTGCCGTCAGTTGGCCTGATTAACAAAGTCTTTGGTCCTGCGTCAATTGCTGTCCCTTCTTCCATGACGTAAGGTCATCAGGGGTATAAAACATGCAGCTGACACCATTACATCAGTTTTTCTTGCCCCAGATGTCAGGTGCCCCCCCAAATGGGGAGCTAAATATATATATATATATATATATATATATATATATATATATATGTAGAATGAAAAACAGAAAACATATACCTCCAAACAAAAGCAAATACACCAAAAAGGCTTTTAAAGATAGTAACAGAAATGAGAGGTATAGTTAGAGAAAAAACAGAGGGCTGGAAGGATTGTAACCAGGACGCCAAAAAATGTATAGTCATACCCTTCGGGAAAAACAAGGTAACCCCAAGCTACCATATAGGTGGCAATCCACTAAGCACAAAAGAGGTTATCAGGGACCTGGGGACCCAGGTTGACAGTGGCCTTTCTTTTGACACTCACGTTGCTAAAGTGGTTAGAAAGACCTTCTACATTGCCCACCTGATCATGAAGGGATTCACATCCAGATCTAGTGAGGTCATTGTTCCCCTGTACTCTTCACTTATCAGACCAATGATCGAGTACAATGCCCCATTCGGGATGTATCTCACCCGACATCTGCAGCAATTGGAGAGACCCCAAAAGTTCCTCACCAAAAGGATAAAGGGACTCCAAAATCTGTCATATGCTGCCAGATTGAAGAAACTCCAGCTCTATTCAGTCGCATACCGTCTGCTCAGAGGTGACATGTGCCTGACATACAAGGCCGTCCAACCCAGAATTAATGGACATGCTCCACCTCAAAAAATCCAAATCCACCAAAACCACTAGAGCAAGCGACTTAAACCTTAGCATGGATATAAATGGGACGTGCTGGAGGGATAGATTCATCACTCAGAGACTCCCTATGCTGTGGAATAAAATCCCGGTCCATGTGAGGCAGAGCACCTTGCTGGCTCTGTTCAAGAGAAATCTTGACCTGTGGATGGGAGATCGTAGGTTTACCCCGGGAATCATCTCTGTGTCACTGCTGGACAGAGGCACAACAAACTAATGGGCACAGTATTTTTTCATATAAGGGGTGGCATAAGCAACAAAAATTTGGGCTAGGCTTATAAATGCCTTAGGGCAGATAGCCTAGTATAAACCTATGAACCTATGAACCTATGACTGCAACAGTGAATACACTCGAACATCTACATTTATGGTAAGTGTACACAACTGTACTATGTTCTTCGTGTTTCACTGTTGCAATCATTACATTTGGGTAGAATCCCAAAGCTATGGTTGGGAGGATGGATTTATACAGCATTAGGAGCAGCTATAAGGCCCTGCAGGACAGCAGTGGCAAAGCCGGCTCTGGATTTAGAGAAGAGAGGTAAATGGTAATGTTTGGTGAATGTATGAACTGAGCTCCAGGTAGCAGCTTCTAGAATGTCTCTGGTAGGTACACCTCTGAGAAAGGCTGCAGAAGTAGATGCAGCCCTGGTGGAATGAGATCTGATCTCCTTGGGGACAGGTTTACCATGGTGCATATAGTAGAAACTAATACAATGGCTTATCCATTTTGAAATAGTCTGCTTTGAAATAGCCTTTCCCTCTGCCCCTGCAGCAAATGCCACCAGTAATTGTTCATATTTTCTTAGAGATTTTGTCCTGTTTAAGTAGAATCTTAGTTGTCTGTGTACATCCAGTGAATGCAGAATCCGCTCACCCTTGTTCTGTGGATTTGGGAAGAAAGTTGGCAGATGAATGGTCTAATTAAGGGCCACACTAGGTACCACTTTAGGCATAAAGGCTGGATTGGTCCTGACAGCCACCATGTCTGGGTAAAAAATAATAAAAGGCTCCACTGACATAAGAGGCTGTAGTTCTGAAATCCTTCTAGCTGAAGTGACTGATAAAAGAAAAGCTGTTTTCCAAGAGAGAAATTTTAGGTCTGCAGTAGCATCTGGCTCAAAAGGAGGTAGAGTGAGTTTTTCCAAAACAAAATTGAGGTCCCATGCAGGAGTTGGTGCTCTCCTGGGAGGTCTTAAATGTTTGGCCCCTCTGAGGTACTGCTTTAGCAGAGGATGAGAAAAGAGGGGAGGCTCTGTGTTGTAATTAGCTGAAATGGCAGAGGCATGGATTCTTATGGAAGAAAAATATAGGACCTTGTGAAGCATCTCAGATAAATATTGCAGAATCTGAGGAATAGTGGGCACTGCTGTGCTTATTCCTTGTGATTGGTTCCAGGCACAGAATCTTTTCCATTTGTCAGCATAAGATTTTCTAGTACTAGGCCTTCTGGCCTCCAAAATGACATCCATCACAGGTTTGCTGAGAGATGTAACTGGTGAAATTAGTTGATTAGCCATGCTGCAAGATTCAGAGTTTGGAGCTGAGTGTGCAGAATTTGATAGTTCTGCAGAGACAGTAAGTAGGTAAGGTGTCTGAGGCAGGTACCATGGAGGAAGGTACGACATATTGCGTAGGAGTGGGTACCAGTGTTGGCGAGGCCAGTCTGGAGCAATCAGAATCACTTTTGTTTTTTCCTGTCTGACTTTTAATAAGACTTTGGAGAGCAGAGGCAGAGGGGGAAAGGCATAGACTGATAGGTTTTTCCAGCTGAAGGATAGAGCATCCACTTTCCAAGCTTTTTTGTGATGAATTCTTGTGCAGAATTTGTCCAACTGATAGTTTTGGGGTGAGGCAAAAAGATCTATGTCTGGGCTCCCTCATTTGCATCAACATGTTGAAAATTTGTGGATCCAGTTTCCATTTGTGTGGGTCCATAAGATTTCTGCTTAGTTCGTCTGCCAGAGTATTTAGCTTTGCCGGCAGGAATGAGCTTGTAGATGTATTTGATAATTCAAGGCCATGTTCCACAATGCCATGGCTAGTCTGCAAAGGGGGTAGGAATGGGTACCCCCCTTCTTGTTTATGTACCACATGACTGTGGTGTTGTCCGTCTTTATCAGTAGTTGTCCTGGATGAAGATAGTCCTTGAAGGCTGTCAGAGCATTCTGTACAGCTAGCATCTCTTTCTGGTTGATATGTAGGTGCATTTGATTCAGGCTCCATTGGCGGTGAATGCATCTTCCTGCCAAATGCGACCCCAAGCATAATCTAATGTGTCTGTAGTCAGGGTTTGGGTGGCAGGGGGTGGAATGAATGACAGTCCCTTGTTTTGGTGGCAGGCCTCTGCCCACCATAGGAACTCCTGCTGCAGGCAAGGAATGATAGGAATCATTGTTTCCAGGCTGTGACAATGTTTACTCCATAAGCTTTTTAGGTACCATTGAAGTTTCCTCATATGTAGTTTTGCATATGGAATTATTAGAATGCAGGAGGCCATGAACCCCAAGGCCTGCAGAATGGGTCTTGCAGATAGCTGGGTTTTTGTGGTCACCTGTTTGAAGTAAGTCATCAATTGAATTTGTTTTTCTGGCGTAAGGTAAGTCACCTGCCATCTGGGCAGTTGTATTTAAACTTACACCCAGGAATGTAATTATTTGAGAGGGTACCAGTTGTGATTTCTTTTCATTTATGATGTACCCTAGACAAGTTAGAAGTCTTTTTACAAACGCCAGATGTTTTAGAAGAGTGTCCTTGTTTTCTGCCTGAATTAGACAATCATCCAAATATGGATAAATCTGAATATTTCTTTGCCTGCAAAATGCAATTACTGGTGCCAGGCACTTTGTGAAGACCCTGGGTGCAGTAGATAAGCCAAAGGGCAGCGCAGAGAACTGATAATGCAAATAGCCTGCTTTGAAGCAGATGTATCTTCTGCCAAGATTCCCTGATTGGGATATGCAGGTAAGCCTCTTTTAAGTCTAGAGTTACCAACCAGCATAGGTAGTAACTGTTGTAGAGTCAGCATTTTGAATTTTGGAATGTCCAGAAATGTATTTAGAATGGATAAGTCCAGAAATGGACGCCATGATTTGTCTTTTCTGGGTACCAGGAAAAGTCTTGAATAAAAACCTTGTCCCTTTTCCTTTTCTGGTACTGGTTGAATAGCCTCCATATTCACAAGAGACATAACTTGTTTCTGGGTCTCTGGCCACTGATTTGGAGGGAGATCTGGCCATCCATTTGGGATTGGCAATGTGTGGAAATTAAATCTGTATCCTTGGGATACTATATTTAAAACCCACTTGTCCTGGGTAATCAGTTGCCAGTTTCATGCATGAAGTGCCAGTTTTCCCCCCAAAGGGGTGGTCAAAAGATAAGTGCTTGGTGACTGCAGTGGAAAGTCAGTGAGACTGTTTACCATAGAAAGGTGCCTTGTTACTTCCAGATTTGGAGGTGGGGGGCACCCCATTGCTTTGTTCTATAAGTTCCTTGTGACTGAAACCTGGAGCCTTTGGAATGTCTGGGTTTGACCTGCGCGGCTCTGGTGGGTACTGGAAAAGGCCAGTGCCTACTGAACCTAGGTGCTGCACTTGTAGGAAATATTTTACAGTTTGCATAGATTTAGCTTTATCTTCAATCTTTTTCAAAACTTCTTCTGCCTTATTACAAATAGACTGCCCTGTTGTAAAGGAGCATCCAACAGTTTTGCTTTAACATGGTCAGGCAGATTTTGCTCCTTGAGCCAGGTATGCCTTCTTATCACAGATCCAGTTACAGCAGCCCTGCAAGTGGCCTCCAAGGAATCAAAATCACATTGCAAAGTATGTTTTCCAACTTGTTCAGCTGAATGCAATAAATCCTGCAACTCTTTATTTTCCACACAGTCATAAATTAACATACTTTTATGTTTATGTAAGCCCATGACATGCTGTTGATATTTAAGCATATGAAATTGACAGTTTAAAGCCCTGATTGCCAAGGTTGTAAACGTGTAAACCTTCTTACCCCATCTATCCAGTGCCCTGGAATCTCTATCAGAAGGGGAAGGATTTTTAGCAGTAGAAGCCTTAACGCCCTTGGGACCCTGAGAAATGGTTTCGGGGTCAGCAGTAGGGTTTTTAAAGAGGAATTTGTGGGAGTCAGGAACCCTGTAATATCTGTCTGATTTACTACGAGCCAGAGGCAGGGAATCAGGAGTCATACTGTATTCTGAGAAATCAACAATGTCTAGAACAGGGGGTATAGCCGAAGGCCTAGGCTGAGGAAGACGAAGGAAATCCCCAAGTCTCTTTTTTGATTCTGAGAAATCCTGGCTCTCCCAGTGAAAGTGTTCCCTTAAGGTATGCAAAGTTTCTCCAAAAGAAAAATCCTCAGGAGGAGAAGCAGAAGGGATGCATTCTTCTGCATCAGAGTCCTCATAAGTGGGAATGGATAATTCCTGATCAGAAGAGGAATCAGAAGAAAGAGAAACCTGATCTGAAGATTCATAGTCAGTGCCTTGCCTAGGCCTCTTAGCAGGAGGGGGATGGGTACCCCTGATCAAGGAAATTAAATCCTCAGCCATTTTCATCATTAGTTTTTTTAGACATTGGGGCCTGTATACATGGCCCAAGCGTCATTTTTTTAGACAGAGAAGTAGATTTTGGCCTTAGTTTTGAAGATGGCATCTGTTTAATATACAAATCTTTAGGTCTGAAAACACCCTCAGAAGCCGGTGCCTGCTCAGCGACTCCGGACCCATCTAAGGTAGAGACATCCGCGGGTTCAATACTTAAAGTATCTCGTGGCATACCGGACTCTGAATGGGTCTCAGTAGAGGCCTGCGAATCAAAAGTAGTGGGTATCAGGGGCTGTGAAAGCACCTCATTGAGTACAGGTGAACCAGCGACTGGCTTAGGAGAAGCTTCGTCGTCAGTTTTGGACCTTGACGGTCTGTCTCTGTCTTTTTCTTTGCGTCTTTTAGATACTCCGGTAGTTGGACAGCTAACTGACGACGTCTGGATAGTTAAATCTCGAGCCAAAATATTTAGAAGCAAAAATATACCAATGTTTAATAGTACATTGATTAACTTTAGCACAAAACCGACAGCAAGGCACACTGTGGTCAGGGCCTAGGCAAGGAATACAGTACAAATGAAAATCCTTATGAGGTATTTGATTCGCACAAGTAATACAATTATTAACTTTTCGGTAAGGAGCAAGAAAAAGTTTCCCCGATGGGGTACTTAGCTTTTAGTTAAAGAATTTGGTTCTGAAACTCGAAAATGAAAATTTCAGGAGTCGGCTGACCGGCACTTGCGAATTGCTTCTGCTTTGGGCACCACACGGCAAGAAAGACTGATGTAATGGCATCGGCTGCATGTTTTATACCCCTGACGACCTGACATCATGGAAGAAGGGACAGCAACTGACGCAGGACCCAAGACTTTGTTAATCAGGCCGACTAAGGGCAACCTGCCAGCAGATTACCCAAATGTAATGACTGCAACAGTGAAACACGAAGAACATCAACTGTTTTGATGTGCATGAGCCTGCCTACACTGTTCTTGCATGGAAACCAGTGCAGAATGTTAATAACCTAATTTGCTGGTGAAAACCATGCAAATGAGGTGAATTAGTGAGTCAGCAAGCAGGCAGGTATCCTTGCAAGAAAAGTGTTAGTTGCAGAAATGTATTCGGTTACTAACCGAATACATTTCTGCAAATAACAAAACGGAGACATGACAGCTCCCAAAAAAGCATGCATTATAGTCTTTAAGCATGCCAATGGCCATTGGCATGGAAAAGTGCTTCATTTTTATAAAAGTTAAAATTATATATTTTTTGGACAATCTCAGCCGTTTAAGCATAGGGCAGTGGCTCGCAAACGGGATTGTGCCGAAAATAAAAAAAAATGTGAAAACTCAATTCTAAAGGAAATCTGCATTTTGCCATTATAGTGTATGGCATGCATAATCAAAACAATACCAGGAAACAGTGGTTGTCAAGGGGAAAGACTCTGTGTTAGTGCAGTAACTATGGACTAAGGCAGTGGGGTATGCAAATGAGGGGAAATTTACTGAATCACAAAAATATTCTAAGTGCCAAATTGCACCTAACCGTGTAGGTGCTATAGCATGATCATGTAACTAGAAGGATCAACAGACATGAAAAGGGGGTGTGTCAGGCATGGTGTAAGCACATTGGAGCTCCATGGCCCCCAGATAAGCTTAGCTAAGCACAGCTAGTCAAGGGGGTGTGTCTGAAGCTGTATTGACTTATTCCATGAAATGAATAGCATGTTTGCATCTAGGGAGGGCCATTTCTTCATGTTTACATTAGCCAAACATGGATGCGCACTGTTTACATTTGGGCACCGGGTTTGCACGGTGCACCTCGAGGCTTGAAAGGGGAGGAAATGGGAAGGGAAAAAAGGAAAATAACAGAATAAAAGCAATCAAGAACAAATTACTTAGCTAGCAGGTGGAATGCATCATAGTCAGCCAATCATACAGGCAGCATCTGCAGCACAACAGTATAAACTATGGAAACACCTTACAGTCTGTTTTTTCCCACAAACTCTGCACCATTGGTGTACACATGCAGGGGAATTGTGAATATAAGTGCTTTTTGGTACTGTTGCCAGTGGTTATTCTCAATAATCCTTTTGCCTTATGTCTGCTTTTACATATAATGGACATGCCTGCACAGTAGAATGCACTCTGTACCCACACCCATAACTCCCAACCTCTGACAGCAAGATGTCTGGACAAGGGCAGAAACAAAAGGGGAACAAAGGCACAATGATAGGCATGTGTTGTAACTATCACCTTTACATACTGAGAAAGATAGTAGGGTTTGCAGTAGCGGAAATTGTCTGAAGGTTATGTAGTCCGAAAGTAATGTCTGTCATTATTTTGTTACATCACTCTTCAATTACATGCAACTAACCTGCTTTAATAACACAAGTTTACATAGACAGGATGAAACCTCTAGCCAAACACCTGGACAACCTGCCAAAAAATGTACAGGTGAGAGGTATGCCCACACAAGGATATGTCATCTCAGGTTAGAAAGATACCACAGAAGCATGAGATCCCCGGCCAGTATATCACCAAGTTGCTGGACTGTTTACACAGCACATCATTATTCAACTGGCTGTAGCCACACCTCACAAATGGCCTTTTTGGGCAAGAATGCACATAGCTGCCCTCATAATATTCACTATGCATCCTACAACTAGTATTCCTCTGGTAAAGCACTGTGATGATCTGAGGATGTCTGGCATGAGGTGATGACACAATACACTGCAGTGCCAGAATACAGATATGTCAGAAAATGTCTGCTAAACAAACCCAGTACCCTGAGGAAAGACATGTGTACTCCTGAGAGGTATGGCTGTAGCACACAAAACCCTGGACTGGAGTACACCTGTCTCTGGAATGGAGTCCAACTCCAATTTATAGAAGGTCACACTGGGCATGCTCCTACACTTAGAGTATCACAGAACATGTTGGAACCCACATTGGAATATATGACTGTATTGTGCATATGTCTGTGCATACAGACAGCTATGTACACCTCAACTGTCCCCACACACACACACACATCAGACAGCATTACCCTCAGCTAGCTATAGGCGGCCCATATTTGATATATTTGCATCTGTTGCATGAGACACACACACATATATGGGCAACAGATAACATATGTCACGCATACACACACATAGATGTGGGGAAGTGAGAGACAGACAATGATAGAGACACAGGAGGACACAGACAGAGTGAGTCACACACACAGATATGCTGAATGGCATACAATGATGTCCTGCTGTGGACAGTGGCATACCAGTTGTAAACAGTTGCATGTGCCAGCATAAAAGGTGTGCCCCACTGTGTAACAGTACTGAGGTTAGGTTTATAATATCACATCACCTCTGTGTGTGTGTGTGTGTGTGTGTGTGTGTGTGTGTGTGTGTGTGTGTCCGTAGGTCTAAATATTAGGAGACTGTTCCCACTCAGTACACTTCACATTGACCTACTTCACAAGAGCTGCTGCTGTCATTCACCTTACAAATACCATTTGACACCTATCACCACTATAAGCTCTGTAGCTCATGTGATAACTGCATAACACTATAGTACAAATAAGATAGGGTAAGGGTTCTAATCTCAATACTGGCAACTGTGTGTGTGAGAGTAAGGAAGAGTGTGTGTATTTGAAGGTGAAACAGTTTATGTGTTTGTTTGTAGGTGAAACAGTTTTAGGCCATTCCCACCCACAACACTTCCCAGTGCCTGACTATCAGTCCTACTGATTCATTCCCTTATCAGCACCTTTGGCTAGTTGTCAGCCCATTAAGCTCTGTAGCATGTGTGATAACTGCATAACACTATAGTACAAACCACTAGCCAGGCAGGGGTTCTAATCTCAAATTTGGCAAATGTGTGCATGGTTGTATAAGTGTGTGTGCATGTTTGTAAGAAGTACTTTGATACGTTTCCCACCCAGTGCCCTACTTTATCATTCCTGCTGGTGTCATTCCCCTTATCAGCACCTTTGGCCAGTTTTCAGCCCAGTAAGCTCCGTAGCTCATGCGATAACTGTGTAATACTATAGTGCAAATAACCAGCTAGGTAGAGGTTCTAATCTCATATCCAGAAAATGTGGGTGTGAGTGTATAAGTGTGTATATGTTTGTAAGAAGTATTTTGATAAAGTAGGGCACTGGGTGGGAATCTCAGTCCTGCCGATGTCATTCCCCTTATCAGCACCTTTGGCCAGTTGTCAGACAGTAAGCTCCATAGCACGTGCGATAACTGCATACCACTACAGTACAAATCACTAGATAGGCAGGGGCTCTAATCCCAATACTGCCAAGTAAGTGTGTGTGTGTTTGTGTGTGAGAATCATATCCTGTGTGGACTGCATCATTTTGAGTTGTGAACCACCCTGTAAACTTCCCATCACCTCACTTTAGCAGTCCTGCTGAGGTCAATCACCTTTACAGATACCTTTGGGCAGCCATCAGCCCTATAAGCTCTGTGGCGCTTGCAATAACTGTATACTACTACAGTGAAAGAAACTAGTTAGGCAGGGGTTCTAATCTCAGTCCTGACAAATGTGTGTGTGAGTGTATTTCTGTTTGTGTGTATATCTTTAGGTTACAGTATTTTGTGGCCATCCACAACCAGTTCATCTCCAATTGCCATACTTTAGAAGGGCTGCTGATGTCACTCACCTTAGAAGTAACTTGGGATGCTCTTCACCCTATAAGCTCCATGGTGCATGCGGTAAATGCATAACATTGTAGTAGCAATAACTAGATAGGTACAGAGTTTGAACTGCAGTCCTGGCAAATGGGTGTGTGTGTGTTTAGTTGTGAACCATATCCATTGTGGGGTGGGATTTGCAATCTTTTAGTGTGGTCCATCCAGTACACATCCATTGTACGGGGCCCACTATTGTCAACCACTGTCCATTGTACAGAGCCCACTGTTGTCAACCAGTGTAGAGGTAGCTGTAGACACTCTGCAGCCCTATAAGCTGTGTGCTATGTGACATAACTATGTAACAGTATGTTATCAAAAACATGATAGGTGGGGCTTCTAATCCTTTGATACTATTCCCCACCAGGCCAAAATATGCATATCCACAGCTAGTGGGGTTTGGCTTTATTGGCCTGAAATTGTCCATTAAAATGACAAAACAAGTCATAGGCATTCAGAATCGCCAATTAGCTGAAACACCTGATGTTCATAAGGATCATTTGCATACATCCCATGCACCTCTGATACAAGAGGTTCGGGAGGTCACTCATTGAAAGTTCTAGCTTTGCTGGAGTTTTCATTTTGTTTTTACTGATTGTTTTATTTTCATTGTTTTAGTTTGTTGTTTGGGATATTTTTGCAGTGACCCTAATGATAATGGATATCAGATGGGTATACTAGCCCTGTGTTCCTAATGCATGGTCAAACACTCTGCTTGTGCTGTGCTGATGAGGTCATAACAAGGCCAAAATATGCATATCCACAGCTAGTGAGGTTTAACATTATTGGCCTGAAATTGTCCATTAAAATGACGAAACGTCATAGTCATTCAAAATCACCAATTAGATGAAACACCTGATGTTCATAAGGATCATTTGCATATATCCCATGTGCCTCTGATACAAGAGATCACTCATTGGAAGTTCTAGCTTTGCTGGAGTTTTCATTTTGTTTTTACTGATTGATTTTACAGTGACCTTCTTACTCACTGTTTCCACTCAGGAATCATAGATAAACACACTCAGCTAGGCATCAACCCCTATGTCACTAGGTGGGCTGCAAACTGGCTCATGGATGGAACCCACAATGTGAAGGCAGTAGACTCCATGTCAGACTACTGACCAGTCCTGAGTGGAGTATAACAGGGTCTGGTCCTGGTTCCCCCCATGTATGGTATGCACGCCTCTGACATCCAGCCCAGCACAAAGGAATTCTGGCTGACATTGTTTGCAGACAACTGTAAAGTGGGTGCTATGTTTACATCCCCAAATTATGTTGACATCCTTCATACAGTCCCCAGTGAGACCTATGACTGTTGTCTGAACACTGGCCTTAGGCTCAATGGCAAGAAATGTTTTGCCACCCCTTCTGGTATCAACGTGGTTTCCATGAATTACAACATCGCTGGTAGTCCACTTGACACAGACATCATTATAAAAAGTCTGGGAATACAGGTTGACAGCGACCACTCTTATTTCCACCACATTGCCACTGTGGACAGAAAGTCTGTCTATGTGGCACATCTCATAACTAAGGGTGTTGCACCCAGGAAGGAAGAGTTCAATGTTTCCCTCTATTCTCCCCTCAGTAGGCCAAACATCAAGTACAATGGCCTATTTGCCATGTACCTCACTAGACACCTGCAACAACTGGGGAGGCTGCAAATGTATCTCACAAATAGAACCCTAAGCCTTAAACAACTGTACTATATGGACAGAGCCCAATACCTCCAAGTATTCTCAGTCACATCTTGGCTACTTACATGTGATCACTGCTTGACTAGCAAAGCCACATCTGCCCAGCCCTGTTAGGAATGCCACATCTAGTGAAATCCCAATCCGTCTACACCACATGCCATGGAGACCACAACCTCATTCCCACAATCAACAGAACATGGGGAGGGACAGGTCCATAACCCAGAGATTGGCCATGTTATGGAGTATATGTCACATACATGTCAATCAGAGCACCTCACTGGCCCTCTTCAGGAGAAATCTGGATGAGTGGATGGGGAATTTAACTGTGGATGGGGAATTTAACTGTCACCATGGGGATCATTCAAGTGGCAATAGTCACTAGATACACTGTGGACAAATGTCAGGTGGCATGATGCCAGGGTACTCCCATGGGCTAGGCTTGTAATGGCCCCATGGCCATTAACTGGTATACACCTATGAACACATGAACCTATGAATCTCAGTACTGGCAAACATGTGTGTGTGTGTGTGTGTGTGTGCACATGACTGTGTATAAAAGTGCTTGTGTAAAGTTGTATGTGCAAGTGCTTTTCTGCCCTTCTCACCCACTACATCCCCAATGCCACACTTTGCAAGGGCTGGTGATGTTATACACTTTAAAGGTACCTTGTAACACTCTTCATCCTATAGGCTCCCTGCTGCTTGTGGTAACTGCCTAACACTATAGTACCAATAACTACATAGGTAGTGGTTCCAATCTGAGTCCCGACAAGTGTGTGTATGTGTATTTGTAGGAGACAGCATTTTGAAGCCTCACTCTCCCAGTGCACTGCACATTGCCATACTTTACAAGGGCTGGTAATGTTTCTCACCTTAGAAGAGCTATGGAACAGTCTTCATCCTACAAAGTCCGTGTCACGTGTGATAAATGTACATCACTGTAATACCAATAACTAGATATGTAGGGGTTCTAATCTCAGTCCTGGCAAATGTGTGACTGTGTGTGTGACAACAGTATCCAGTATTTGAGTGAGGACTATATCCAACGGGGGGTTAAATTTTTAGACCATGGCATTCCCAGTACATGTCCCAAGGTCCACTGTACAAGGCCTGCTGTTTCCATCAGCCATAGAGGTATCTGATGACACTATTCAGCCCAATAAAAGACACACTGTGTGTAGGAACTATGTAACAGTATGGACTGACTGGCAAGATAGGCAGTGCTGCTAACCTCAGTTCTGGCAATGTGTGTATGATTGTATCTGTGTTTGTCATTGTATATATTTCTGTAGGTGAGAGTTTTTTTTAGTCCATTCTCACCCAGTACATCTCCCATTGCCATACTTTACAAGGCCTGGTGATGTTGCTCATCTTAGAGGAACCATGGAATGTATTTCCCTCTACAAGCTCTGGAGCGAGTGCAATAAATGCATAACAGTTTAATAGCAATAACTAGATAGGTAGGGGTTTGAATCTCAGTCCTAGCATGTGTGTGTGTGTGTGTGTGTGTGCATATGTAAGACCAGTATCCTGACTGTGTTTTTGTGAGGACTATATCCACTGGGTTGCCATGGTTTACAATTTCAGGCCACAGTACTCCCAGCACATGTCCTACATTCCACTCTATGAGGGCTGCTTTCTACATCAACTGTAGAAGTATCTGTAGACACTCTGCAGACCTATAAGCCCTGTGCTGTGTACAACAGCTATGTAACAGTATGGAATGAATAGCTAGAGAGGCAGGGCTGCTAATCACAGTACTGGCACGTGTGTGTGCACTGGTGTGTATAGCAGTGTTTGGGAGCATGTAGACTCATATGTGACAGTACTATGAATCCATTGACACCCACTACACCCCCAACTGCCATACCTTACAAGGGCACGTGATGCAATTCACTTTACTCATACTGTGGAACACTCTCCACACTATATGTTCTGTGCTACCTGCGATAACTGCCTAACACTGTAGTACCAGGTTCTAAAACAAACACTGACAATTGTGATCCTGTGTGTGTGTGTGTGTGTGTGTGTGTGTGAACAGATGTGTGTGGGGGCTACAGTTTCACAGACAGTAGGTGGGAACACCTCACAGGATAGGACATGTGGAGACAGCCCAACAATATGGGGGACAAGGCTCCAGAATTGGGTACAGACTGCATGTCATTAATGTTGTTATACACATGGAGGGTTACTAGATTGACAGGGTTTGTCTGGACATGCATTTACTGAGTGACTTGACATCTGACGGCGATATACCTCTGACATACCTCTCAACTGGCATGTTGCCCACAGACTGGCCAGAGGTTTGCCTGTTATGTTTGGTCTGTTCCTTGAAAAATGTCTGTTTTTGTGGGATTGGTAGGATAATGTGAGGATTGTAGTCTAACTGCTGACATCCACTGGTGTTCCAGACATCATATCCTTCAGAGATATTATGTTACAACATGTGTAACACCAGCTACTGTTTCATTCTGTAACACCATTATGTGTGATATGTCCCTCTTTCAGGCCCCTTGTCCCCCAAGTACATCATGTGTTGCCCAGATGTCCTGTACTATGAGGTGCAGAGGTATGGTACATCATTCAATACCGACCGCACTCCAGTTATCATCCCAGTGATCTAGCAGACTCCTGGCTATGGTATGTGACAGTGGCCAGGATTATGGTTCCACTCCCTGGAAATTCTGTGGAAATCTGCACAAAGGACAGTTATGTATGTCTGCCCATTGTGAACATATTGCCAAGATTCTGTAGCAGTTTTCTGTGTAGATGTTTGTTGGGCTGGGTAGGGAGAGTAGCAGATGTGAGTGCCATACCTCCTTTACCTATCTGACTGTACATGCACCTACAGCTGCTGGTGGTCTATCAAGTCTGTATGCTTGTAGGGGAAAACTGTGAAATGTCCTGTAACACTTCAGGATTCCCAGTACACTGTGATTTTGGTCAGTATATGTTGGTGTATTGTGTGACTGGACATCAGGATGTTTGTTCAGACAGGCATTCTACTCTACATTTCATTCTGGGTATTGGTATGTTTTTGTAACTATGGTGCAAATGTTTTTGGGTGGACATTTTTGCACCACTATCTGCTTTTCACTAAAGTTCCATCCCTATAATGAATGATATATTTGAATATACATGGGTAATTGCCCAGAGCTGATGTGGGGGAGTGTCATGTTGGTCTTACTGTGCTTTGTAAGGCATTGGGTGACATGTTTGGCAGCTGTCAGGGGATTTCCATTTTGTTACATGACTACTGTCATGCCTCTACACTGTCCAGAGGCCTAGCTACTGTCTGGATGCATGGCTCATATGTTTGATCTCTCCCCTAGACAGTTGTTGTCCTTGGCTAATCAGTAGGATACTCTGGAGAATGCAGTCAGTAAATGTAACATCCATTGGTGTTACTGACTTCATATTCCTCAGAAAAGATATGTTGCAACAAACCCGGTAATACCAGCAACTGTCTAAATTTATAACAGCAATATCTCCAATATACACCTGTCTTTGGGCCTCTGTCCCCTAATCATGTCAGGCTTTGTCCAGATGTCATGCAACAAGAGGTTCAAAGGTACGTAGTATCATTATTTATTACCTTCATTCCTGCTACCATCCCAGATGTCATAGACCCCTAGACATGTAATAAGGACTCAGCCATTGATGTGAATCCTGTGCCTATACATTCTGTGAGAAACTGTATATTTGAAAAGTCTGTGTATGTCTGGCCATTGTTAACAGACTGTCAGGATTGTGTAGCAGTGTAGTGTGCACGTTATTTGGGCTGTGTAGTGAGGGGGGTACATGTTAGTGTCATGGGCCATTTCTATCTGACGGTGTATCCTGCTCCGGTTTCTGGTTCCCTATCACCTGTATATGTACGTACAGGCAGACCATGACATATCCCGTAACACCTCAAGATTCCCACTACACTGTGACTTGGAGCAGTATATGTAGGAGTAATATAGGAGTGGCAAAAAAGATATTGTTGCTCACACAGTCATTATACTGTAGTGTTCAGTTTGCTTACTGGTATGTTACTGTGACTGTAGTGCAATTGGTTGTGGGTATGCACTTTCACACCAGTGTCTGTTTTCCACTAGTGTTACATCCCTGGAGTGCCTGCTATATTTGCAAATGCATGTGTACAGCCCCAGAGCTGGATTTGGGTAGCGTTATGTCAGTCTGATTGTAGTTTGGATGTTGCTTGGTATCTCAGTGTAGTTTCCGTAATGTTGGGTTATGTCCACATATTTGTAGAATGTCCAGTTGTCTGGTTGATATCTTTGGTCTGGTCCCCATAACTGTTGTGTATTCCTGACACATCAGTGGGATGATGTGGGGATTGAGGTCACTAACTAATGAGAAGCAATAGAGTCCCAGACTTGTGATATTTCAGTCAATAGATGTTAGGACATACAGTGTTACTACATCAACTTTCTCAGGTTATCTACTCACATATTTTGGATATGTCCCTATTTTCATGCCTTTGTCCCCCCACTTTGTCAGGCTTGGCCCAAATTCATTGCACTAAGGGATTCTGAGCATAACTCTCCAATACCAGGATTTTTACAGAATGTCCAGATGTTTGGCCCATACTTCTGTTCCACAATTTATTTGTATTTGTCAGGTAAATCACTGTGATGATCCAGGGATTAATGTCAGTAAATAAATGACATAACATTTCATTTTCCATCCTCATATCCTTCAGTAATTTTCTGCTGCATTGCACACTGTTGCTGTTGTAAGCAGGTTTGTGTGGGTTTGTGCAACACTAAGCGATGCTAAGCTATAGTTAATCTGATTTAGCTTCACTTAGCACCGCTTATTCCCGCTTACCCCTGCACTAATTTCTTTAAAAGAAAAGAAAAAGGGGTGATAGGAAAGTGATGAAAAAAAGGGGCACTCAGAGGGAAGTACAGTATGAAAGGTAGCTAGGGATGTGCACGACAGGTGTAGGAAAGGTCCATCACTGTCCATTTCTTCTACAGCAACAGCTGTGAATTTCTACAGAATTTGGAGGTAAAGTTGGACACCCAAACCCCCTGACAGAGGGGTGAGGACAACAGTAATGTGCTGTCAAGCCAACTGGACCAGATTACTTGTGTCCAGTGGACATGTGAGTGAAATGGATAGCTATGTATGGGGCATATATTTTTTTGGGAACAGATGCTCTTTTTTAAGGTGAGATTGGGATGTTGGGGAAGGATAGTAGGCATATTTGGAGAGGTACGTTGGATTGGAAGACAAACAAGACAGCAGACAGGGGTGGTATATGACACATGTGGGGGTAAACACCTTGGACGGGGAGAGTGGTTGAGAATCAGACATCCATGAGCTCCCAAATGGATACAGTGGGACTGAGGTCCCCACCCATGGGCAGTCACCACTGCACCTTCATAGCCCCAAAGGTGGCTGTGGTGAGGGCTGGGCAGGCTGGCCCTCAATCTGGTGCAGCTGTCCACCAAACTCCTTTTGGATGGCGCTATGCACTAAACTCTGGATGTGGCTATGGGTGATGGTTTCCTGTCTGCGCTCGCTCCCGGAGGGGATGGACCCAACCCCTGAGGTGGTTCCACCCGAAGGGGGTTTAGGACCAGCAGACGAGGAGGTCCTGGGTTGAGTCCCAGACATGCTGGAGCCTGGTGCCACACCAGATGAGGTGGGACAGGCTGATCTGCTGGGATCTGCCTTCCCAGATGCGCTATGGTGTTGAAGTTTTACAAATATGTTGGTTAGTCATGAACAATACATTTCAAGATTAGTTATAACATGCATAGGTGCTCCAAATGACCCCATAAAACAGATCTGAAACAGTTGCATAGCAAATAGAACACATGCATAACATTAATAATCAAATGATTCAGTATTTGCAGAACAATAGGACACAAGTCCCAACAGTAGGTTTGGAGAAAAACATAACCATTTATTATATGTATGAATTATTGATGCAGACATAGTGGGGGAGAGAGAGAGAGAGATGTCAATTAACAACTGTATAGGCTGCAATTGTTCACAACTGTACTGATCATTACTCTACTCATTACTCTCCAGGTATGATCTCACTTTACATCTACCTATGACCTGGTGTTGGGCTGTGGAATGTTTGTACACAGTGTATTACTAAACCCTTCTTAAAGCTAATACATACATTTCCTTACCTGGCAGACCTGTGGAGGAAATATCTGTTAACACTACCTGTATCTACGCATATTCACATATCCAAGGTTACATATGTGACACTGACAGGGGTGCCCTGCACTCATGATGTGTGTGTGCTACTGCCATACTCTGCCTGGATTTCTGTCACCCTGGGTATTGGCAGTGGTGACCACTAGCCGAAACGGCATGACACTTGAGGGACATTTATCAGAAGAAACCGCTTGGTGTATGTATCTTGCTGTCATTTGCAGCCTTGGGCTTGGACAGTGAAAGTTTTGTACACAGTGCATTAGTACAGCCTTCTTATAGCTAATAGAAATATTTCCCTACCTGGCAGACCTGTGGAGGAAATTTCTGTTAACACTACCTGACTGTTTCTACACATACCCACATATTCTGGGGTGAAATTGTGCATACAGCTTACTACCACTCCTGGTATTCGAACTGTGCCTCATTGTGCAAAAAGGTAAAACAAGGTTGCGTTTCATCACAATGAGCTATTGAGGAACTGCTGTCTCTTGCTGGAGTGTTTTCTGCCCAATATTCTCTTGGTTGGGCAATCAACCTTATAATTCTGACATCCATGCATGGCAGATAGTTCTTGTACTGTCTATTAATAATTTTACATATTACAATCTGGAAAGCAATGGTTAACACAAAGCACTGCTGTAGGGGATACAGTATAAAACTTTACACATTACTATTCAAGGATCAGATTTTGCTGCACAGAACATTTCATATAGTTGATATCCTGTTTTTACAGCTCCGCAATCTTTGTCGGATGAGCCTCAATTAATTCATGCTGTCAGTGCCATAGTTGTTGTGCAGAACCTGTGCATATTTAGATTCATACCACCACATACCAAAGTAAACAGAACAGTCTGTGGTTTTTAGTTTTATTGAAGGCTACTGACAGCTTGATAGATATCCTATACATCACTATTACTCTGCTAATGTCTCATTTATTCATTACACACAGTACACATTTTAATTTACTGGCAGATGACATTCTACTCCTTTCTATTTATTTGCCCTGAATACTGCAAGCTAGATCTGTACTCACCAGCCTCCCGGTGCAGCCTTAGCAACCTGCTGGCATGGGTGTCTATGCTTGCAGCCCTCTCATCTGCAGCTGTTCAGGAGGTAAAGAAATATGTATGCATACCTACCAATCACATACATAGGCTGGACTTTGGTAAACACTAATTGACACTGATACTTACACACTTCTGGGATATTCTGTGCCCATTTGTCTTGGGTCCACTGGTCCAAGAGCTCCCTCTTCCTATACTTGAGGTCAGTGAAATGGTGCCGGACTTGCTCACCAGAAGCACTGGTGAGATCATGTTCGAGATGGTTCCAGGCCGGTGCTTTGTATTGGGAGGCCTGGTACTGGCCCTGCAGCAGTCTCTCCCCATGGTCTTTCACTAGGAGTCCAACCATGACCCTGGACTCATAAATGCCCCAGTGCTGCCCCCGAAAGCATGATCTTCTCCTACACCAGCCATAGTGCCTGCAAAGATGAGCTTCAACTGGTTATGGCTGTATTCCCACCTGTGAGGTTTAAATAGAGCCAAATTCCCACCCTTTGCTGTCACTGGGCCATTTTGAATATGCTGAGTTAAGCTAAGCAATGCACAAACCCACTTAGCTAAGGTTGACAGTGCTTAAAGGGTCTGATGTTGAGCACTGCTTACCATTGCACAAGTCTGCTTAGCTGGGCTACTTACTGCTTAGCATTTACATTTAAATAATGCTTACACCAGCTTAGCATATCTGAGCACTACTCAGATTTCGTTTTATAGAGTATCAGGATTGTGGGATTGATTCATCATTACTGACATATAATTTTATGTTCGTCTTCCATGACATCCCCCTATGTGCTTTCACTACATTATATTCTTGTGCGACTATATTCCACTGAGCACTTGTGTTTATATGGGGGTTTCACATCTTTTCTGGACTGACATCTCATTTTTGGAGCTCTACATTACCCTGGTTGTCAAAAAGCAGTTGCTACATAATTTAAGTTTACAAAAATAATTTAACACTACTTTCCCACAGAAAAATAAGTTGCCTGTCTTGGTACTCAAACCATAAACACCTGCATGTAAAGCCAGGACTCAACCACTACACTATACTTGGAAATTTCACCTGTATGTTTGCATTTATCTCATCACCTCACAGCAAGAGGTTCTCCGGTTCGATCCTCGATTGGGGTGCCTTCTGTGCGGAGTCTGCATGTCCTCCCTGTGCGGAGTCTGCATGTTCTCCCTGTGGTCGCGTGGGTTTCCTCCGGGTGCTCTGGTTTCCTCCCACATCCCAAAGACATGCTGTAGGTGGATTGGCCACTCTAAATTGGCCCTAGGAGTGTGTGTGTGTGTGTGTATATGCCTTCTGTGGAAGGTTGAGTGCCGGGCTGGCAACTCGACACCATAAAACTTCACTGCCAATCATGAGCAGACAGGTGATCCGCTGTGGCAACCCCTAACCAGGAAAAGCAGAAAGAAGAAGAAGAATTTGCATTTAGCTCCTATGGGGCATTTAAGCTATGGTAAGCAGAGGGCCATAATGTGCATACGTGCTTAGCTACGCTTAAACATTCCTTAGCCTAGGGGAAAAAAAGTATATATTATTATTATGTTATAACTCATTGAGGACTGCAATCATGAAATAATGGCATTCATTTGGCTTTCAGACTCCTATCCTTCTGGGACTCCTTCTAATACATATCCTGTTTTCTATCAACTTTCTAAGAGTGTGTGAGGGCAATTTTTCAGATGTATCCCTATTGTACACCCCATTATTTGTGCCTCCTTTGTCCACATGCACTGCTGTCAGGAAATATTGGCATACATTTGCGATGCTAATGCATGACCTGTTTTCTATCACCTTTCTCAGTTTAGTGCGCAATATATGTGTTGTGTCCCTTTTGAGGGATTTATCCATTATTTATGCATTTGCACACATTATCTGCTTTAGCAGGATGTGGAGGTGTCATACGGCACTTTGGCAATGCAGGGTGTGTGTCACAGAACCTGTCACACACCCCCTGCATTGCTTTCTTGCTGCCGTGTTTATTTCAGTGTCCGTGGACATTGAAATACTGGCATAACTTTATAGAGTAAATCTCTAATATTATGCCACATCAATTTAGAAAGTGCTGTATGGCACTTTCTGAGTGCAGGGGTGTGTTCAGTGTCTGTGCACTACTTGGACACGCCCCTGTCCTCGTTTACGCTTCGTGTCAGTATAGGCAGAACAGCAGTACATCCTCATGAATATTCAAGGCACATTGCTGTGCTTTACAGACATGAACCACTCCGAAATAATCCAGGGGAGTATGTCAATAGGTTATTACTATCTGCAGAGAAACCAATTTGTTGAGTTGTGCTGTACACAATTCATATTTAGTTGATTATAACCTGGTGTGAATTTACATTCGTAGTGGTTATGCAACTGTGGACTTACTTTGTATATGTAATGGAGTATGTAGTCAAAACTCTCTATTTAAATGACTGCTAAAGATCTTTAGGTGATGGCACAGACATTTGGAAAGATGAATCTTCAGGTTTGCTGTGGCAGTCTCATTTTAGGAGAAACAAAAATGAGCACTGAATACACAATAAATCCAAAAAAACAATAAGGAACTGTTCAACATGATGTTGAATAGTTTGTTTTTTGACAGGTTTTACAATGTTTTTTTAAATACATGTGGAATTTAGGAGCCCTTTTGTTGGAAACTACTGCTGGATTCTGTTTTTTTTCTTGTAGATACTCATGCATATGCCCAAACATGGAGGCAAATCTATATATAAAAAAAAAAAACAAGGTGTGTTCAGTGCGCTAACAAACCAAAATATGAGAGCAGTTAGTTTCTTGCCCTTACAGATTCAAATAAAGCAAACAGTACCTTAGTTATTTCTCATAACAGTGTTCGGTACGCATAGCCCCTCTATGACTCAGGCTGTCTTAAAACAAAAGTGCAAGGATTTATATCTATCCTAGGTTAAGCTTTCAGATATGTGAGTATTCCCATAGACTGTACTCCGCAGGTTGGCCCTGAATGGCAATCTCTTGCTCCACATATCCAGGTTTTCTTTCAGATAATCTTAAAAGTGAGGAATTAAGTTTGAGTTTAGCCTTCCAGGCTGCACTGTTTTATACTGTAATAAGTGTCAGTTAACACCTTGCAATCTAGCTAATACATGCTAGGTTCTAAGTCCGAGTGAGAATATTCCTACACTCCACTTAAGAGCCAAATCTGGCATGTTACAACTGTCCCAATCCCAACACAAAACCATGAGTTTTAGAATCATAATACTGCAAAGAACTTATCAGCTAGTGTATCTCTAATACTAAATTCTGAAAGGGGAGGAGGAATGGTGCCTATCAACAAATATTTACTTAACCATTGCAAAGGGACATGGTCTGTTACTAAAGTAAAGTGCATGCCAATGAATAGCTACACAAAGCATGGAAAGCCCATCTTATTGTTTGGAGCAGTTTGAGATGGGGTAGTGCATAGAAGGCAGGAAAACTAACAATCCAAATTATCTTAAATGTGTATGGCCTTAGTCCTAAAGGTTATGAAAGATGGTTCCATAGAAATGGTATCCGCTGTGATACAAATCTCTCCCTCCAACATGTTCTATTTATTTTGCAAAAGAGATTGACATTGAGATTCCTTGGGCAGGCATGATACTGGGAAGAGGGATGATGCTTTGAGACAGTCTGCATTGTGTTTGTAATATACACCTTGCATTTTTAGAAAAAGTGTTGTGGTCATTCCAGTTGTAACACTGCTGGACCTGGAAGCAATATCTTTAGATGAAAACTTAGCAATAGTGGCCCAAGCACTTATCCTTGGAATGAACCACTAGTGGGAGGTCTTTTAAAGGAGGTAGTGCTACCCAGCCTATCTTCACACAGAGATTGACATTTAGCTGGGAGAGGTTATCTACGATACCAGAGTGTGGGATAATGTTGAAAGCCTTTACACGGTCTAGATATGCACTTTGCAGTGTTTTCCCCTGGCCACTGCTTTAGTAACTTTTTTTTTAAAAGTCAGCGTAGTAAAATAGGCAGGACCTGCCCTTGATGAATCTGAACTGGGCTTGGTCGAGAGTCTGTAAGTTATCTATATTCTTATTTATTAATTTCATAGTAATCCTTTCACAGCCTTACAGATGAGACTGGTCAGGCTTATGGGTCTTCAATCACCTGAATTCATGGACGCCCTACCTTTAGACATTGGAATAACTGCAGCAGTCCTCCATTAATCCAGCATGAAGCCTATTTTGAGGCTAATACTGAGAAGCATCTGTAACAGATCAGACAAGTCATGTTTCAGGCTGATTAGAAGGCAGGCTGCTATGTTGTCTGGCACCATATACATAATATTTTTGTCCTCAGCACCTTGACAACTAGTTCTTGGGAGATTTGAGTGGGGTTTTACATGTGGGTATGTGATTTCAGATTATTGAAGGGGAGAGGGGATGAAACTTGATCTAAATGCATTTGCTGGTAAATTGGCTATGTGTTCTGGGTCCAAGTGTGTATTACTTACTAATGTTCTGCACAGTGTTTTGCATTGTTTAAGAGATTTCTTAACATAAAAGATAATCCACAGACAGGAAGAACCGAACCAAAAAGCACAAAGTGCAGCTTTATTGAACAACAAACAGGTCAATAAATCAAGCGCTTTCGCCAGGCAAATACCTGGCTTTCTCAAGATAAAAAGTAGTGTGACTGAAAAGTTTAAATAAGCATCTGATCACATGGTACTTAATTAGTTCAACAAACATCCACTTAAGAAGGCAGTTAATTAGTAACTGAACTCAGTGAGTGAAAAGTATGCATATGAAAATGCAAAATAAAAGTTCAAATAGTGAAAACACTAAAAAATCATTTAAAAATGCTGTACAAATGTGTGCATAAAAAAATCACAAATATGTAAGATAAAAGACATTTACTAACTGTAACAAGAAAATCATAGCCTAGCCCTTCTCAGCTTTAGTACACTGGATATATTAATGGCCTCATTGACTTCCACTAGATTTCTTAACATAATTAAAGAAAGCTTTGAGGACGTCCTTCACCTGGGTGGTTATTTGAACCACATATCTGGCTTTGGTTGGCTTGATTAAGGTCCAGAGTTCCTCGTTTAGTTTAGCAGGAGTTTTTAGCATTTTGAGAGTTAGATATATTTTTGCATTAATAATAACAAATAATGATAAGTTTGAAGAGAAAAATGAGAAGAGAGGGGAGAGAGATGTGAGAAAGTAGATAGTTGGATAGAAAAGGAACTTGTTCACTGAAATGAGTATGAGAATATATTAACCAAGAGAAGATAAAGGCATTAGTGGATACTGGAGATGGTGGTGCCTATTTTGACCTTGTGGGCCCTATCAATGAGCCAGTTGGCCACCCACCTGACAAGATAGGGATTTACTCTAAATTGAGTTAGCTTTTCGATGATACCAGAGTGGGGGATTGTGTCAAAAGGCCTTGGCCAAGTCAAGGTAAGGTGTATGTATTGACTTTCTCTCAGCCAGGGCCTTGGTAACAGTCTCAAAGAAGTTAACCAGGTTCAACAGGCAAGATCTGCATCTGACGAATCCAAATTGGCTGTGGTCAAGAGCTTGAAGCTTGCCTATGTCCTTGTTTATGAGATCCATAATAATAATAATAATAATAATCATAATAATACGCTCCATGGCTTTACAGATGAGATTCGTCGAGCTAATGAGGCAATAGTTTCCCAGGTCAGTAGCGACACAACCTTTGTGCAAGGGGATGATAATGGCAACTCTCCACTCTGTTGGAATGATGCCTGTAATTAGGCTGTGGTTAAATAGGGTGCTCAATGGTGAAACTGGTTCTTCTGAAGATGGTGCAGAAGAGAGCTTGGGATACTATTAGGTCCCATGGAAGCTGTGTTCTTTGGCTGGATAGGCCTTTTAACACTTGATCTACAGAGATGATGTGCATAAATCCAGATTATAAACAGATTGCAATTAAAAAGACAGAGTGTTAGTATCAGACTTGCAAAGGCAGGCCATGCCTATACTACAAACTCTAAGGGTCCTCAAAGAAAGTTTAAGACCTTCCATGGAAGCCATGTTATTACCCCTCATTCTTTTTTCATCTTTATGCAGACAACTGTGCCTTCCTTCTAAAAAAAGAACAGAAACGCATATACAAGATGTATGAAAAACTGTAGGACTTGGATATTACACAAAAGCTCAGAACAGTGAAGAAAATCTGTTGTCAGATATCAGAACTCTGTAGATAAAGAGATTATCTCTCGAGTTTCCATTTCCAGCACAATGGATCTTTAAGCCTCAAAAGCCTCACATGTATGACAGTTAAATGCAATATTATGTAACCCCTTAACAAAAACAACGGCAATCTGAAACCTTGGAGCCCAACCAGTTTGGGTTTATTAAAGACAGATCTTGCCACCTCAAACCTGGTGAAATATTTGACCAAGTCACTCAGTAGCATAGCTCAAGTGGGGCAAAAAAAGCAGGGAGCAAAGTACTAGTGAATGCAATCAGTAGATCTGCATTTGTTTTCAGTGCATTACTGGCACTGAATATTGATATTACACTTGTAAATCAGAAGTCAAGCACTCAGTGCTCCATGTGCATTACAAACTATGGCAGCTGCTTTTTGCTACAGTTTGAAAAGGGAAAAAACAACTTTTAGTATTGGAAACACTTTAGCGTGCTCTGTGGATACACTGTAGCAGCAGTTTGCCACAGTTTAAGAAGGATTTTTTTTATTTTTACAGTTTAAAAGTAAACCAGTATTTCTTTATCTTAAGAAATGAAGTACTTTGCACTCTATGTGTGGCATAACTGGTAGCAGCTGCCTGCTACATTTTAACAGGAGAGAAAAACTTTTTTTGTTATAATTGAAGCAATTAATGCTCCGTGATAGAGGACCTACCTTTACATTTTGATCCTCATGAGTTGAGGGAGGGGACACAAGATCAGAAAGTGCCACCAGGCACCAGAATAGCTAGCTACACCTCTGATGTCACTGATACATTAGATTTGGGCAAAGTGGGTCTCACCGTCTACTTGTTTTTGGCCACGGTCTCCGATACAATCCCTCATTCTGGCATTAACAATAAGCTAATCCAAGATAAACTCCTCTGTTAACCACTGGATAGCTTACTGTTTACTAAGAAAACCCAGTCTATTGGTGATGGAGGTTCACTCTCATTAAAAAAAAAAAAAAAAAAAAAAAAAAAGAGTAGTTACCAAGTGAGTCCCCCCAGGGTACAAGCCATGGGACCACTCCTCTTTAGTATTTACTTTTCTGATGTCAAGTCTGACATCAAGGGTCTGAGGCTGACCAAGTCAGCAGATGACTGCAAACTTAGGCCTGTCATAAAATTACCAGTGGACTGCCAGATTCTCCAGAAAGGGCCAACACATACTAACATGTTGTGCACTAACAATGGCCTTAACTTTAATAACAAGAAATACACCATTGTGCCATTTGGCAAACCACACACCTACAATAAAGTTGACACACCCCTTAGAAAAATGACTCTGTCACCAGGGACCTAGGCCCTTTCATCGATAATTAACCATCTTGATCACTATGTGTCCTTTGTTGTTAGGATATATTTTTGTATAGCCATTTAATCACCAGGGGTATATATTTTCTAGATCAAAGGAAGTCATTATCCCTCTCTATTAGTCCCTCATCAGACCAATAACAGAGTATAATGTCTCCTTTAGTATGTACTTGTTTAAGCACATGATCCAACTCAACAAATCACAGCATTTTCTGTCTAAGGTAATGTACTCCCTCAATGACCCAGACCATCTTAAAGTGTCCTCGCTTTTCTATTTTTATAGGACTTTTGAAAGGGGACTTCTGTCTAGCCTACAGGGCCACAAAAGATACAGTCCTGTGTGTCTTTTGTGGATGTGCAGAAACAATCATAAACACCCACTTAAGAGACCTTAACTTCCACTGAAACATACCTAGGACCTAATGGTGAGCTAGATATCTACAACAAAGAATCTTTATTAGTTCCACTGCTCCACTTATCCACTTGACAGGGAATCAAAAGACTTAGATTTGACCAATTCTGCCAGCCTCTCAATAATCTCATGTATGTATGTATGTATCAGTATGACACATCCCTATATGTTCCGATCCTGTCTACTATCTATCCATCTGTTACAAAATACATTATCAGAGACAAAGTGACTCTCTTTTGACTAAATGAGCTCCATATACAGTGGATGCATCCACAAGAGCTTCAAGCAAATAGTTCACAATCTTATGGTATTCACAACTGAGGAATCAGACTTATATCAATGATGTTTAGGAAGTCTTAGCAAAGGTTTCCACTATATTAAAAAAATGCTGTTTTAACCTACTAGCAGATGACATTTTCCTTAACCTGGAGAAGGCAGGTAAAGTTAGTACTGTATTATGCCTGACTCAGTGGTATACAGGGATGAAGGCTCAACTACAACCAGAAATTGAATAGCTGTCTAAACACTATAGGAGCTGGGAAGAGACTGGTGGGAAGTCAGCTTGGTGCTACCATCCTTGTGCAGTACAGCTCATCAATGTGTGCTCGTGCCAGTGTGCATGTGTGCCTGGGGGGGGCACAACAGAACTTTGCAATGATGTGATTGTGCATAACGACCACACAGAGAAGAGGTAACAGTTATTAGAATTGCTCTCATTGTCTGAAATCAGGAGATGTAGTCGGGGGCACAAACCACCTCTGTAGCTACCACTAAGAAAGCCACTACAGTTGACTGTTAGGCATAGAGAGAAAAGACACAGGAAAAATAAAACAGAAACTACCCAACATTCAACGACTTTCCAAGGTACTGCAAAACCTTTCTACAGAAAATATCTAAAGTCACAGCAGCATTTTCTGTTCAAGGAAACAATCCAGGATATTCCACCAGAAAGAGCATGGGTACGCATTGTTTATACTGTCAGCGAGCGAGTGTGTGCATGCATCATGATACAAAGGGGCATCTGATCAAGGATAAGTTTTATACCTGCACGTGCTGCTTTCTAGAATAGGATCCAGCTCTCAATCACCTTAAACGAGATAAACTGTATGCAAAAAATGGATGGAGTCTAAACTACATATTTTTTGGGAACAACCAATGCTAAATTTAAACTATTATAAAACTATTAATTAATTTTGATTCAGCTGTGCCAATGGGCTCCAGCATTGGCTTTTTATTATGTTCATGACCCAGGGAAGTGTAAGATAGTTCTTCAAACATCCCAAACACTGACTAACAAGGGGTCACAACCATAACAGATTCATAAAAACACAGCAAAAAATAAATAAATAAATAAATAATTAAAAAATCTGTGTGGTGCCAGAAAACAGTGGGAACTGGAAAATTGCCCCTTTCCTGACTGTAGTATGATCTCAGCTAGTACAGAATTAGCAGCAGGTGTGGGAGATGGATAGGAGCCAGCCCTCCTGCAAAAATAATTTTGTATTCCTTATTTTATTT
Source organism: Protopterus annectens (assembly GCF_019279795.1). NCBI lineage: Eukaryota > Metazoa > Chordata > Ceratodontiformes > Protopteridae > Protopterus > Protopterus annectens. The sequence continues at coordinate 79,187,071 of NC_056728.1, forward strand.
ATTTATGTTATGGCTTTAGAGGTTTGCTATGGACGAATAATTATTTAGAGCAGATTATATACTCAAGCAAGGCAAATGAAACAACTAAAGACAGAGACAGAACCCTATGAAAGGTCACACTTAGAAATGCTGAAAATAAGGGATTTTTCTTTTGCTGTTTTAGTGAGGTGACTATTGGGTAAATAATAGTTCTCCCCCATAGAGGATGCATTAGGCTTTGTCCTATTAGAAGTTAATGTATGCTTGTCCTTTTCAGGCTCATTCTTTTTGTATCCACTTTCCTATATGCACCCTTCTTAAAAAGCAGTTCCCGTGCAGTTACCAGCAGGGTTTTAACGATGTGCAGGTCAGTTTCATTTTCTTGTCTCTAGTGTGTACTGCTTTAATGGCAAACACTGTCATAGCTCTAACTTTGACTTACTTTGGATAACTGGAGAACATTTTTGTGCAGAATGCTCATAAGCCTTGCTTTTCATAAATAGTGGCATTTTGTTCTTCCACCATAATGCACTACTAATTTTAAGCTGAAGCCGCTGTAGCTGTCAGAATGAGGACACCTTACTACTACGCTGAACACAGTTGCAATTAAGGGATAACAGCTAGTCCCAAAATAATACGTAACCAGCCTGCAGGAAAAAACAGTTACTCTCTCTGCAAAAGCTAGGGGATTACTAACACAGTCTAAGCAGCGGAGTGGCTCAAACAACCTTCATAAGAACTTCTCACACAATGAATGCCTTGTGTTTGCTATTATAAAAAGAACAGAGATTCATAACATTATTGTCTTTACGAAACTCCAGGGAATGACAACAAGGCCTTTCCTCACTGCGGTCTATTTTTTTTTACTTCACTTTAAGTAGCAAAATGAAAATATAATTCAATATGAAAAAGGGACAGGAATCTTGTTCCTAATTCTGCTACTGTTATGGCTTGAAAACCTTACCTATATACTTCAAAACAGTTATAAGAATAAACAGCTGTATTAACTATGACACATCCATCTAGAAGCATCAGATATACTATATTGCCACTTGCTCTAACTACATACTGACTCTTATTTTCTGAGAATCGGTCAGCAAACTGTTTAATGCCTCAATCAAAGGATGGCATACTCAAGAGTACAGTACTCCATAATGTTGTACTGCAGCGTTAATAATGGAAAATGAATCCAGTCAATTGGGAGTGTAAGAAAACCCAGAGCCTTCTACCTTCCAGCATCAAAGCTAAGTGCTGCCTGCCGAGTCACTCAGACACACACACATACATACATACATACATACATACATACATACACACACACACACACACACACGCACACACACACGTAGGCATCCTTTATAACCTCCTGTTAAAATAACCTAACCTAGGATTTTTACTTCTAATTGCCTGACATATTCTGGTATTTTACCTGCAGAACTATAAAACAGTTGTTACATTTTTTTTGTTTTTATCTGTCGCAGAATGCCCTGAAGGACACCATTTTTTTAACTAAGCTTTCCATAATGTATTTTGTGTTCACATAAGATGACGTATATGAACTTTTTGTTATACTTTTAATGTACACCAAAATGGCCTGATGCAGGCAAACATACTAATGCATTTTTATGCACTTTCTACAATGTACTATCTGCAACAGAACTTTTCTCTATTTCAAGCAGCCATTTACAGTCACTTACATATTTATGTATTGATACTTTTAATGGGGAAACTCCGTCAGAGTACTGGTAACAAATTTCAAAAGAGGCACAGAGAAAAAAATGTCCAGTAAAGACAGCACTAAAAAAATTACAGGCATAAGTAATATAATAAAAGTCATTATAGTTGCTAGAGAAAATTAAAGAATTCTCAAAATTACTGCTTACTTTGAAAATATCTGGAAAGACCGTGAATAACTTGCTTTTCAAGAAGTATCTGTATCAAGAAGTATTAATTTTTATTTATTTATTCTCTGCCCATGTAAATCCCCATGGATTTGCACAGACCATAATCTCCCCCACCAGGACTGGTAAACACAATAACAAAGAAAGTACCCTTGATTGGATACTCATCAATCGCCATCCCCTGATGTACAAGTCAGGTATTCTGCCCAATGACATTAGTTATCACGGTCTTACATACATAATCAGGCTCAAACAAGACAACCCCCATATAACCAACTACAATATAATCAGAAACAACAAAAACTTCAACTTAACCAACATCCAGGAGGAACTTAAGGCATACAATTGGTATGTGGTGAAAACTTCCACTGGAAGAAGCAGTAGCTTATTTTAATAACAAATTCCTAGAAATCCTAGACTCTCATGCTACTGTCCACATTATCAGAACCAAAACAAAAACTGCACCATGGCTCTTTAAAGAAAGCCAATCTAAAATCTCACTCAGAAATAATGCATGGGCAACCTGGCATTCAACAAAAAACCCATTTGACCACCTTAAATACAGACAGCTACGGAAAGACACCAAAAAATCTATAAAACTAGACAAAAAAAACTTCTACTGCAGTCTGCAAGAGAAACACCAAAACAACCCTCAAAAGTTCTGGGCCGGTATAAAAAAACTTCTTTACCCAGGCCGAATTACCACTCCAACCCCTCTGCCTCTAACCTCAAATCTCCAAAAGATATTGCAAATTCCTTAAATAGCTTCTTCACTGAGACTATTCAGTCTCTAGCCAATCAACTAACTCCCAACAGTGACTGCCCCAATTCTGCCACACCCAGTGCCCAATTCTCCTTTAGCTTTAAACCTATCCCTACATCACTTATTTGAAGCCTACTTAAGACGTTAAGACCTACCACTTGAGCAGCTGACCTCCTCCCTGCAGAGTATCTACAAAAATATGCAGACACAGGGTAGGCTATCTCCAAAGCTACCATCCCCTCTATCTAGAAGATATCATGTGTTATACCTCTCCATAAAGGAGGCAGTTCCAATGAACTGTCTAACTTCAGACCCATAACTATACTGTCAGCACTAGCCAAAATTATGGAGAAATGCGTCCATAAGCAACTCATGTACTATCTTACTCAGAACAAGCTATTGGCCAATTCCCAGCATGGCTTTAGGCCATCCCACAACAGTTGTCCTTTCTTTCTCCAATGTTATTAACCACAACAGAAACAACAAACTATCCTCTGCTCTCTTTCTAGATCTCTCAAAGGCCTTTAATATGGTGAACCACCAACTACTTATTCATACTATGAAGGCCCTCTCCTTAGATAATCACAGTCTCCAATGGTTTCAAGCTTACATGCACGAAAGACAACAAGCAGTCCTCTGGCAGGACAAGCTCTCTACTCGTCTGAACATAACTCTAAAGAGTTCCCCAGGGCTCTATACTAGGACCCCTTCTCTTCTCCATCTTTATCAAGAACCTTCACACCATTATCCCAAATGCTACCTGCATTCAGTATACAGATGACTCCACTTTGATCTGTTCAGCCAACTCTCAGAAAAATCTGCACTTACTAACCCCAAAAACCTTCAGCATTGTGGAAAACTGACAATCTAATAAACAGCTGATCTTAAACCCTAACAAAACTAAGCGGCTTCTTTTCTCCCCCCACATGCAGGTCCTCTCAACAACAATTTACAACAACTGCTGATAATGGCACCATTATCTCCCCTGACACTCAAACCAAACTCCTGGGAGTTATAATCTAGAACAACCTTAAATTCGATATGCATGTCAATAAAACTATCAAAACTGTTAATCAAAAAACTTGCCTCCCTCTACAAAGTTAAGCATTTTCTCACACCACCTGCTAGAACCGACAATCGCCCAGTCTCATCTTCTCTCCACCCTCACCTATGCCTCCCCTCTTTTCTCCAACCTGAATAAAACTGATCTTAACAAATGATCTTGTTAGAACCATTTAGAACCATATAGCCAGATTTGCCACTGGAACTGCATACAGGACAAACCACTGTCATAACTTAAATCTTATAGGCTGGCTTGAATTACCTAACCTAATTCAGTTCAACCAGCTAATAGTAGCTCATAAAGTCCTCTACCATCCTGAAAACACACCTGCTTTAAACAACATAATCAGCCCCTACAGCAACAACCGATCACTGTGCTTATCAAACAGAATCATGGTGAAAACAACAAGTCCAACAACTCAGCTTGGGATTCTCTGTTTTGCAAACTCAGCTGGTAAAACATGGAACTCACTCCATACATAACTAACTTTAGAACCCTCACTACCTCTATTCAAAAAGTACCTGAAAAAATTCTTTACAACTCACTGGTTATGCCCCTGCTCAAATCCTGACTAGTGACCATATCCTAAGTTTATGTGCTTTATCCAAAGTCCTTTGTTTCTATCTACCTAAACTAATTTTAGTTTATAAATGTAGAAATGCTGGATCAGTGTTTCGTTCTTTATATAATATACATCTACATCAGGTTTGTCTATGGTTCGTCATCTTAGCCATCTTCTAAAGTACAACGTAAAATCTTTCAGCAGCAAGTTGTTGTGTCTTTCGGCTTTTCCCGGTTAGGGGTCGCCACAGCGGAACTCCGGTCCGCTAATGATTGGTAGTTGCTTTTTACATGCCGGGTTACTGGCCCTGATGCACAACCTTCAACGAAAGTATGCCCATTCACGCATGTCTCCACACAGAAGACGCTCTAGCTGAGAATCGAACCGGACAGCGTCTTACTGTGAGGCGACAACACTACAGCAGCACCACCACCGCGGGTCTTTCAGCAGCAAGTACACAACTAAAAATGTTTTACAAAGGTTAAGAATTTGTCAGATAAAAAGTCTTTTCTCCCTTTCATTCTATCTTGTCAGACACAAGTATTAAATTTCCTGTATTTCCAGTCTGAGCTACTTTGTATCTGACACCACACAATAACATACCTATCCAGGTGCTATGTCAGGATAGGTGTTCCTTCTCTGCAGCAATAATGCTAGATGATTCTGCAGATATATATTTCCAGTCTGAGCTACTTTGTATCTGACACCACACAATAACATACCTATCCAGGTGCTATGTCAGGATAGGTGTTCCTTCTCTGCAGCAATAATGCTAGATGATTCTGCAGATATTTCCTTTTCAGCAATAGTGGGTGGGAAATCAATGAATGGATACCTGTATGAAGTTTTCTGGGTTAAAACTACAAAACATATTGGTAATAAGCTAAGAGTTTGAACGGAGACAAAATCCTAAAGAAAGTATTTTGAGATTTCATGGAAATGGCTGAATAGCATAAAGATATCATAAAAGGGGAAACAGCTAAGTCACAATTTGTTTATGAATGACAAAGAAATATTTACATGGAAGAAAAAAATGCTCTGAAGTGAGAAAAATTGCTTTTAGCCAGTACTTTTCCTATGAAAATTTGTCTTTCATCAGAAGTAACCGGTATAACATAGCTTTCTGAGAAAACCACTACTGAGAAGACAGTGCCTCCCCTCTACAAAGGGAATACAATGTTGCAGCTCTGCAACTATTTTATAATACAACTAAGGCCTGTTAACCTTGGTGAAAACTGCAATTAGTCAGCGAAGTTTTTCTTCCAATACTCAGTTCCAAACAAATGATCAAGTAACTTTGAAGGCTGATTTCTTTATCAGGCGAAGAACCCAAAACACACAATCGAATCATTGTTACAAAAATATTGTATATGAACAGGGAAAGCAGTCATCTTAACTTAAATGATTTTTGAGTATAAAGATTTGACTTTTTAGTCACTCATTAACCAAGTAAGATCCAAGAACAGTTTGATCATTTTGATAGTGAGTTAGCTATACTGAGTTGGTTAAACAACTTACCCAGACGAACATAATGTTAATCTAGAAAATGAGGGAATGAAATCCAGATGTACAAAAAAAAAAATCCTATCAAATCATAACCATAACTGGATATATGGCTCATCATGGGGGCTAGCGGATGATGTGTCAGTTACAGCCCTACTACGATCTTGGAATAGATATATACATATGTATAATTCAGGGCTGGTCTTGTCCCCCATATCAAGGTTGCAGAGGGGTGATGCCACCCATGCAAAAAAACAAATTTAGAGCAGAAGAGCAATGTTTGCTATTTGTTCTTTTATACAAGAATACCCCCCCCCCCGTACAAATAAACTATACAATATGTAACAAGAACTCATAGCCAGTAAAAGCAAACTTAATAGCAGATCATCTAGAGGTAACTCAGAAACAAAAATCACAATCCTCAAAAAGTAATTATGAATCGTGGAAGGATATCATAATCAGTCCCCTTTTTCCTCCATTTTCTACATGGGGTAGGGATATCGTGTCAACTGTCACCATCTATGTCGATTCAGTGTCACACTCCTGCCTGTCGCAGATCTTCTTTCACAGAATCCCGTCCACCTCTTCGTTCCCTCTTACCTTCTTCCTGTTTCTCTCAGAACTTCTTCACCAGATTGTCTTCTGCTTTTCTGCACATGTGCTCAAACCACCGTAATCTGCTCTCTTTGATACTTTCTACAATTGGAGTTACTTTGGCTTTTGCTCTTATGTCCTCATTTCTTCATCTGTCCCACAGTGTGCATCCTACCACCCTTCTCAGGCACTTCATTTCTAGCATAAAGGACAAAGCAATGGAATACATTATCATTATGGAACTTAACAATGGCATAGGCAGTCTACAAGATTTGGACCCCAGCCATTTTTTGGGTTTTTTTAAAGGCAGATCCTGCCTCATGTATCTGGTGAGCTTTTTTGAGCAAGTCATGGGGGGGGGGGCACTGGTTCACAATAACTGCCTGGATCTGGCCTAGACCCTTTGATATCAATAATAACAGAATGTGGAATGGTAAGATGATCAAACAAATGTAACCCCATCCCCATTACTCACAGACAGAACACAATCTATTAGTGTGGAAGGCACAATCTTTTTAAAAAGAGTAGTTACCACTGGCATACCCCAGTGCTGAAACTGTGTAATTTTTTTACCCCGTGATTATAGGTATGGTGCTCAATCCAGGAAGATCAGAAATTCAGAAAACTGATAAAAATCTCAGAAGACAACTTTTTTTTTTTCTTTTTTGCATGGGGATATTAACTGATGGCACCCCAGTCAGAGAACTTTCATGGCTAGACAATGGAATGTTTTGGACTGAGTATGTGTTGTAAGAGAGGGTTCCGAAGTGGTTGCCTCCTTTAAATATATTCACTTGTAAAGGGGGAGTCCAAGAACATGCTCGGGTCAGTATTTTACACTGCAATATGCCCTTTTAGGGCTCAAATCTCTGTACCATCCAACGTCTCCCCTTCTTTCCACTTGGGTCACTAAAGCCGAACCAACCCATACAGGCAGGGAAACTCAATGCACCAAAGTTGCAAATATGCATAGAGCTTTGTTAAAACCCACCCTTGTGGAAATTGAGGAAAAGATCCTTAATGTTACATTTCTTACAAAAAAAAAAAAACGCAGGGTAATGTTAAATAATGGCTATGTAAAAGTAGAAGTTACTAGATATACATCAAAATGTATCCATAAGTGGTTGCCTGGCAACTATATCTACCTTCAGAAGAGGTAAGCAGTTAGAACTGTTATTAAATTTCCAAGTGCTCTTTCAGTAAGATATTTCTACTTTGCAACAGATACAAGACAAAAATTTGTGATGTATTTGCATAAATAATAATTTATTTATTTTTTCACAAAGCCACTTCAATTAAAAAAAAATAAAATAAAAAAGCCTCAAAACATAACTTTGGCAATGTAGTCCACCAGCAGTCTCTGAATTTTAGCATGGAAGCAACAAGTGTTTTATTTTTTTCAGAACGTCTCTGGCATGGTACTATACAGGTATGAAAGAAAAAGAAAACTGCAGTTCAACAAGTTTTCATTTCCTCAAAATCACAAAACCCAACCTCACCCCTTCAGGCAAATATGGAGGAGGATATCCAAAAATGTTAAGTCATATCCACTGGAACAACCCACCCATGCAATGAGAGCTTCTAGAACAAAGATAACATGTATACGATGCCCCAGTGCCTGAGCATCTGTCTTTGCACCAGAGCTTCTCTCTCTAGACAGACATGCAGGATGCTTGCCCCATGCTATTTATAGCAGATGAGAACCCAGTTCCATCCTAAGACAATTTTACTATAACTGTAAACTTTAAATACATGAGGTCCTGCCCCATACTACAATCAGAAACTGAGCCACAGCTGTGAAGAATACTGCAACAATAAAATGGGCAACTATAAAAACTTAGTAATATGTTAAACTCATTATCCTATTTATTCAATAATTAGGATAGTAAAACTAAAGCAATGCTACAATTCAGTATTTTTAGTTGGACATTATTAGCTAGATTAGTATGCATATCCATGAAAAACAGCCTTGACATTAGAAGAAAAAACATGGTCTGCAGACTCAGCCAATCATGAAGGGTTCTGTTCCAGTCCACTCTCTTTCTTATGTTTTGTTTCTTCAGAGTTCAAAATATAAAGGTAAGCGTTTCACGCTCTACAAGTTCAGACTCATTACTGTAACAGTCTATTCAATACCATGAAAAGAAGGATAATTTTGCAGTCCGTTTCAAATTATGATACCAAAAGTAAAACTAGTCTTTTTGTAATAATAATGCAGCATTCAATTTTGGAAGAGTGAAGCGAACAGCAACATACATCTGCTTTGCACAATGTACTCTCCTTCGCTCGTTTAGAACAAATTCTGTTCATACAGTTTTCAGTGCAACTGACTTAAGAAGCAAGAATGAAGAATGGGGAGTGACACACATACAAATCACATGGACAGCAGGCATAAACGACTTCAGCCCAGGGGCCCTTAACTCACAGTGGAGGTCTCCAGTCACTTGACCACATGGTTTGCAGCATTATTACTCAAACCATTACATTTCAAAGAACACAGAATTTTTATTAAATTTAATTAATTTAAAAAAAAAAGAGACCCGGTATGCATACTTAACACTGTGCCTTAGCCTCCTGGCTTGCAAAAAGTTTTCAGATAGTGTGTAAGGTAAGAGCAGTAAGACACCACTCAGAATACTCTTAAATCAACCCCCCTCCAATGCCCATACAGGAATGCCTAAATTGGTTACCGCACTTCCTTTAATTGTCATTTATACGTGTCTTTACAAATCAAGCATCGTAGGTTTACAAAACTATGCCTCATTTTTTGTTACATTAAAATCTACAACAACTTTACACTTGGACATTTCATACAAAAAGAAAGCAACATTTTTGGTCATTAGTGAAATGTCTAGCTTCAGTTCTCAGTAAACATTTGTTATAGCTATGCACTTGCAAACATATTTGTGCTTCCCAAATTGAAAGACACAGTACACTGTTAAGTAATGTAATTCCATAAAAAAATAAGAGCATGCACCCAAGACAGAGTACCACCCATCTGACACTTCCAAAATGTATTAGTTTTACTCTTGGTTTCTTCAATTCCAGGCATTTTGAGCACTACAAGTCCACTGGCCACAAAAGGTTTTATGGTCGTATTTCCCATATATCTGACCCAGTCTATACAGGATAGGATGAGCAGAAGGCAGATGTCTCATGATTACAAACTAAGTCTAAACTGCTCTTAGGAAAACTGCCCCCCCCCTACAAATAAGGGATCAGTGCAAAATGATATTATACACATTATTACATGCCCGACCCGGTTTGAATTCATAAAATGGTCAATGGCTATGACAAATGTGTGAGGAAGACAACGACCATGCTTTTGTAAAGATAAAATAAATGATGTCCTCTAGTTTCTGAATTAAACGCTGATGACTGATGTAAAACATACAGTAAACTGGTACTACCACTTTTAAAACTTATGGAAAAACACAAGTTACACAGAAGCAAAACAGTTTTGAAAAACTATAAAACTCATAATGCAGCTCTAACTCTTATCTAGTCTAACCTACCCATGTCTTAAGAAAATTATAGCTATGAAAAGTTTCTTGAAAGAGATCCACCCATTCCACTGAAAAGTAACAGAGGGTGGATGGGAAAATAGTGATAAGCAAACACACACCACTCCTTAACAGAAACTCACCAGATTAGCTTCCTGCAGAGTTTAACACTTCACTATAACTGCCTAACACACCCTTTAATTCATGTCTTTTGCTGAATAAAGTTTAATTTGATGGTAGACAACATTTTGTTTTAACAGCATGGCAAGAGACAATCCACAGTAGCACAAAACTTGTAAGGATACTTACTGTGTAGATGCCATATTCTAGTCTCAGAAAAAAAAAAAACACATAAGCTGACTTGCCAGCAAGTACATACATTGTGATCTACAACAGGAAGCAAAATGCTTGATAGAACAAGATAAAAACTGAATAAAACAGAACGGAATGATAAGCAGCTATGTTTGCACCCCATTGTTGAGTGAAACAATGTTGGCAGACTGTTTTAATGCACATAACTTCAGTTAAGCATCACCTTCACCCCATCTAACAAGGAAATATTGCATCTATAAAAGCACTTTTCCTGCAAAAATGTTGTACAACTGAACACTAAACCATTTAATGCAAAAGTTCTAGGGGGTGCTTGTGAGGGGAGGGGGTATATTTTAATCTGGTAGTTTACCAGTCACAAAGTCTTATGCATGCACTTCAATTGCATTTATTTCTTACTGTCCTTCCTGTTCTTATCATCTCACTCTGCAGCAGTCAATAACGTACTTCAAGAAATGGTGTCAGACCAGAACATCTGACACTCATCAACGCACAACTAAGTCAGCTGACAGGTCTGTCGTGATGGCAACTACTGTTACAAATGCAAACACAGCTTGGGCCTCTTCACTCCTAGCTACAGGGTTAAGAATCACCTTTTACTGAGAAGACATACATAACCTCTGCTGCAACACAGCTCATTAATCCAAACTCAGAAATACTCTTATCTGAAACTTCAGCAAGATCAAGCATTATGGCATGTTCAGTCTTTCTAAACCTTTTGAACTCAATAAATATTTCTCTTCAAAACAAATGGTAATGATGCATTTACCATTCCATCTCAAACATTATCAAAACTATGCTCAGTAAAAATAAATATCACTCCATGCCTGCAAACACATTACAAGCAATAACAGTACAGGTCTCATACTTTGACAAAGATTTAATGACAGCCAACTGTAATCTTTATTAGGGGAGAAATATATTATAACCATCTAAAGAATCTTCAGCTGGCTACCATCATACGCAGAGGAGAGCCCAAAAAGAAAGGGAAGATGTGGCATCACCATAAATCAAGGAAGAACGGAAGAGCATGCTTTTCAATTTAGCAAAAATAGCTCACTTTACTTAATCAAATTAAATTCACTCTTTCAAGCAGGAAGTATCAAGAAGCCACAGACAAAACAGACGAAAGATGCAGCCTACACACTCTTCCCTTCCTCAACGCTGGGAGTGGTGCTGTATTCCTACATTCTTTGGCTTCAGGTAAATGTTTTGCTTACTGCTCTTCAAATGCAGTACTTAATTAATGAATAAGAAATTTGTTACACTTTGGAATTTTACTTCTAATCTCTTGGCACATTTTCGGGGGTGGTGGTCTGTGTGATGACCGACTGCAAGTTACACTGCTCTATATCTGTAAAAATCTCCTGCAAAACACATTTCAGATACTGCTCTAGCCTATGCAGAGATTGAAAGAATAAAAAGTCACACATTGCTGTCCATCACTGTATTAATAAAAAATTACACCTCTCAATGCCCAGACAGTCTGATTTTCTCAAAGCAGCACACACTGCTATACACCAAATACACAGACAGCTATTTCTCTTCTGAAGAGTACAGATGATGCATACCTATCTTATTTTGGATGTGACAGAAAAGACATGTAGACATTATTACTACTTTGTAAGGTTTAAGCAAACAGAGCTGGCACATCTTTCATAAACAGGTTCTACAGACTTAAAAAGGGTTTGTTAGCTAATGCCATGGAATACCATAATACCTAATTTTCACCTTCAACCTGACTGAAAAGTGCTGCACAGCCCAGGCCAAATATATGGGTTTATTATGCCTTTATTGTGAGTCGCCTTATGGAATTGCATTAATCTACCACCCCAAAAAAGCCTTCATCTCTTTAACAAAAGTCTAAATTACAACACGTGCAGGCACAATGGACTGCTTGTTGGGATCTAGCTAAAACATTCCATGCCCACCCCAATAAACAAAGCACAATGGAAGCAAAGAAAAACATACAATACTGCAGCGCGAGACACAGCAGATCGGAAAATGATGTAAAGTAGCAAGTCATATTCCTGCAAGGGAGACAACATTTTAATTTGGAAGCTATGCAATATCATTTCTGCTAATAATTAGTTAACCTAACTTTCAAGTGCTCACGTAAAAAAAACTGAAATTAAATGTAAAAATGAACACTGCTACAAGAAATCTAATAAGTGAATTATTATTTTAAAACATTGTTTCTCTGCCCCACCCCCGCACCTACAGTTATGTCTGCTGCTGTACTTGATATTCCCAAAGGACTTTTCCCAGCAAAAGCACCTACATCCCATGCCTGTCTTATCTTACCATTTTACTCAGACTCTCACTTGTTCTACAGATCAGGACTTTTAGGGTTGCAAATAGCCTAGAAAAACTGGGGGGGGGGGGGGGTTTACAACCAACAGTAGCAATCAATGCATTACACCACATCACACCCACAATGACATGGTATTACATGTTTGCAAGTGCATGCATGTCCAACAACCAGAAGGCTGGCACACCCAATTTATCAGCAGTAATACGATACTTCAGTTCTTGCACTTTGCTGTAAATAATTTCTGACCTCTGTCAAAATGGTATACACATAAGGGCTGGCTGTTCTCATTACTATAAGACTTAACTGATTAGTAAAGTAAACATTAGTTTACATTAGATTAACCCCCCCCCAAAAAAAAATGGCGAGAGAGTACACATTTGCATACATACCATGCTACCAAACTAAAGTGCACTCGCAAAAGCCCAGCTTCATCGAGGCCATGCACACTCCTTCCTGTACCCACTAGTTTACAGTGCACTTAACTTCTTTTGTATTTCAGTGAAAACAGTTACCACAGACAAATTTCCATACAGCACCAGCAACAGAATGTCTGACCAAGAATTCTGGAGACAAGCTGCCATAAAACAAAGAAAAGACATCTCACAAATGAAGGAAGACTTTTCAGTTTGTGCTTGCATGGGCTGGATCTAAGCAGTCACCAGGTAGCAACCCCCCCCCCCCCAAAAAAAAACAAAAAAAAACACAAGCATAAAGGGCAACATTTTTCTTCTAAAATTAAAATAGCAGCATTTGGTTTCAGCAGTCTCAGACACTTTATTTAGTTCCTGGACTTGTTGTTTGTGTGGACTGCAGTGGACAGCAGATTATGTTGTTTGTTTCAGTTTATATATTTTTTAGTACTTATAAAACAGTAGTAAAATATCAAGCCATATAGCCACAAGCATTCATGCAATGCAGCATCTAACCCAATCAGGAAAGGTTAGGCTTGAATACAGTCTGCCTAATGGGGTCACCAACAGGCACTATCGCTTCTTTTTCTGTTTGAGGGATTTTCTGCGTTTTAGGATCATATCATACAGTTTGTCCATGCCTTCATTAAGTCCCTCACCAATAATGGCACATGCTGGCTGGATATGGTATGCAGTAGAAGGTGTCAGTTCTGACAGTGCTAGATGTGTCTCTATTTCAGATACTGAGAGAGATCTTGGTAGGTCCTGTTTGTTGGCAATCACAAGAAGAGGGGTCCCCTGGTTCTCTGCAAACTTAGTGACCTTATGTAGTTCTGTCTTGGCTTCCTCCAGCCGGTCTACATCAACAGAGTCTACAACATAGATTATACCATCTGTGCATCGGCTATAGGATTTCCACAAAGGCCGGAGCTTCTCCTGTCCACCTACATCCCAAAAGTGGCAGCTTATGCCTTTAGCTGCCCCATTGCTCAATTTGATTTTCTCTGTGTTAAACCCAATAGTGGGCACTGTGTTTACAAACTCATTGAACTTCAAGCGATAGAGAACTGTGGTTTTGCCTGCAGAGTCCAGCCCCAACATGACAATATGAAGGGACTGGAATGTTGACATATTAGAAGACATGTTCCCCATGATTTTTTTTTTCAGAAATATCCACAGCAAATATAAGTGAATGAACTTCCAACAACCAACGAAGCCTTGGAAGTTTTTGTCCTCTACTGATTAAGGAAACGTTTTCCAATCCCAAATATCAAAAAATAAAGTGATCTAGATTCTCCATACATTATTATTTCTGGACATCCAAGTTAGACAATGATTAGCTTATCCTGGAAGAAAGCCTCAGGGTAGTTATTACTTTAAATCGTCAATGTTGATACAAGCTGGCCAACTTTATAAACGAAAGCAACCCCATTTCCACGTTAACAGAACATTTAAAATCAAGTCACGACTTGAATCAGCACTTGCATGCAAGGCATGAGGAAAACCTGCCTGTAGAGTTGCTGCTATTCGAACTAACAGCCCTATTGGAAAGAAAAGACACAGAGTGAGAATTCATTTTACAATAAGGACATATATTTTCTAACACAACTGACCTGCAGCGCCCTACCTGAATCCCGTGCAATACCAAATCATCTTTTGGTCCACTGTCCGGGTAACGCAGCGCGGTGCACCCTCGTTTGGCCCACTAGCTGCAAAACGCACTACTATGGTGAAAAAAATCCTTCCAGATGCAATTCAGGGACAAGGCAAATGATAATTCAAGGCAGGTTACCACTGGCAAATGAATGCAAATCTCTGCAATGCTCTCCGGAGGTCATGAACAAGAGATTTGTCCTCACCAGTTTCGAGAGTAGCAGACTGCGGATGTGCACTCCCGTTTAAAGCAACGATTTAATTTAGTAGCTGTTTATTATTGTTAGTTCTGCGCACCTCTTGATTTTCAATCTCTGATATCACATGCATTTCCCATTCCGTTAGGGAAACATCTTCACCTATAGTACGACTATACCACTGTGAGTTGCCCTTAAAATGAATGCGTTTTATCCTAGAAAAGAAATTCAACAGCAGCCGGGAGGTGAAGCCCCTCCCACCGCTACCCACGTGGGATGGGAAGGAGGGCCAGTTGTAATTGTAAGGGTCACTTTAAAAGGTAGATGTGTTACTGAGGAAGGGCTCAAATTACAGGGTGTGTAGGAATAAACATATCAGTTGATTACCACCACAGTGGACATTTGTAACATGAGTGACGTCAGTGCAGGTTGTCCTTCAAATTTGAAATTGTCTGCACTGCGTGTATTCAAATCTCTTTTCTAAACGAAGAGCTTCTCTGTACTAGCTTTCAAAAAAGTCTAGCTATCGTGAATATTAACCATCTATACTGCGTGATCGCTGGAAAACATGTTAAAAGCTTTGTCTTTTAAAATGAGTGAAATGAATGAGTTGGGCTTGGCCTTACTATTTAGAATCTTCACTCAAAATATTTACAATGATGTGATGCGTCATGACGTCGCTTTTATGACATAAGTTTTTATGGTATGATGTATGCAGTGCGTTGGCACTGTAGACCTAACATTAACTGTAAACTGATTTATTAAACCTAAGTATATGTATCCCGAACTAGGGTTACCACCTGTCCCACTTTGCGAGGGACGGTCTCTTGGGCAGTTGTGTCCTGCGAAAAAAAAAAAAAAGTAAATGTCCTGAGATTTTAGGACAATTCTTTAATAGTTGCATAAAACAGTTATGTTGTATCTGAAACACCTAAATGTTATATGAAATAGTGTAAGCAACTCAAATGCTACAAGAATAAGCCGTGGGCATGTTTTTTTTCCCAGCAAAATCTGACATTTCTACAAAACATGTCCCACTTTGGACATTTGAAAAGGCGCAACCCCACCGAAAACTCATTTTATCATCAGTGTCCAAGTGCATGCTAGTACCGAATGTGTACTGATCTGTTTGCTGTCCCTTGTGTGTTGGTTTCCAACCGTACTTAAGTATTTTGGTTTGTAATCAGCAGTATGAAAAACTAGGATTCTTCTGTTTAGTTCTGACACCTCTGCTGACTGAGGTACAGATAGTAGCCCAGCGACTATCTGTCAGTGATTACATTTACAGACGTAATAGAGCTAAATAATAGGAAGATAAGAAAATAAGTCTGTTGGATGTAACAGTGCTTTCTCAGTAGTAAGTTTACAGCTGAGTGGTTCTACATACAACATGTATAACAGAGGAGGAACAGCAGAAGAAAGATAAGGCTATTTGATAACTATGGTGGGTTAAAAAAGGGACTAGAGGATAGAAGAAAATGAATGTATTAATTTGAGAAGTATTGCCTTTGGACTGGTTTACATGTGAGAGATGTTATCATTTAATATGGGTTAAATATAGCTCTCAACTTCCACCTCAAAAATGAGGAACACTGCCTCTCATAATGTGAAACAAATGGGCACATACTAATAGCGTACTAACAACTATAACTGGGGAGGTCACAGGGTAGTTAAAACATGCTACTTTACATTGACAAGGAAGGCTCCTCATAATGAAGTACACTTGAGAGGTATGAAAATAGAAGTTAATGATAATAAGATAACTAGGTGCTCTTTAAAGACAAATTTACAGCATCAGGGTTTGTTTGTTGCTGTATAAGACATGATCTGAATTCAAAGTGTATATTATGACTTTGCACTGTAAAAGGAATCGATTCCCAAAGTTAGGGTGCCAGAACTGAAAAGATTTGGTCACTCAGGTGAAGATTTGTAAATGAAGTCCAAAATGTGAGGGTTTTGGAAGGCATAGAATGTTGATGTTATTTTACTGTCTTTGTAGAAAGTTTGCTGGCAAAAGACAGAAAGGATTCTGTTTGTAATTTTCATAAGAAAGAACTTGTTGTAAATCACAACTTTGTTGAACTGTGAGCTGCTTAGCTTTTAAAAGTACAGACTAGCAGATATCCATCTGAGGCAGTAATTTGATAAAATGACAGTGCTGACAGTGGTCACAATTACTCTTTTGTGAAGCAGAAAGGGGAGGCCCATATTTTAACAAGGGCAATAGTATACCTTTCCTTATGGCTTTCCCATCTTTTGGGATAGGAAGTGGGAGATTTTCTTATTCCAAAACAGTGTTTTATTCATTTTGGTTTTGGTTTGTTTATATGCTGATTGTGGAACTGTCAAGTCTCCTGGTATTATTTATCTAAATTTTGGATCACTGAGTGATACATGCAGTGGAGAGCACCACTGCAGTTCTAAAGAAGGGGCCCATTTTTTTTTATCTACAAGAAAGTTAGAAGAAGATGATAACATGGATAAGGGGTAGGCAGGAAAAGGAGCATAACAATGGCAGTAAGGAGAAAATGCAGTGAGACAAATAGGGAAAGTATTGACAGAAATCAGGATATAATACGAAGCAGAGACAGAAAGACTGAGGGAGGACAATTAGTAATGGGATTACAAACTGGGAATGGAAATGACAACACAAGGAAAGGGAACATCTTGATAGTGATAGGGAGCAGTGACTGCTGAATGCCACATTACACAGTGCTGCACCAAACCTGAGGTCATTCACCTCAGTGACCCCCTTTATGTCTAGGTCCAACCCCTTTTGACTCACTGGTCAGGGTCAGATAGCTCTGTGACTCCTGACAATTACACAAGGATGTGCTTTAGACTTGCAATGTGGGTGTTTGTCCTCTGGTCGAACAAGGCCATCAACAGGCTTTCTATCCCCTGTTGTGTGACATACAAGAATCCACCAATGAAGCTCCTCCTGACAGGAATAGACTGCACCCAACCTTCCCCCCCCAAACACACACACTCTGAGGACAGACCAGCAGAAGGCACCAGTGAGCACTCCAGGTTACCTTTATTGGATGACCTACATCAGGCTGAAGAGAAGGTGATATGGGGACCACTTGGGAAACAGCAGCTGATGGCAAGGCAGGTGCATTGTGTGGTGGATACACTACATCCAGTGCCATGGTGGACTCTTCATAAAATATGAATGTAAATGTAGAGAGGCAATAAAAGAAAGGGCAAAAAAAAAGAGGACAGCAAAAAAGAGTGAGAAAAACAAAATTGATTATTAGTAATATGCTACAATGTGTGGCAGTACATTCCCTGGAGGAATGAAATGTTGTAAAGTATGCAGTGGTAAACCAAAAACAATACAGAGGCCTGACACAAGAGTACTAAAGCAGTGTATGAGCCGAAGGAGGCCACCTGTGTGTAGTGCATGTGTGTAGTGCATGAGTTGCAAACAATGTTACCATAAGGGACAGTGAAACTGGACTTAACAACTGACTGATTATGAAAAGGCCAGCCCACGGATGCTTACCAGCAGGTTTCAGACACAACTTACCAAACAGTACCTTGCTTTGCAGCATAGAAACAATGCCATGCATATACCACAGCACATGTCTAAACTTAATACACTTGGGATACCAAAACTCAGTGGTTATAATGTATTGTGACATAAGACAGTTACGATGAAGCATCATCCAACAGCCATTCATATGCATTCCCATGGTATGCCACGCATGACTGGTATAGGTAGAGGTGGTGGAATGGACATTATAAGAGTAAGACATGGCAGATTAACCTATGCATTGTGTATTAATGGTAGGTTGATAGCCATGGATGTGGCATGGAATAATGCCAGCCAGTCAGACCTGAAGTAGATGATGACACCCGAAATGCTAATACAGCACCCACTGATAACCTGTTCTGCCTTCCCATACCACCTGTGGGACTCCTAGATGGTAGGATATGCAGTAAAACAGTTCATCCAGGTATGTGACAGGTAAAGCAAAGTTGTAAGCAATGGTTGAAATAATAAATGGCAATACAAACTTGGACAGTGGAGCTGGTGTCAAACAAATATGCAGCTATAAAATCAGTACCATATATGTACCCTTATGCCTGAGCAGTCTTGATTGCTTTCTCTGGGTTCCTCAATTTCACTGGGTGATGAAAAATAGAAAACAAAAATAAACATATTCATGAGCAATAAACCATGAAGAACTGCGCATGGTTAAAGACAAATTCCTTCCTAATTATAAGCAACCACCAACTCTGGTGCTGTTTCTTTAACCTCCTTTTCCCATTCACTAAGAAGGTCATGTTTGCACCTATTTAGGTCACTGTAACAGTGTTTGTTTTGTTCTGTAGAGCAGGTATTGCCTATGGCTTCACTGATTGTCAGACAAGGTAGTGCCAGATGTCCTCCTTGTATTGGGTGCATTTCCTTACTTTTATACTTCACTATCCACTCCCTCTTGGCAGAACATCCAGTCAAAACACTCCACCTAATACACTCTAACTCAAAATCGATCTTCTACATCCCTCCCACTTCCATTACTGATACAAGCAACACACCCTTACCTTAACCATTTTAACTAAACTGACTAATAATACAACTCTTCCAATATCAAAAAAGCTAAAAACATTCAACCCTCAATAAAGTTCATACACCAGCCACTCTTACTGGCAACCACTCTGCTACTTTTAACATTAGCAGCATATACCACTTTTTACCATTCCAACCTAAATTAACCTTTCCCTTCCCACTCCAACTGTAATAGCTACCCCTAACACCCAAACTAGTAAACATCCCCAGATGTCGCTCCATCTTCAATATCACAACTCTACACTATACACAGTTTTTCCTTTTCCCCCACCCAAACATACCTCAGAAATATGATAAAGACATAGTCAGAGTCTTGAAAACTCTAGTCAACATAGCATCCAAGCTAATTCTAGTGAGGACATACACCCAAACCCTGACCCAACATATGAACTGTTCAACTCAACCTCACAAAATGATGTACAAATGAAAACTACTCAAGCGACAATCATCCCTGCTAGGGACAAATCTGATATTCTACTATTAAATATTAATGTAAGAAGTGTCAACAATAAAATACCTGACTAACCACCCTCTTCCACCACTGTTTCTTCCTCTTCCAAACAAACTTCCAAACATTTTAATGCTTATTCACGTAAGCAAGGCTGGTACTGTTTAAACTCTAATCAACATACTGCTGAAAATTTTCTACTTGATGTGAAAAATTCCATATGAATCTTACTGTGCTACATTTTTATTGTTGCTTTTTTAAGTGTAAGTTTTTTTTTTTCTGTTGCTTTTTTCAAGTGTAAATATCTTTAGTATGTAATAATTACTTGTATTTTTTTATTAATCCTTTCATTTACTATGCAACAATATTTTTAATTTTTCTATCTTGTTGGAGCTTTTCTCCCCAGGCCTCTACTGAAAATGGAAATATATCCAGCTAGACTAGCCCGGTTAACAAATGTAAAATACAATAAATAAATAAATAAAATAAAATAATTAATTAATTAACTTCTCCCTTTACTCCCCTGACATTGTGCTTCTCACCGAAACCTGGCTAAAACCTACCACTCCCAGCAACGAAGTACTATCACCAGAATATAATATCATACATACGGATAGAATTAGTAAAAGAGGATGAGGCATTGCCCTACTCTTTAAAAGCCACCTCTGTATAGAAACTTTAGATGAAAAAACTCTGAACCTTAAAAATGATGAAGTAGTATTTACCAAACTAAATATTAACACTAAGAAATATATATATATATATATGTATATATATATCTATATATATCTATCTATATATATATATATATATATATATATATATATATATATATATATATAATATGCCACCAGTGGATACTATCCAAACATTAGAAAATATACTACATTGGAGCAGAAAAACAGTAACCCAGGAAACAATCATTGTGGGTGACTTCAATGTAGACTGGTTAGACTGCAACTCCCCAACCCCAAAAATTGCATCAACATGCATAGCTTGACTCAACTCATGCAGTCACCCATTAGGTTTAATGAGCCATCCCACAAACACTCCTCCCTAGACTGGATATTAACAAATAGGCCAGCCCTCTATTCCTACTCTGGCTGTCTACCAGATAGTCTCAGTGACCACTTCCCAACCTATTTACTTAGAAAGCAAACTAACCCATCTAAACAAACTACATTTAAACAAATAAGAAACAAAAAACACCTGAACCCCAGCAACATTATAGATATACTCAAACATTGTAAATGGACACCACTGAAACTGCTACCCCTACAGGAAGCTATTGACTACTTCAACTCCACCTTTCTATCCATACTAAACTCTCAGGCCCCTAGCAGACATATGCATGTTAAATCTAAATGTTAAACTATGCCTCATGGTTAACAAAAAAACACAAGCACTGCTTAAATCTAGAGATAATTCCTGGGCAACCTGGAATAAAACAAAGTCCCAACCCACTCTACAAACTTACCAAGAACTTAGAAACAAAGCAAAGCAGCAAATTAAATGACAAAATAAATTATTATTCTGAAATCCAATCAAAGCAACGTAATAACCCACTAAAATTCTGGTTGCTATAAACAATATACGTCTACCAGGCAAAATCAGTACACCCCCCACCACTAATAACAACTCAGACAATATCGCTACTCAATTTAATAAACACTTTACTGAAACCATCCTAGCACTGTGAACAATAAAACCCCCTCACCTATCAGAACTCCCACTGCCTCTTCCAATATTAAATCAACCTTCTCCTTGCAATCTGTAGCCACTGACACAATCAAAAAACTGCTGAAATACTAAAACCCACTACATTAGCTGCAGACAACTTACCTGCCAATTTCCTAAAACTAACAGCAGATGGAATAGCCTATCCTATATCAGTTCTTATTAATAGACCCATAGATGAACAACAAGTCCTTCCCATTTGGAAAACCTCATACATTGTACCCCTACACAAGGGTGGCTCTTCAACAGAGCTCTCTAACTACCTCCCAATCGCAATATTATCGTCACTGTCTAAAATATAGAGAGGGTCATTCACATGCAAGTTATTGATTATCTGCATGCTAACAAATGTCTAACCAGCACTCAGCACGGCTTTCAGTCTTTTCATAGTGCATCAACTGCTCTAATGTCATTCACCAATACTGTCAACTATCACAGGAACAACAATAATTATGCATCCCCTAGCTTTTTTGACTTATCAAAAGCCTTTGTTATGGTTTCTCATACTAAACATCTAAACATCTTTTCTGAACTAAACTTTTGTCATTCTACCCTTGCCTTATTCTGGGATTACCTTACTGGATGCCAGCAAACAGTTTAGTGGCAATAGACTTTATCACCCCTACTGCCAGTGACTCTAGGTGTCCCTCAAGGCTCTATCTTAGACCCAATACTATTTTCAATATTTACAAATAACCTCCACACCTCAATCCCACAGGCCCATCTCATCCAATATGCAGACAACTCAACAGTGATATGTGCTGCTCCCTCAATTCAAGAACTTCAAAAGTTAGCAAAAGAATCTTTTCTAGCAGTTGAGTTCTGGCTTACAAATGCTCAACTAATTTTAAACCCCCAAAAAACAAACTTATGATCTTCCATCCTACTAAATCAGCCTCACCCACTAACACTTTCAACATTGCATCATTAAATAACACCATCATCTCCCCATCACCACACACTAAACTTTTAGGAGTAAAAATTGATTGCAACTTAAAATTTGATATTCACATTTCCCAAACTGTAAAGAAATTACATAAAAAACTCGGAACATTGTATAGGAATAAACACTACTTCACTAAAAATACTAAAGCTACCATTGCCCAAACTCACTCTCTACACAACTGTACTCAGCTCTCATACTCACAAATCTAAACAAAATCAGTGCTAGCAAAATGTGAATCCTGTTATAATAAAATTGCAGATATGCTACAAACTTACCTGCTAGAGCTCACTATTGCATAGCACTTAAGCAACTCAACTGTCTGGAGATCCCCCACCTCCTTCACTACATCCAGTTAACCATGGCCCATAACATCCTCTATGAACCTGAGAAAACACCTGCCCTACAATATTACATCAGCCATATGTCACTAACAGAACCTTATGCACAACCAACAAACACCATATAAAAATCAATGCATCCAAAAATCAAGCAGGAGATTCCCTCTTCTCAAATTATATAGGAAAAATATGGAACACACTACCAGAAAACATTACTACTGTTACATCACAAGCCCAGTTTAAAACAACACTAAAATCCCACTTATTCAACAAATGGCTGTGTCCTTGCTCTACTACTGACAAACACCTCCTTCTGGCTTTGCTACTACCTTGCTTTACTTATAGAGTAAAACATCTCCCTATGTTTATTCTATAGGATAAACTAACTACACAAAAATGTCCCTCTGTCTATTCTATTTACCTACATCTCGTTGCATACTAACAGTACTATTACACTGTAGAGATGATGAAATATTATCACTACACATTGCAATTTCTTTGAAAATAATATTTAAAATTGTGAAATATCATTTTGGTCTCTCTATATATTTACACAGAAACATATAATGATGTACCACCAGATTTAATGAATTCCATGTAGACATAGTGCAGAGCCTACATGGAAGTTACCCTGTCTGTGTACGCGGTTCCCCCTTGGTAGCACGTCATGCATATTGATGATGGTGCATTGCTGAGGGAGAGCTTTTGGAACACAGTTATTGAATCAGTGTAGGGAGTGTGACATTAACTGTGGCCACAGATAAGTAACACACCCCCTGCGCTGGCCAAGTGCATGATTTTAATGAGTTTAATTTTTATTTTTTATTTATTTATTTATTTATTTTTCCATAATACATTTTTATTGAAATATATTTTCCAAAAACATTACAAAAATACAATAAACATCACACACATAATACACTATAACTACTACAAACCATTTATACAATATCTACATGAAATGCTTCCTATATTTAATATATTCCTAAAATCAGTATCATGCTAATATAATATTGAAGACCTTTTCCCATATTTTCGGGTTATTAATATTTTTGTTAGTTTGTTTCAGAAGTAATTTATGTGCTAGTATATGTTTTATAGCCACAAACTTAAAATTATTCCATGATGTCTTATGTGGTTCTAGCCAATTTGTGGCTATATAGAGTTTCATCAGCAAAAAAATATTCATACAAATAATAGTTTGCGATCTGGAAAGCTCTCTTGGAGGAATGTGTAGAATCATAAATTTCCATGACAGTGTAGAACTTTGATAACCCATCTTTTGCAGTTGTACTTTAAGAGAGTTCCAAAGTTTATATACGCATTTACAACTCCAGAACATATGAAGAAGATCCGCTGTTTGATCTGCACAGTATGGACAAATTGGAGAATTCCTAGCGTTAAATTTCTGTAATCTAAGATGTGTGTAATATGCATTGTTCCAAATCATCAATTGCGTGTACATCAGTTTTTGAAAAGAAACTGATTTCCTAGTTATATCAATTGCTTTTAATATCTGATTGCCTGTTACTGTTACTTTGTTTACCCAATACTCTGAAAGCAAAATGTCCTGAAATTTCAAATCCTTAATTAATTTGTGTGCAGTTGCTATAAATTTACTGTCTTGTTGGATAGCTTGCCACAATTCAGAGTACTTATCCACAAATACAGCTGCAGGTTTAAAGTTCCTAAAATAGCTCAAGGCAAGTTCTTTAACTTGTCTCATTATAACAATGTAACTTCTAGGTAGATTCATTTCCTGTCTAATTTGTAAAGCCGATAAGTCAAGTTTATTAAAAACATCAAATAGAGTCAGATTAACTATTAATGGAAATTTGCTGAGATCGATCAGCTGATTATTTAGTTTAAAATTAGGATTCCTGTGGAAAGGTTGAAGAACCATCATATATTGCAATAAATCTACGGACTGAAATAAAGTTTGCAAAGATGAGACACAGGTTATTATGTGGTCCATGACCCCATATTTTATCAGACTAATTTTGTCCATAAAGGGTAATGCTTTAGGATTTATTTTCCTATCCAAAATATGCTTATGATTCAAGACCACCCAAGTTGGTATCCATTTTGTATTCGTTACATCATAATTAGCAATTCTTAAAATTTGATTAGCGTTTACAATCAAATAATATGCTTCAAAGTTTGGTAGCTCAAGTCCCCTCTTGTTTTAGGGGTCATTAATTTCTCATAAGATATTCTAGTTCTTTTGGGTTCCAGATAAATTTAGCTAGATCTTTATGCATTTGTTTAAAACTGTTTTGAAATTGATAACTGGGCAGACCTAAATATGTATAACATTTGTGGTAGTATATTCATTTTCACTATTGATACTTTTGCTAATACCGGTAGTTTTAAATTCTTCCATCTGTCACAATCAGCTATTATGTGTTCCCATACTCATTTAACATTATTGTTATAAAAGTCCTTATTATCCGTAGAGAAGTTGATACCCAAATATTTAATATTTTCTTTACATGTTAACTTCCCCATCAGGGCCATTAATGAAAAAGGTTTTGGGGTTCTTAACGGGAAGATATTCATTTTCTGTAAGTTAATTTTATAATTAGAAACTACCGAAAATTTGTTTATGAGCTTTAATATCTTTTCACTGTCCGAAATTGGGGTTGTACAATAAATAATAAGATCATCGGCAAATGCTGACATTAATATTTTATTCCTAGAGATTATTGGTGCAATATGATACAAATTTTGCTTGATATATAAAAATAGGGGTTCTAGATATAGGTTAAACAATAAGGGGGACATGGGACAACCCTGACGAGTACCATTTTTAATCTGTATTTTGTTAGAATAAGTCCTGTTGATGTATAGCGTAGTGTATGGATTACTATATAATATTTGTAGTATCTGAATGAATTCTTGGGGCAAGTTAAAATAGGGTAACACATCAAACAAAAACTTTATGTCTACTCTATCAAATGCTTTCTGGGCATCTATTATAAGAGCATAGATATTAAAGTTGTTTTGTTTAGCATACGTCATCATATTATGCAGTGTAAGTGTGTTATCGCTAGTTTGTCTAGTTGCCATAAATCCAGCTTGTTCCTTAGAAATTAGATATATCAAAACCTTCTTTAGTCTCGATGCTATAATTGATGTTAAAATTTTCATATCCGCATTCATAAGTGCTATTGGTCTGTAATTATCTGGGTTAAGGGGATCTGAATTGGTTTTATGTATGAAAATTGTTTTTGACGCATTGAGGTGGGGGTCACTAATTTTATTTTTAGTTATATAATTAAATACATGAGACAATTCTTTTCCCAAACTATCAGCAAACTCTTTGTAAAATTCAGCTGTAATACCATCAGGCCCTGGCGACTTATGTGCTTTCATATGTTGAATTGTATATACTATTTCTTCTTTAGAAATAGATTTAATCAGGTCACTTTGCAGGCTCTCTTCTAATTCTGGAAAGTTAATTTTTTGCAGAAAACTTTTATTCTGGTTATGTAGAGACCTATCAGTTTGCCCCTCATACACCTTAGTATAGATTTTCCCAAAAACATCAACAATATCCTCAGTTTTAGAATATATTGTGTCGTTATACAAATATATCCAGTTGTTTTTGATTGATTTATAATCCTTGCCAGTGCTTTTGATGGTATTTGAACATTATTAGCATATTTCACTAAACACCTATGTTCTTGAAGTGTTAATTTATTATTATGAAGCAAAAAGAGATCCCTTTGAAGCTTCAACATTTCCTCCTCAGTTTGAGCATTAAAATTCTGAATCAGCTCATTATCAAGTTGTTTTATTCTTATTTCTAGTTTTTGAATATCACTATTATGAATTTTTTTATAATATGAGGCTTTTTGTATAAGAAATCCTCTAATTTGAGCTTTAGCTGTCGTCCATTCAATGTCAGGAGTATGTTTTTGGAGCTTCAAGCTATCTGTAAATTCTTTCAAATATTTTATAATTCCGTCTGCTATCTCTTTTTTACTTAAAAGATTTGGGTTGAGTGACCAATTATAACCCCTATGCCTTATTGTGTCTTTTAAATCTTTAGAAAATTTTAACAAAATTTTTGAGTGATCTGATAGATGACGAGTATGTATAACCACCACTGGTTCTAATTCGTTAGTGCTTTAGATATCAAAAAGTAATCTATTCTAGCCCACATTTTGTGGCATGGTGAATAGAAGGTGTATTTATTTGCATTATTAATATCTTGTGAATAAGAAAAGGGGTCATATAATTGAAAATCTTCCTTAAAATCATTTAATGCTATCCCGGCCTGCTTATTAAATGCTCTTTGTGGACAAGACCTATCCAACTTTGGATTTTGATAGGTATTCCAGTCCCCACCCACAACAAAATAATAACCATCATATTGTGTTAATATTGGATATAATGATGCTATGAAACTGTGTTGATCATTACATGGGGCATATATATTCAAAAGTAGGATAGGTTTATCAAATGCATTATCCGATAAAATCACATAACACCATCGCCCATTTGGATCCACTTTGGAGTCTAAAATCCTATCTTTGTATTGGGTTTTGATAATTATAGCCACTCCCGCACTGTTTGTCTTACCTTCTGATGTCACTAGCTCTCTAATCCAGTTCTTTTTCTAATATCATTCCATTGTTCATTCATCAAATGTGTTTCCTGTAGAAATACAAACAGTGCTTTGTCCTGTAATAATATGTGTAGCAACAGCTTTCTCTTCTTCAAGTTCTGGAGCCCTTTAACATTCCATGAGTTCAACTCCCACATTCGCAGGTCTTGGTATCAAATAACAATATAAGAGGGGAATTATCAAATTGACATGTATTGACTGTACACTATATCTAATCTGGAAGCATTTCCTACATCCCGTCCCTAACCAGTGCTTACCCACTTTACCCCTGGACCAGGATTTATATAGGTCTTGTATAAGAGAAAATATAAACAAGGTTAAACACACCAACACATTGAAAAACTTCAGGTAATAACATTTAAAACATTTCCTAAACTTACAACCTATATATTCTAGCATATCTACATCAAAGTCTAAACTACACATTCCCTACCAAACATCGTTACTTAACTACAGCTTTGGTTTAACTATTAGTTAAACAAATCTCATTTCTAAGGTTATTACTGTGTAAAGGAAAGTTTTAGTAGATTGGGTACTTATTTTATCCTACCTTAAGTATCTGTTTTGTTGCAATCATTATGTACATAAACTTTTTACAGAAGAGAGGAGAGAGAGAAAAAAAAATGCATCCTACATTTTAAATCTGTACCCTACACAGTGCCTGCCACTCACTGCATATAGTAAAAAAAACGATTTTGGTTCACACCTATGAAATAAGAAAAAAATAGTAAAAGTACATGTTATTATGTGCTTTAAGTACATACTGTAATGTTATTTCATTATAAAAAGAACATTAACATATTATTTTCAGTTTTCTTTGTCTTCTCAAGCCAGGAAACCATCAGAAATACTCACGACGGGGGACCTCTTTCACAGCAGGACCACAGGAAGTGTTACATCCAAATCGACACTCTCAGTTGAAATCCAGGCATTTCCTGTTTACCACACAATGGAAATAGACCTTGGAGGTCATAAAAGTCTGGAAACCAGACAGCAGACCCTCATATTCGCATAAACAAACAGTTTTATTGCTTTTTCAGAGGCCTGAACAGTTTAGTGAAGAAACAAAGGATTAGAAAAGCCTTGAGGTAAAATATATGCTGGATCTGACTACAGGAACATGGCAGTCTCAATGGAAGTTCTTTTCAGCCCTCTGATGCAGGTAGAACTTTAAAAACTTTCAGAAACACTTCTTTTGCCTGATTTTTATTGGAAACAGAATATTTAGTGCCATCCACCATAAATGTAAGCATATTGGGGTATTTCATCTGGAATTTAATTTGTTTATCAATCAGAAATTTACAGTAAGCAGATAAAGACTGTTTAGCCTGCCTTACTTGTAATGGTAAATCTTGAGCCAGAAATATTTTAACATTTTTCCATATAACATAGCCACCATTTTTTTTTGCAGTAAACAGTATTTTGCTAACATCTTGAAAGTTCAATATCTTAACATATACAGGTCTAGGCATAGTAGAAGCTTGTACCTCTCTCAGCGCTCTGTGTGCCCTTTCTATTACAATCTGTTTCACCCCATCAGCATCATTTAACAGGATTTCAAATATTTGTGTTATGGCTGGTATTAGCTCTGCATACTGGATGTTTTCAGGGATTCCTCTTATAATAATATTATTTATTCTAGACCTTGCTTCTAAATCAATAAGTTTATTTTGCATGGCTTGTACATCCACATCACATACCTTTGATTTTTTCTCCAGCATGTCAATTTTGTCCTCTATTTCAGAAATTCTGGTCTCAGTTTTGTCCATTCTCTGAAGCAATTGATTGCATAAAACTCCAAATGTTTGTATTTGTGAGGTCAAGTCCTTTAGAGCTTCCTGTATAGGTAGTAAAGCGTGTTTGATATCCTCTATGTTTAGTGGCTGATCAGTACTGGATCTAGTTTCTGGTTTCTGTTGTTCCTGCTGTCTAGTAATCCTTTGTTTTTTCGCAGTTCCATCCTTTACTGGCGACTGTAGTTCTGACAACTTTGTCTTAGTAGTAGTTGTTTCCATGGTTCTTCCTTGTTGCAAGATTTTTCTTTCCCCAAGCAGAAAGGCAGAATAAAGAAAGCACACGGTCCTTTGTTTGTTTCTCTCTTCAGAGCAAAGTAATCACTTGTAATCCTGATGGATAAGTACTTTTTTTTCCCACTTTTTTAACTGATTTTAGATTAGGTAAGTATAAATGCAACTTTTTATCATCAATTTGATGTTTAAACCTTCTGATACCCACTCAGATCAGAGATTTTCCTCGGGTTAATTGAAGAGCTGCAGTTTAGCAGTGTTTACAGCATGGCAGCCATCTTTGAATCATTTTTATTTATTTTTTTTTTATTTTTAAAGTTTGCATGGCACAGCATGCAGCAATTGACATACCAGACATGTAAAATATCAACCAGATGCATTCAATTTTTGATTCAAAGGTCAAGTTTAAGCACTACTTAGTGGGTTTGCTCAGTGCAACACAGTGCTTAAACATGGCCCAGAGGTATATGTAAACGTATAGCAGCATTGCAGGTATCCATGAGACCAAGTGAATAGAGTTACAGCCTTATGTGCAGTAGGTGCAAGGTTTGAATACAAAGAAGAGAAATTAAGCAATTAATTTTTATATATAAATGATGCCAATTATTTTTAAATCATGATCTGCTGCTAAATTCTGCTAAGCCTTGCTAAGCCATGATAAGCAATACTTAAACTACTTCTGTTCAGACGCTGCTTGGCAGTGCTTACATTGTTTGGCTGTGCTTAGCTGGTTTGCATACTGCTAAGCATTGTCAGTTTAAGCAGTGCTCAACTCAGCTGTGCTGGTTTGTGTGGTGCCAAGCAACATGCCGTATTTTTAAAAATTGCCCAATAGCATGTAAGGGTGGGAAAACAGGCTATATTAAGTGCAACAGGCAGGGATATAGCATAAGCAGTTGTAGTTTGAACTGTGCAGGAATTATGACAGGCATTGGAGAGGGTGTGCGATTCTGGGCACAGTGGTGGGGCATTTAGGAGTCCAGGGTCATGGTTGGACTCCTGGTGAAAGACCATGAAGACAAGCTGCTGCAGTGGCAGTTCCAGGGCTCAGAGTACAAGCCAGATGCTTGGGACCGGTTGGCACAAGATCTCACCAGTGTTACAGGTATCCTCCACACAGGTGAGCAGGTCCATCACTACTATGATGTCCTGAAGCATCAGAAGGGGGATCTTCTGGACACCTGGGTCTGAGAAGCTTGGGTTGGGAATGCTCCACAAGTTTGTAAGCACTGTTAGCATTGTTTTACCAATACCTAATCTGAATGTTTGATAGACAGGTATGCATAATGGTGTGCTTCTCTCCCTACAGCTGCAGAGGAGAGAGCGCTCGCAACTTAGAGGCACATGCTGGGCACTTGGCCAGGTTGTGCCATGAGTGTGGTGAGTGCAGATTCATTTGCAATTTATAGTCAAATAAGCAAGAAAGAGTAAACCATTAATTTTCAATAGGTACATACAGTAATTATTTGTGTATTGCAATGAATGTGGACATAGGCCTGTATTGCAATAAATGACTACTGTCAACTGTAGTGCAATAAACATGGAAGAGTAAAGCATTAACCCTGATAATGTAAATGAAATAAAGTTTCTACTGCAATAATTGTGGAATTATAGCCGTATTGCAACACCTGTATTATATCAACTGTTGTGCAATAAAGACTCAAAATGATACCATTAACTGTATGAATGTACCCCTAATAAAGCTGCATTGTGCCATATATGTGGAATTAGGGCTGTTTTGCATGATATCGATTATGATAACTGCTCTGAAATAAAAACACAAAAGATTACCACTACCTGCCTCAAGGTATAGCTAATAAAGTGTATTATTCGATAACTGTAGATTCAGAGCTGTAGCACAAGAAATGCATTATGACACCTGTTCTGCAGTAACATCTGAAGCAATACCATTAACACCCAAGGTATATTGTGTATATCAGGATTGTCTTGTGTTAACTATTGCATTTCATTTATATGCATTCATGCTCCGAGGTACGGTGCTGCAGGCAAGTATGACAGTGTAATAGCTGTAGACTGCAAATATACTATCTGCAACTGTATATGGGTAAGTTAGCCAATCCAGTAATCTGATATGGTTTGTAGATTTTACACTTATTTCCACCCACTAACAGTATATTGTGTACACTTGCATTCTATGTAGTAATGTATAGTTTACCTAGTATCTTTGTCATGCTTGAATCTCATGCATGTGATTATACGCATGAAATTTAAAACAGCTCAATGGCTCACAAGCAATACTAAACAACTAATCCTTAGAAGGAATAAAGCCTGGACTAAATGGCGAACCACTAAAAGCAGTACTGATCATCTTACTTTTAAACAAAAAAGAAACATGACAAAGCAAGCCATCCTAAAAGATAAAAAGAACTTTTATACCCAACTACAACTATCTTCCCCCCACCAACCACATACATTTTGGAACGCTATTAACACACTACTATCTCCTGGCAAAGCTGCAACACCTAACCCACTATGCTGCAACCCAGACTCCCCCTTACAAACAGCCAATGCCTTTAACACATTCTTTACTTCAGCAATACTAAAACTAGCTAACCAGCAAAACCCTGACACCTCTACACTATCTACCCCAAGCTGTACTCCTCCCCAATTTCAACTCAAACCCATACCTACCTCTTATATACTGTCCTTACTTCAAAAACTGAAACCCACAACCCCCTCAGCTGACAAATTACCAGCAGAATACCTCCAGCTAGGTGCAAAAGCTATAGCCTACCCTATCTCTATACTAATTAACAGGACCTTAAAAGAAAGCACTATCCCTTCAGTTTGGAAAATCTCACACATCATTCCTCTTTTCAAAGGGGGTGACTCAATTGAGTATTCTAACTTCCGGCCCATAGCGTTACTATCTCCCCTTGCAAAAAAAAATGGAGAAATGCATCCACAAACAGTTGCTTAATCACCTCCTATGTAATAATCTCCTAGCTAATTGCCAACATGGGTTTCGACCATTCCATAGCGCCACCACAGCCTTATTATCCTTCATAGACTCTATTAACAAAAATCGCAACAAAAATATTCTTTCTTCAGCTTTCTTTGTAGACCTGTCAAAAGCCTTTGACATGGTCAATCACCAACTACTCTTACATCGCTTAAAATCTCTCTCTCTGGACAATCTTGCATTAAGCTGGTTCACATCCTATCTTCATAATCGGAAGCAAGCTGTCCTATGGGACAACCATCTTTCTGAACTTCTCCCCACCTCTATAGGGGTCCCTCAGGGCTCCATCCTAGGTCCTCTGCTGTTTTCTATTTTTATTAATGACCTGCATCTTGCCACCCCTCAATCTACTTGCATTCAATATGCTGATGACACCACCATTATCTGATCTGCCACTACCCAGGCCGACCTTCACTCCATCACTCAAAAAACCTTCACCACAATAGAGAAATGGTTCTCTAATCACTGTCTCCTCCTCAACCCAAAGAAAACCAAACTCCTCCTCTTTACACCCACACACCTGTCTCCCTCTATCAACTTCACTCTCACATCTAACAATGGTACCCTAATTACTCCAGACCAAACAACCAAACTCTTGGGTGTGATTATTGACAACCAACTAAAATTTGACGTTCATATTAACTCTATCATAAAATCAACTAACAGAAAACTAGGCTCACTCTACAGAATTAAGTCTTTCCTAACTCCTGAAGCTAAAACTACTATAGCTCGAACCCACTTAATTTCTACCCTACTATACGCTTCCCCCATATACACTAATCTTTCAAAATATAATCTCAACAATCTTGCTACCTCATACAACCACATTGCCAGATTTGCTACTGCCTCTCCATATAGAACTCATCATTGCTTGAATCTCCTAAAACTAGGATGGCTAGAGTTACCACAACTAATTCAATATTATCAACTTACAATTGCCCACAAAGCCCTCCATCACCCAGATAACACACCTATGCTCTCCACCCTCATAAAACCCTACAGCAATCTGAAAATCCTATGCTCTTGCAACAACATTTTGATTCAAACTTCTCTATCAAATAACGCAGCAGGCGACTCTACATTTTCCAACTCAGTTGGCAAAGTGTGGAATCAACTTCCTCAAGACCTTACATCCCTGACCTCAATTCCACTATTTAAAACCAAACTCAAACACTTCCTAACCAACCACTGGCTCTGCTCTTGCAATAACGCTGGCTGACCTTTTTTGACTCCCTCCCTATTTAAAACTTAACAAACACTTCCTAACCAACCTCTGGCTTTTCTCTTGCAATAACCCTGGCTGACCTTTTTGACTCCCTCCCTTCTTTACCCCCTCTCCTCCTCTTTCTTACCTTTATCATTATACTCTTTCCATTTCTGTGGTGTATCTGTCCCCCCCTCCCAAAAATAGATTCCACCCTTTTCTCAACTTATAAATATTGTAATTAATTTCTTTAACCTTGTTAGTTACTGACCGAGCTCACCTTCTAAGTCTCAGACTGTTCTCTATTGCCTAATTATCCTGTAATTGAGGTTTAAAGTTCTTGTTTTTTTTTTGTATTATTGTATATTGTTGTATTATTTTTCTTGTCATGTAGTAGATAGCGGAGATTTTCTCCTCGGGCCTCCACTGAAAATGGACATGTATCCAGCTGGACCAGCCCGGTTAACAAATGTAAAATAAATAAAAAATAAATAAATGTGTGTTCAACTGTCACTGCAGTCTAGTATAAAACTGTAGTACTATTACCAGGTCATATTTTGTTTCCAGGGGAGCTCTAGGCAAATATCAGTCAGTCAGTAGTTAGCAGTGGCTCAGTAGCTCAGTTTGTTAAATGCTCTGTCTCAAGCTCCTTTTGCCACACAAAGACCAGGGTTCAAATCCAGTGCCATGTACTAATGAATATTACTGAATCAGTTTTGTATTAATGACAAATGTTCTCTCCACAGGAAATTCAGGTAAATATATGAAGTAGCCCTCATTATGAGTAAATAGTGTGTGTGTTCAGATGTAGCAGACTGTTAAGAGCATTGACCAGGAATGTGATAAAACTTAAAATAAAGGCAAAAAGTATAATAGTAATAAAATAAAATAAGATAAATAAAATGTGTAATCTTGGTATGGTTGTATGCCTTGAGAGTCTGGGAAAGTTTGCTGATGTTCTATCCCCATGCCTGCCAAGGATGGCATGATAGTTGTTTATACTCTGTACTGTACAGATACATGTCTCTCAAGTGTCACACTGTCACAGACTATAATTACTGTTGCTTAATCCCTCTGTCACATGTATCCTCGACATGATTATGTCAATAGCACAGTCACACTACATCAGCCCACAGTACACCTTGGTAGTTATATAGGTCCACCTGATGTGTGAGTGTTCTCTGTAGATGTGTACCTGCAGGTGTTACCGCTTGGCCCATACTGTCCATGCGGATAGCTTGATAGGTATGTACATGCTACAGCAGCTATAGGGCAGTGTTAAATATACAGAAAGGACAGTCCTGTAGAGTATATATAGCAGTACTGTTGTAAACTATATAGCCTATACCAGTAGTAATAGACTATTTCTCTTTCACCCCTCCCCTTATGTTCATCTAACTTTATTATTGTTATATATTGGTTATGGTTTACTGTTAACATATGTTGTTCTCTGAATTTTATTTTGGGGCATGTGTTTTATTACTGTTATGTATTACAGTGGTTTCATATTAACATATCTTGTTGAATTACTGATGTTGTTGGCCTTATGTCATAACTGTTACTGGCATGCTGTTAATATACTGACTGCTATGTTATTTATTGTTGTGTTCCACATAATATGCATCGATATGTTCAAGGGTTATTGCCACTATTCTGGCAGGCTATTATAATGTACAAAATGTTTAGTTCATAACTAACCTATACACATTGCTATACCTCTATCACCACAGCATGCCAGGGTAGGCCAGTTACTGCTGATCTGCCTACCCTGCCTCAGCTGGCTGTGGCACCGGGCGTTAGCACATAAGGGACTCAAGCCAGTGGTGCCCCCTCTGCTTGCCCTGCACCACCTTCAGGTGGAACTGCCTTAGGGGAAGGGGCCCGTCCCCCCCAGGAGCAGTGGTGGAGTGGGGGTAGTCACCCAGGATCAACTACTGCCCATGGTGTGCAGGATTGTGCATAGGAGTTATGAACAATGCCTGCAATAGATTGAGGGCAGACTCAACAACTTGAGGCCTGGTGGCCCTGGCACCCAGCCTCCAGCAGAGCCACCTTCAGGGCAGTGAAGGAGCAGTGTTGACTGCCCATAGGTGTGGAGCTTAGTCATGCTGCTGCTGTCTGGGGGCACATGCATCTCTGATTCCACAACACCCTCCCCATCCAAGGTGTGTACTCCTCATGTGTCACACACCACCCCATATGCTGTCTTGTCTGTCTGCAAATGCAATCTTTCCTACCCAGCTTGCATCCCCACATGTACCTACATCCCTTCCCCAACATTCCACTCTCTCCTTAAAAAAAATTGGGTCTCCTGTCCCATAGAAAAGAAGTATCGCCTCATACATAGCTCTCCATTTTGCACAAGTTCACTGGACATAACTAATTAGGTCTAATTGGCTTGACAAAACATTTATGTTGTCCTCACCCCTCTCTGGGGTTTAAGGGTCCAAATTCATGTAGAAAGTCTGTAAAAACTGCACAGCTGTTGCTCCAGAAGAAATCTACGGTCCTTTTCTACACCCTTCTTGCACAACCCTATCTGCATTTCAGTATGTTTTTTTCCCCCTGCTTGCCATCATTTCACCACTGTTCTATCACCCCCTTTTTCTTTTCCTTATTAATTTTTAGAGCGGGTTTGCAAGGAGGTAAGCAGCTCAGCACGCAAACCTGCACAAACCCACTTCAATGTGCCTTAATGATCTTATGTGTTTCTCACAGTGTTAGGCACATCTGCAAAATAACCACCCCTGCCACAACTCAAACCTGGGTCCTTGCTAACTACAGCATAGTGCATTAGCCCACTAGGCCACCCAGCTCTGAATTCAAACAGCTGTTTCCAGCAAAATATACTGATCATCACTGACAGTGCAGGTACATATAATGGGAAAAATGGGAGTGTACATGGGACTGTGATGCAAACACTACATTAGTACATGGACAAATAAATAAAAATGGATGTATGTGAAGCCTGGGATAGTAGGCATACCTGTCAACTGTACAGATTGCTGCAGAGTGTCCAGAGTTTTGCCCCCTATTTTGGCCTGGTTTTCATAAATCTATATTTTTCTGGAAAAGGAGTGGCAAGTCATTAAAGATTGAGATTAGAAAATCACAACAGACGTTTCACTGTCACACTTTAATACCTGTTATTCTATCAGCATTCTAAGTTTGTAAGAGCAATATTTATAGATTGTCCATATTAATCGACCTTTGTCCCACTTTTATTTATGGCTTTGTCCAGATTTCTTGCTTTAACAGGTTGAGAGCTATGATAGCAGGTAATTGCTCTAATTTATCAGCAACATCTTTAAACATACCTGCTATGGCAGCAATGGCAAAGTACATCTGTACAACTGGGACCCTGCTGCACAACTGCTTTTGAAAGCCATGCACATAATGATGGATTCAGACATGTATAACAGACTGTATGCATGCACATATATCTTGCAAATACACCTGTTACAGCACTAACTCTGTAGCTCAGTCTGTTAAATGCCTTGCATGTACTATATTTTGCAACCCACATTCCTGGGTTTGAATCCAGTGTGTTGCACACCAACTGCATTCTTGTAAACACAGCAAGTAATGACTGAGTCATGCAATTTTAACCCACACAGGTTGCTGCTACTACATTAATTGCTACCCATGTTTGCAAGTCAAAGACCTGTAGGTAGGGATACACTGCACATATTTGTATAACCAAACTATATCCCACCTACTACTCTGTGATTGGCACTGTTACATAACAGATGTACATCATGCATATGCCTCAATTGGACTGTAAATGGTACCCTTACCCTGGCTCTGCTGTGACAACACAACTGACACTGCTGCCTCAGTTACACATACAGCTTGCTGGCTTCCAAAGAGTTCACACTCCCCCATGTGTCCTAGGCTGCAGCAGCAGCTGCAACCTGGAACATGTGCAGCTGTATGGTAAGCTAGCTGCTACAAACCTACCATACCTCGCAACCACCTAGAACAAGGGATCCAGACACAACCATACATAAAGAGTGGGAGGGGGCAAAGGTCCAGTGACAGGGACATGTTTCACAGTTTGCCCCTACAAAGATAGTGAGCTGATAGAATAGTAGCTACTGCATCAGCATGCATAGTCTGATGGGTATGATGTCTGACACTCACATGTCTCCCTTTCCTTACTGATCTCAACCCACAATGTTTACCACTGAACTACCAGATAATCACAATGTCATGGGACAATGGCCAAACATATCATGCAAAACTGCGGACATACCTCAGATATCTCAACAGTGGGCAGTATTTGTACCTACTCTCTGTGATGCTGTAGTCTCCACATCTTATTAATATCCATCTCAAAGACTAAGAAAAGGGCCAATGCCTACACAAAGGCCTTAAATATTGCATTGTGGTGCCATGCCATTGGTGGCTAACAAAAGTGAAACCCAGCTGTTTTGGATGCAATTAGCAAGTCTGAGCCACAGATTGGTGCACAGGCAATTACCTGTTAATGAGCATTGCCTACGAAAGGCAATCAACTGCCTATGGGGAACAGGTCTGTATGTTGTTTTGCTCACACAGACAATGGATTTGCAAGCTACTTGCAGTGGAACACTTCAGAAAAGTAGTGCTTCACTCTACCAGGTATGTAATATATTTCCCCATATAATGGGATGCAGATGGTAGGATAGAGGTATGGGGAATAGGGATTACAACAGTAGGCCTGTCATACATCTATGGTATTGACATGTTCGTGATACTCTGCTGTCCAACAGCTACAGGCATGCTTCTCAACTGTCCCTGCTTTGAGTCATATCCCAGCTCTGCCCCTGTTACTCTCTCCTACAATGCTCAACTGTTGGAGGAAAGCTAGTGGAATCTGTGTTAGACAAAGTGATACTAAGCAAGGGTGTACACTCCCGTAACATCAAATGATGTGCTGTCATTCACAACCTCTTAGTGTGTCAATGCTACATATAAATAGTGCTGGCATTCTACAGGTGTCCCTGACTGTCCCTGATGTACCCTGGTTAGGTCACTGTTTTGTTGACATATGTCCCTCATTGGTTGAGAGCTATGGCTTACATACCTGTCAACCCCCTACAGCAGGGATTCAGTCATAGCCATAAGGTAATGGGGGGACACGGGCCCAATCTCAGTGACAGGAGATACATATTGGCCATACAATGTAAAACTATGAATAGACTAACAGATATTACTGTAGCATATGTGTTTTCTGAGGGGTTTGGAGTGTGACAGCCAAATTCCCTGCTGTCCATCAACAGCCATCAGTGAATGGCCAACCATTTGTCAGACAATCACATGTTTGTGCCAAAAGGAACACATTCATGAGGCACACGTTCACAGTCTGCAAACATCTGTGTAGTGGGGAAGTGGGATGCCTACAGGAAACATATACTACAGCAGGTTTGCATTGCTATCTGTCGTTGCGGCACACTGCTGTTGCTGGACTGTCCCCATATAGTTGTTGTAATATCACATAGCTATTTGTCCGACAGTGGCTGTATGACATATTAGTGGGAGCTTGTCCATAGGGGACACACCACAGTAGACTGAAGTGATAGGTGTAGATACATAGAGCATAATTTGTAACGGCACACAGGTGCATACCCAGTATTGCTATTATCTTGATGATAGCCACACATGTAGTGTGTTGATAGACTGTGGGGTATGATGTGTGAGGAGCGGGGGATAGTGCAGGCCGTATTGGTTGTGAAGGGTCTGTACATAGTGGATGTCCAAGTATCTGGTCCTGTATTGTGTCCCCCTCTTGTTGTCTTTCAGGAATAATGTATCGTATGATGCATCCCCCATTCACAGCTGGTGAGAATGCTGTTACTCTGGATGGCCTCAGACTGCATCATCACATTCTGCTTTCAAGGGGTCACTAACATTGTGATCAGCATGCAGCATTGTGGGGTGACCTTGTCAGGGCGGTTGACCAAAGTGGAGATCAGGACAGGACCTAGGAGCAGGTCTGACACTGGGCCACAGATATGCTCAGTGCTGCACGTCAAAGGCAGCTGCTATGGCCAGGGATTGTGCTGCCACTGGTGGAGGGCCTGCACTCACAGACACAGAGGAATTCCTGGCAAACCTAAAATCAACCACCAGCTCCCAGGCATCCATCACTCCATACATCCTGGAGGTGGGTGCCACAGCATCCACATCAGAGGAGCGTCCAGGTAAGCTTACTTGTTTCACCAGTGTAATACTGTATCAGTCATTGTAACAGGCTCTGCATACCAGTACATGGGTGTCATGTCTATCAGCATTGGGGGGGGGGGGTTGTTTTAATGCACAGTTGTTCACATGTGCTCAGAATTTCAGCAGTGTAGGCAGTATCACATTATCTACTGTACATGTGGATATATGCACATACTACCGTCTAACAGTGCAACATTTGGTATTGCTGACAATCCCTCTCCCTCACATTTTCATAGGTACATCAGGTGTGGCCGGAGTCTCTGGTCCTGTACCTGGTAAGTGTGATAGCATTGTTTTATGGCTTATATATACCATATGAATGTAAAGGACTGCCATTTAGCCCAAGGCACAACTGTTATGCTTAGCCAGAGTGGAATAGTTGTATGTTCCATATCGGAGCAGTTGACTACACTGTATACAATGGATAATCACAGCTGTGTATTTGTACAAACACTAACACATTTGCAGTTATTATCATGAAGAAGTATGCAGCCTGCTATACAGGATGCATGACTCCAGGATGCCTGTTCACTCACTATAGGGAGATGGTACATACCTGCAGCAGTAGTACTTCAGTAGACATATCATTCTCAGGATAGGTGTACTGGGTATTATGTGTAGTTCTATCTCATACACTGTCATATTGCGTACCCCACAGCTGTAGTGTACTGGCAACATTCACTGGATGTAACTGAAGTGCATGTTAGAAAGGGCCTGTCTTCTCTGTGTATGTTGTTCTGTGTCTGTGTGTTGTGCATGTGATTGGTGATGAGAAGATGTGTGACTGGTAATGCAGTTGTGGCTCCTCATCTGTATGAGTCTGTGTGGATTACCATACATAACAGTGCAGGTAATAATGTACTCATTTTGTCTTCCTCCTCACAGGTGAATGGGGGGGTTGGAGTTTCTCCCCCTCACAACCTGAAGTCACTGTCCCATCGGACTCTGATGATGATGGTGGCCATAGTGAGGCACAGGTGGGGGTTTCAGGGGCAGAATCTGTCCCAGAGGTTGGCATCCCTCCTCTTCCCCAATTTTCCCTGCACACAGTCAGTATGCCCACACATACCCAGTCCCCAGAAGCCATAGATATTGGACAATCATATGGTGCCAATATTGAACAGGACAGTGTGACAACTATGGCATCAGTGAGTGTAGACATTGGCCATAACCAGACAGCTGGTGAGGTCCCACACAGGCAGATTGACAGGGGTGCTTGAAAGTGGACTGCTATCCATCCACTTCCTGTCACAGGTGTCACATCACAGGTTACTCGCTACATGTTTTAGGCCATCATGGAGGCACAGGCATGTACCAAACACAACACCAGATGGATGCTCAGGGTCATGGATGCAGCCAGTGTGACATCCGTGACTGCCTTCACCACAGTGGTGACACCATGGATCATTTCACTGATGTATTGGACAGACAATGGGCTGAGACAGTGTCTGTCTTTGCCTACACATTGTCCATGCTGGAACATCTTGTTGGGATAGGGCATCGAGCACATAGACATAGGTCAGCAACACCATCTGTTGAGAGACCACATGTCCATGCTCAGCCATGCTCCCATAGTGGCAGTACCTTCAGTGCTAGAGAGGGAAGTGTGCTGTTCACACCATGATGTGGCAGGCCATGGGCATGTGGTCCCGGGTGGTCCTGTTGGGGACACAGACCCAGCAGACAGCAGTCACCATCAGGTGCTAGCACCACATCTGACATTGGGCGGGGTGGTGCCAGTGCCACTCTTGACAGAGCAAGTTCCCATGTTTGTGGCCGGAGATGATGAACTATTCACTCTGCCATGTATGGTCCACAGCTGTCCAACATACACATGTGTAGGGCTAGCAATGGGCTTGACTGTGTACATGCACACCCTCAAGCATCACTGTCACATGCAGGTCACCAACAGACACACATGGCACCTCTCCATGGCACATCTGACCAGCACCCTTTCCTGAGTCACACACATGCTGCCAACTGTATGGCACAGCTTGGGCCTCTGGCACCCCCACACTACACCCTGTGCATGTGATGATACCTGTGCAACATCCTGCCATCCGTGCCACTGATGCAGAGACATGGAAATATATGGCTGATGCACAGGGTGACTTTATTACTTTCAATGTAGTTGTGTAGGGCAATATTGTTATGCCATTGCAGGTGTCATGGGCCATGACAGGTGCTGTGCAGTAGCTGATTTAGGCCTGGGTACAGGGGTGCATGACCCCCCCCCCTTTTAAGAGCCGTGGTACTAGACAACTCACTTTAAAAAAGAAATGCTTTTTTTTTATTGAAATCAGAAAAATGTGCAGCCAAAATGGTACATTTTTTCCATTCCAACTTACTCATGTTTTTTTTTTTTTATATAATGGTTACATCAAGGAAGCATCAGAGATCTGATAAGAGGTTGTCATCAGGTGATCAAATTCTAATATCCTGGATAATGCCTTCAACTGAGTTTTCAATTGTAGTTGAGAGAAGGCTCATTTGGTAACTGCTCAAAGTGCACAGACTAGTGTGTAAAAGAAAAAAAACTTAATCTCAGAACAGCTGCAGTGTTCAGAGACCCTGAGACAATTTTATTTATCACAGGCTTTGAATTAATCCCACCAAAGCGTTACCACTGAGAGATGTACCCATGAATTTTGACAGGCATATGCTATGTACACTATAGCATACTTGTGAACAGTTGGGCCAGTAGGGGTAGCAAATGAAATTACAGTACAAAAATAAAAAAAAAAAAAACAGAAAAATTAAAGCTAAAGTTCTTGTCAGTCCTCCCTTTCCAACACATGTTGGCTAAGTGCTAAATTCAACTTTCACACCAGACCAGTACTTAGCACTTTGTGAAAAAAAAAATAAGCCCCGTTCATGACTTTTATTTTATAATCTGTCTTTGTTGCCTTGGGAGATAAAGGTGAATTACCTGATTTTCAGTGTAAGGTGGAGGTGGGCAGCAAGCAAAAAGTGTACAGATGTCATGGAAATGCAAAGGGTTAGCGATACTGAATGTGTGTGGGGGAGGACACAGTTTGGAACCTCATTTCTTATTGTCTACAGACTGTATCTGTATTGGGCTGTTTTATTCCATTAAACACAGTTGCAGCTGATATATTAGCCCCCTTGAATGTGCTGATAAATCAATATTAACTTTTTGAATTGCCATTTCTGGTTCTATCACAGTCGCATCTGTTGTAACAGAATGAAATGCCGGTAGTCTTCTTTAATCATTAATGGACTCTAAAGTTGTTAGGTCAGGTTTGTGTGTTGCTGTTTTAGGTGGTTTTGTTGCCGTGCCTGTTACTATGTTCTTCTTGCAAGTGGGGGTCAGGGAAAGAAAAGACCCTATCCTGGTTCTCCAGCTACCTATCAGACAGATCTCAAGCTGTCAGATGGAAGAACTCTACCTCTTCCTTCTTGCCAACACCCACGGGTGTTCCCCAGGGGTCCATCCTCGGACCCATGCTTTTCAACATCTTCATAAATAACCTTTACACTGTCATCCCTGATACAACAGTTGTCCAATATGCTGATGACTCTACCTTAGTCTGTGCCGCCGCTAACCTACCTGAACTCCTGACTAAAACTCAAATAGCTTTTTCCACTACCGAGAACTGGATGTACCACAACCATCTCTCTCTCAACTCTAATAAATCTAAAATACTTCTCTTCCCTCCCACCAGGGCTTTCTCTTTCAACAAAAATGCTTTCAAAGTCCTAAGCCAAAGTAACACTGCCATAGAAGTGGTCCCTTCTGAAAAACTCCTTGGCATTACCATAGACGAACACCTTAAATTTGATATCCACATACAACAAAACATAAAAAAACCCACCAAAAGCTAGGTATGCTCTATAGGAATAACCGCTTTCTCTCCAACTCCTCCAGGCATACTATAGCAACTACCTACCTCCTACCTTCTTTACTATATGGAGCCCATCTTCTAACTAACCTGTCTTCTTCCAACACCTCTAAACTCGAAATTTGCTATAATAAAATCTCCAAATTCGCAACTAAATCCAAAACCTCTACTCACCACTGCCTTACCCTACAATCTTTGAACTGGCTTGAACTCTCTAACCACCTAGATTATCTCCAACTAACCACCGCTCACAAATTAATATTCTATCCAGATAAATGCCCAGCCTTAACAAACATCCTTCCCCCATACATCCCAACCAGATCTCTGAGATCTGAACACCAAAATGTAATCTCTATCCACAAACCCAAACGTCCTGCAGGCCAACTCCTTCTCTCTTTCACTGTAGGCAAAA
Organism: Protopterus annectens; assembly: GCF_019279795.1. Taxonomy (NCBI): domain Eukaryota; kingdom Metazoa; phylum Chordata; order Ceratodontiformes; family Protopteridae; genus Protopterus; species Protopterus annectens. The sequence continues at coordinate 79,231,220 of NC_056728.1, forward strand.
GTGGAACTCTCTCCCTCCTTCACTTAGGACTATACCTAATTCTGAATCCTTCAAGACCCAACTTTTCTCATACCTATCTACTAAATGTAATTGTTCCTGCTTTCACCCTACATAAATTCATAGAAATTTCCCCTTTGAGCACTCCATACTCCTTGCTCCATGCTTCACTATAACCTCTTTTTCTACTCTCCTAAAACAAACCTAAGCTAACATCCTCAGATTAAGCAAGTTCTCTCTCTTGACTCCAAGTATGTATATATTGTAAATATCAAGTAACCTCAGATGCTTATTTTTCAGACAGTTGAAACTTATTGATCTGAATGTAAATACCTGCAAACTGTGCTACCTTTTGTCTTAATTGCATTTATAATGACAATTTATTCACTTGCTGTACCTGATTGTATGAATTTATATATGTATTTTCCTTTGCATTATGTAACCTTTTGTAATCGTGTTGCTTATGGAGCTTTTCTCCCCGGGCCTCCACTGAAAATGGGCACATTCTGGCCCAGTGGACTTCCCCGATAATCAAACTGAAATAAATAAATAAATTAAATATTTTTTTCTACAGAAAGGTGGATTAGAACTGGAAAAGTTAATTAAAACTTTTCCTTCCAGATAACACCCATAGTTTCTAATGACATCCACAATGGTCCTTTTTTGGGGGTGGGGGGACTGCCTTCTTTAACTGAATGACTTCCCAATTAATAATAGTAATATTAATAATACTAGGTAGCATTAGAAATGGCAAGATAAATGCAAAAAAAAAAAAAAGTACAATCAGATTTTTAATCCAGAATATCATGCTGTAGACATGTTTGCCACTTGTTCTTATTTTCATATTCTGGGAGAGTTACATTTTGTTAAGGGGCATAGTATGAAACCTAGCTATGGAAGACAAGAACACTGTATTGTCAATGTTCTTGTAGTATGCTATACTGGATATAATGCTGTTTGTTTCCTAATAACCATGAGGGTGTGCAATATTCTCATGTGTAAGCAATATTTCTAAATGCAAGTGGCTTGACGGTTATTGCATGGCATATATTTGTAGTTTAAGTTGTGCATCTTTAGATATTTTCAGTACTTATATTGTTAATTAAACAAACATAATTTTCATGTTTCTGTAAATATCTCCATAAGCAAGCAACTTGAAAGAATATCTTGCTGTCATGTGAAAGCTCATGTCTGGCTAATAATACAAGATTAGATAGTACAGTTTTCAAGAAATGACAATTTGTGAAACTTTAAAAGACTAATATCATTCTGGCGTTGTGAGCATTAAAATATTTGTATTTGTTTTATGTTTTTAACTTGATTTTTCAGAAGATGCTGTTGAATTTAAGGATGAGAGTCAGCTGTTAGCGGTTCGACATTCCAGTGCTCAGAGATGCTAAAGAAGAGATAAGCAAATTAGGCTGCCTACATATGCAGGAGCACCTCTGAAAAAAACATACACATTTAGGGCAAGTTGTTAAATTGTAAATTAATTTAGTAAAAAAATAACTAAATTACTATAAAATGCACGTGTGTGTTTAATGTATTTTTGATGTATGCTTCATTTGTTGTTTTGATCAATGGTTATTTAGCTGGTATCTAGTACTTTTGTAATGTTGGAGGGGAATAAATTCATCATGAATTCAGCTTCCAAAAGCAGTCATTTGCAATTGAAATGACTGCTTTTGAAGCTGCATTCACAATGTGAATTTATTTGTCAGTGTGTATAAATATATATATATATAATATACACATATGCACGCTGCAGTTTGTTGGTCTGATGCCGATTCCTTCTGTAATGCTGGTTTGGGTCTCTGTGTAATGTATCTCTATGTTCTTCAGTTTCTTGAGCTGATTATTGATATTCATTTGGTTATTTTGTTAGAAAGACACTTTTGTAATTTTCTTTTTGTGTGTGTGTGTGTGGGGGGGGGGGGTAGTAACAGCACAGCATGAAGGACTCTGTAGTGCTCCTTAGCTTGTGTCACTGTGAATTCAGTTTTAAAAGTACCCCATTTTTGTTTGCTTGTTTGTTTGTGTGTATAGTGTATCAACAATTGCTCCACTTTGTTGATGTGATCATGATCAGATGTCTTTGGTTATCTTATCAGTAATAAAAATATCTTTCTAATGCTTAGTTTCCATCAAATGCTATTTGACGTCTGCAAAAAGAGTCAGGGAAAATAATGTCCAGAATGTGTATTAAGTTGTCCTTATGTCAGAAGTAAAAATATTCTATATTTCAAAAAAATATATATTTTCACTTGTATTGTGCAGTGACCACAGTACTAAGCTTTGAAGCGGATAAAGCTGTGGAGTCCTTCAGAAGTGCTGCACTGGAAGATCTGTGGAGAGAATTGCAGTCTTAGGTTTGTGTTGTTTTGTAATGACATTTTGAAGGATATGAGCATAGACATAGCCTTTCAAAGACTAGCCCCAGTGGCTTTAGTTCATCTGCCTGCTTTAGTGCCACAGTCTGACATTTGCACAGTGAGTTTTTACATCTCATAGTGCTTTGCTCTGGCTGTACTCTTCTTCAGTGTGAAGTCTGAATATTTTCTGTCTTTGTGTGGGTTTATCTATGTGCTCTGATTTTCTCCAACACCCCCAAAAAATATCTTGTAATTGAAATGGTGTTCCTGCAATTGACCTGTAGATAAATGGTGTGTGTGTGTGTGTGTGTGTGTGTGTGTGTGTGTGTGTGTGTGTGTGTGTGTGTGTGTGTGTGTGTGTGTGTGTGTGTGTATCTAGTGAGAAACCTAGCTTGTCAGGCACACTGTAAGTGTGAATATGTGGAAATCAGTATATCTTGCTGCAGGTCTGGCTTGCCTGGGATGATGTGCACCTCACTTTAGACATGACTTATCAGGAGTACTGTGTGTGTGTGTGAGAGAAAAATATCACTGTTTCTATGTAATAAAAATAACAATTGAAATGCTTAAATGCACCACTGGTGGGAGGAGTGGAGCTTGCGGCTTAATTTGACCCAACATGGGAAACCTCACCCAGCCCTGACACGGAAAGGAATGGCAGATTGATAGGTCTTTCTCGATTCTGTGGGTGGTGGTGCATGGCTGTTCTTAGTTGGTGGAGAGATTTGTCTAGTTAATTCTGATAACAAACGAGACTCTGCCATGCTAACTAGTTTTGCATCCTCGTGCAATCGAATAAAGCTTTTCACTATATAGATGGGTCTTTATTGTCCTAATTGAATCAAGTGGTGCATTTAAGTGTTTCAATTGTTATTTTTATTACAAGTTGTGTTGGTGTAGGAATGCTTAAGATGATTTTTTTATTAGTACTGTTTCTATGTAGACAGAATATTGCTGAACACGTTTAATTTTTCTTGGTAGCAGTAACACGCATGTACACACACACACACACACACACACACACACACACACACACACACACAGTTAATAACTTGGTATCTTTGAAAAATTACTTTAAGTAGAGACCTGGCAGCTCCCGCATAACAGTCTGGATAAGTGGATTTTGATACAAGCTTAGTACATGCTTTTGCCATAGATTCCAGCAAGTGTAGAACTGGCTCCACTCATAGCTGTACAGATAAAGTTGTTATACCTTGTGTGGAAAGCTGGAAATGGTGTGGTCATTCTTTAAATTTAGTGACAATGAAACCTGTAGAGGCATACCCATAAAGTTACTATATGGCTTGTGTAGATGTCTGAGGACACTGTAGTCACTAAGCCTGCGTGGGGTAATATGACAGGGGGCAGCAGCACTAGGCCTTGGAGTACAAAGTTCAAAACTCTGTCTACAGTCCTGGATGTACGTTGTTTGGTATGATGCCTTTGATCCTTATGCTGCACTTATTAATTTAAGGATTACTGCAATAGTTTAACAGCCGCGGTGGTGCAGCGGTAGTGTTGTTGCCTCACAGCAAGAGGTTCTCCCATTCGATTCTCGGCTGGAGTGCAGGGAGTGCCTTCTGTGTGGAGTCTGCATGTCCTCCCTGTGGTTGGGTGGGCATTAGAAAGACATGCGTAAATGGGCGTGCCTTCGCTGAAGGTTGAACGTTGAGCTGGCACCACAGCGTTCGTGAAAATCTACTGCCAATCATTAGCGGACCGGAGTTCCACTGTGGTGACCCCTAACTGGGAAAAGCCGAAAGACAACAACAACTGCAATAGTTTAAATCACATTTTTCAAAGATAGCCCATCTGTAGGATTACCACCTAAATTACGTGGGACAGTCTTTGCTGCTGTGAATTGCAAAAAAAAATAAAAATAAAAATAAAATAAATAAATAAATAAATAAATAAAACATAACAAGTGTCCTAGGATTTTAAGGCAAAAAATATTTCTTAACTTTCTTCTGATTATTTTGTACTTGAAACATGTAATATGATAAAAACAAAACACATTCTATAAGGTTGAGCTTTTACTTTGACCATACCTCTCAACTGTCCAGATATTCACAAAATGTCCAGATTTTTTTGGACCGTTTCTGATAAAATTTGTAGTTTTTTGGCAAATCACTGGCTGGTCTAAGGATTAGACATTAAATAATGGCATACATTTGAGTTTCAGACTTAAAATTCTTCAGAAAATGTATGTTAAAACAAACCCTGTTACGCTAACAACTTTCTAAGTTTGTAAGAGCAATATTTAAAATATGTCCCTATTTTTGGTCCTTTGTCCTCCCATTTTGTCGGGCTTTGTCCAGATTTCTTGCACTAAGAGATTGAGAGGTATGACTTTGGCATAAAAAGTGGAAGTTCACTTCTTCAGATTGAATGAAGGTACAGTTTATCCTGCAAAACTTTACGTTTCCATTAAAAAAATGTCCCATTTTGGGCATCTGAAAAGTTGGTAACCCTATACTCTGTTCTAAAGAGCAGTTCCTTGCACGCAAATTGTTTAATATTGACATGTTTTTTCAACACACTCTGTTAAGATTTCAAAGCAAAAATCGGTGGCATATAGTATTAAATCATACTATTCCCTTAATCTTATCATATTCTGTAAATGGAAAGCAACACATTTTAGTCATGTCATGACATTCCTATTTAAAAGTTTTAGCAAATTTTTACATGTTGCCTGTTTGCTCAAATTTTAGTAAGCACATATTTGTGAAACTGAGAATTGAGAACTATCACAAAATTACACTAGATTAACATTTATCACTAGAGTTGACTGTTTTAAAAGCTTTAAAATGTAAAGCTTACTTAGTATAATAGTAGTAATTTTCAAACTGCCTGTTTAAAAGTGTTAGAAATGTAGGCAACTGAATTTGCTTCAAGTAAGGGATATTATTTACAAGTGTCAGTACAACACTGACATGGTTCACAGATGCACAGATAAATAAATTCCACAATGCTGTGTACTTAATTCTGAGGGTGTTGCACTAGCGGGGGATTGGGTAAGAAATATGGAGGAGTTTCAGACTGCTGTGGAGGTAAACTTAAAGTTACACGTTTGTTACTACTGAAAATTTTCGAATGGCATCATGATCATTTGCTTAGTTTTTAGCAGACATGTTTGATTATTCTCTGTGTTGTATTTTGAAAGATATGATTCCATGTGTGTGTTTTATTCACCTTTCTGGCTTATTAATTGTATTTTGTGGTCTGTGTAAAATTTTACTGTCTTGTCTTTTTTTTTTGTTTTGTACAATAGTTTGGAGCCCTTGCGTTTGATGCTGATCCATTTAATATCATGAAATGTCCGAGAAGTGTGGTGATGGAAATATTTTTATATGGTTGGTAAATTCTCTGATGAATGAGATGTTATTTGGATCACTTCCCTTTGTTTGAAAACATGGTGCTTATTGTTTTACTGTAAACTGGCTAAATTTAAAAAACATGCTCTTGTTTAAAGTTATGATGGAAAATATATGACTGTATTTAGTTATGTGTAAGATGATACACCCTTTCTTTTTCAATTTCTCCAAATCTTTTGAGTTTCTAATACCATGATGGGAATGGACCCCATTCCTAAGTCAAAGTATGATTAAAGTTCATGAAATTATTATTGTTTTAATCTTTGATGTCAGATAGAAGTGCTCCTCGCAGCACCTGCAATGTACCCAGTAATGACTCCTTCTGCAATTCGTATGAAGTTACATGTATTGGTAACATATCTAAATATGACTGTAGATTTTTTAATAAGACCCAATGCTCCTACTACTATTGGAACTGTCTGAGTATCTTTCTTCCACATTGCTCTTGTTTCTGCCTGTAAATCCTGATATTTTATGACTTTGTGTCTCCCTTTATGAAAGATGCTGTAGTTACTGGGAGTGGCAATTTCGATGATCAATCCGGTTTTCTAGCATCTATCTTTTGAACTGCTGTTAATGGATGATCCCATGTAATGTTGACTTCATCATTTTCTATGATGTTTTGTGGCTCATGCTTCCAGTGTTTTTCAGCCACTTCAATACCATAATGTTTAAACAATCTGCAGTATGACAGTCTTGCCATATTACTATGCCTTTCACTATACAGAGAAGCCATTATTATGTCACAGCCAGCAACAAGGTGTACAACTGTTTCCAATTCTGTTTTTAAAAAAACCTATATTTATCTGTTTCTCCCACATGTTCAATGGACTTTGTAAACCAGCATGTATGTAGCCCACTATCTTGGGCCGCCAATATTAACCTTTCATCTCTTGGTTTGAATTCATCACTCCTTAACCATTCCTACATTCGATCTTTATCAACATGAGATTCTTCCACCCTTTCATTATAATCATGTCTATGTCTTAACAGTATTACACATATTTAGTGTGGGGGAAAAGCAATTTTCTTCCTGAAAATAATATGCTTTTGCAACATATAAATTTGTAGGGGAAAAAATGGCCCCACTACTTGTAGTGTTATGTAAGAACTGTCTTTGGAAATGATTTCCTCCCAGCTTTGGTGGGCTGTCAAGAAATCATAATGTTTAGACTGCAGCCGGAATCTTTGTATTTCAAGTCCTTATGGATAGGTTTTCAGGCAGTCTGCAAATATTGCCTTTATAAAATGCTTTCCAAGGCATACTGTTTGCAGCATAATGCATATAGAAAACAACCCGTGTAGTTAAACATTTTCTTTCTCAGGGTTCTCATAGTAATACAAAAATGTATGCAACCCTTAGGATTCTGTACAATTTTCTTCCTAACCCTATTAATAACTTTTTGCAGCCCTTCTAGTTCATTTAGCTGGATTTGTGGGACCTGTTTAGGTTATAAATAAAGTATCTTTAGTCAGGATCACAGGGAGCCATTACTGTTGCATGCTGGTGGTGGGGATAGGTCCTTTCTTTGCAGGAAACCCATTTTTTATCAATTTTTTCACTATATTTTCCCCTAAAACTGGACTTTATATACTGCATTCACAGCAGCCATTGAAGGATATTGCCATTAAATACCACTCACGGTGTGTGTGTGTGTGTGTGTGTGTGTGTGTGTGTGTGTGTGTGTGTGTGTGTGTGTGTGTGTGTGTGTGTGTGTGTGTGTGTGTGTGTGTTGGCACCACCATAAAATAACCCCCCTTTAAACTAAGAGGAGTCGATGAGTACAGGCCCTTAAAAGGCGTCATATAAAATGTTTTGAGGGATACACAGTTTGTAGATAGGATTGACGTGGGAGCTGCACCATTAAAGGCAATGTTTAGCCATTGTAACTGTATTTGTAAATTGTCCTAAGACAGAAATTATATATGTGTATATCTGCAAAATATTTTATGCCACATTTACATGGAGGAAATGGCCATGGCCTTGCATTTATTTGAAGCCAGAGAACCATACAGACATCAATATTATTGATGTGCAGAAAGGAAGGGCTTGACCATGCACATCCACAATTTCTGGTAGTTTCCCTGAAGTTAAGAAACTCAACCAGCAACTAAAGGAGGGGGCATACCATGCTTTCCTAACTGATTGCCTCATTCCTTGTATAAGGGTCACATCTTCCAGAGGTTCTCTACATAGGTCAGATTGGGTGGTAAGAGGCAGCACAAGGGAAGGGATCAGAGTGTCTGAACCCATGCCATTTCTCAACTGCCCAGAATTTTTATCTACATATTTTTGATCTGTTCATCATAAAATGTGTAATTTTTATGGAAAATTGTTAAGGACTGAAGTCACTAAATTATAGACATGTGAGTTTCAGATGTCTGAGCCTTCAGAAAAATGCAAATTAATGCAAAATATTTCTTGTTTGGCATCTACTTCTCTGAAGTACAGGCCAACACTAAGGGACTCTGGCTAACAAAGTTTACAGATGACTGCAAACTGCGAGCCATTATTGAATCCCCAAACGATGTGGATATTCTACAAAAGGGCCTTACAGAAACAAATGCTTGGTGCCAGAGCCATGGGCTCAAGCTTAATGCCAAGAAGTTTATAGTTATCCCCTTTGGGAAAAAACATGTACCCATGAATTATCACATAGGTGGCAGTACACTAAACAAAAAAAGTGTGATGAGAGACTTATGGACACAGGTGGACAGTGGTCTCACCTTCAATAACCACATCGCCACAACAGTCAGGAAATCCTTCTATGTGGCACACCTCATCACTAAGGGCTTTTCATCCAGAAAAAAGGAGGTCATTGTCCCACTGTACTCATCCCACATTAGACCCATTATAGAGTACAATGCCCCATTTGCTATGTACCTCACAAAACATCTGCAACAGTTGGAAAGGCCGCAGAAATACCTCACTAAAAAAATCACAGGCCTAAAGCAGATGCCTTATGCTGACCATCTAAAAAAACTCCACCTATACTCTGTGGCATATTGTCTACTCAGAGGTGATCTCTGCTTAACATACAAGGCCATGTCAAACCCTGAGCTGTTGGACATGCTCCACTTAAAGAAATCCCAATTCCTCAGAGCCACACGCTCCAGGGATCTAAACGTTGTCATCACAATGAACAAAACATGCAGGAGGGATAGGCTCCTGACCCAGAGACTCCCCATACTCTGGAATAGATTGCCCATACATGTCAAACAGAGTGCCTCCTTGGCCTTCTTCAAAGGAAACCTTGACGATTGGATGGGAGATAGGAAATTCACCCCGGGGATCACGTCAGTCAACCTACTAGAAAGGGGTCCATGGAAGTAAATATTGTGGGAAGAAATATCCAGGGAATTGTTATAGCTAGGCTTGTATAGGCCCTAGGGTCGATAGCCTAGTACCAACCTATGAACCTGTGAACATATGAACCTATTCAACTTGCTAAGTTTTAAAAGAGTAATATTTCTAAAATAGATCCGTTAGTGAAAACTATACTCCGACACTCCTTCATAATTCCTCTACACAAAGTCAGCATGTCTGTTGAATATCTCAGCATTGAAACAGCTCCTTTTCACTTCTTAGGAACTGTCAACCAGAGCAGAATCTCTAGCCACATTCTCAGCTCTCTTCCTTGACCTATCTAAAGCCTTTAATGTGATTTCCTATCAGCTTCTCCTCCACAGCCACAATCTCCTTGGTTTGGTATACTCCTCTATCAAATGGTTCTCAAGCTACCTCAGAAACTGCACCCAGTTTGTAAAATGGTACGACTCCAGCCCCAGCTTCTTCCCATTCAAAACAGGTGTTTCCCAGGTTAACAAACTCAGAAACGATATACAAAATCCATCCAAACCTGCTTCATTATTCAGAATGCTGTCAACTCCACTCTGCACCCTATTTAACCATCATACAATCCATCACCCAGGCTGTCTTCACTTCCATTGAAAAATGGTTAGAAAAATCCTAACTACTCCTAAACCCAAAAAAAACCAAGCTTCTCATATTTCATCCCCAAAATACAATTTCAAATGCATATATCTTCAACATAATCACTGCTACCAATGTTAAAATTGAACTTGCCACCCACTCTAGATTACTAGGCAGCGCTATTGACAAATCAGATTTCTATCTTAATATCGACATAGTTGTAAAAACACACTGAACTGGGATCTATAGACAGAGCCAAATCTTTCCTTAATGACCACAGATGGGAAATAGCAACCACTACCCCCTTCCCCTAGCCTGCTTTATACCTCAGCATTATTTACTAAACTCAACTCATTCCACTTCAAAAAATTTTAATAACAAAATTAGCAAATTTGCATGCCCCCCCCCCAGTTGAGTCCATCACTGCAAATCCCCAGAACCAATAAACTGGGTAGAACTCACCCATCACATCTCTCTTACCCAGTTAGTCAAAGCACACAAGATACTGCATAATGCATCCAAAACTCCCTCAGTGTCCAACCTCATCCAAACCCTGCCAAGTACTCCATACTCATCATTTACCTCCACCTAGTTATATTTTTTTCTCCATTATAACTCCTATTTCGACCTTCTTTCTGCCTGTTTGCTGTCCTGTCTACAGTCTCTTCTGTCAGTTCTTGAACAGTGTGTTCTGCTGCTTTCACTGTTTTCTCAGATGAGGAAATTTTGTATATGCTTCTATTTTTTCTTTGACTATCAAGCACAGTAAGGCATGTTGATTACAAGCTTCATTTAGAAGATGTTTTGACAGGAAAAGTTGATGATATTGCATTTTTTCCTTGGTACTATGGTTATTTGAGGTGACTGAGTGAACTGTAGCATTTTAAATAAATTTTGTTTAAATTGTGATTCGGTGCCAATTTGTATGCTAAACATTTCTGACAGGATTTATTTCATCAGCTTATGATATAGATTTGTTGTCTAAAAAGTGTTTTAGGCTGTATCTATTCATTTTGACTGAAACTAGCAAATGTTTACAAAGTTAGGGTACTTTTGTACATGTACATTCTGCTTGGAACTGTGTTACTGAAACTGCTATTTTATTTTGTGCAGTCTTCTGAATAGTAACTCTTGTAGAAATAGACTTCAAATTACTTTTTATGCCATTTTGTACATTAAACATTTCTGACAAGAATGTTTGTCAGTTTATGATTTATGCCTTGTCAAATACTGTTACAGACTGTATCTGTTGTTCTGGACTGAAACTATTCTGTTCTTTACAAAATCAGGGGGATTTTGTGTTTTAAACTGTTACTAAAAATACTGTCATTTTTTTCAGTCTCTTCAGAATGGTGTCCCTACAGAACTAATCTTTTTAGGGGGAGAACCCATCTTCTTACTGTGATGACTATGCAGCCAGTATTTTATACTGAGCTGGCTAGTTTCTTGCCTCCTGATCAACATGCCACCCCTCTCCATTTTCCCATCTGCACCTAAAAACAAAAGAATAAATAAAAAAATATATGCCTCACTCTTCAGTAGCTTAGCTTCAGACAGGCTATCAGATTACTCACCTTGTGTTACCTCTATGCCCTCTGGGTTGGTCATAGTATCACAACTCTGCATGGCACAAGAGTATGGGAGAATCAAACCCTTCAGGTGCAGGGGAACTCAGGGTGCAGAACCTGTTGTCAGTATTAATGCTTTCTGCCAGGGATCATCCCACTAGTGTAGTTAATGTTAAAAAGAAACAGAAGACCCTCCACATGGTGAAGCAACAGTTTCTGACTGGTTTCCCATCTGAGATGGTTGCAATAGATAGAGCCATGGTTTAGGCAATTGGTTAGGAGGTGCAAACCTGGTTTATAGTAATGTTGGCATTTCCACTCCCTGGTTGCTCTGCCAAGGATCAACAAACAAAAAACATTTCTCAAACAAACTTCTAAGGATCATTTTTTGAAGAAGATCCTGTGGCTGAGGACTGTAACCTGTTCATAGGTTCATAGGTAGGTACTAGGCTATTGGCCCTAGGGCCTATATAAGCCTAGCCAAAAAGGTACCCTGGCTTTCGCCACCCAAGAAAATTATTTCCCTGTGCCCCTGTTGAGCAGAGCCACATAGGTGATCCCTGGGATGAAGTTCCTATTTCTCATCCAGTCATCAAGATTTTTCTTGAAGAGTGCTAATGAGGACCTTTGTTTGATATAGATAGGTAGTTTGTTCTAGAGTATGGAAAGTCTCTGGGACAGGAATCCAACATGTTCTGTTTATTCTGATGACAAGGTTTAGGTCCCTAGAGCGTGTAGCTTGGAGGGATTGGGATTTCTTTAAGTGGAGCATATCCATCAGCTCTGAGTTTGACATAGCTTTGTATGTTAGGCAGAGATTGCTTCTGAGTAGGTGATATGCAATGGAGTAAAGCTAGAGTTTTTTAGACAGTCTGCATAGGACATCTGTTTGAGGCTGGTAATTTTTGTTGTGAGGTATTTCTGCAGCCTTTCCAGTTCTTGTAGATGTCTTGTGAGGTACATACCAAAAGGGGCGTTGTACTCTATAATGAGTCTAATGAGTGGCAAGTAGAGGGGAACAATGACCTCTTTATTTCTGGATGAGAAACCTTTTCTGATGAGGTGTGCCACATAGAAGGATTTCCTGATTACTGTGGCAATGTGATTACCAAAGGAGAGACTACTGTCCACCTGTGTCCCAAGGTCTCTTATCACACTTTTGGTGTTAAGTAGATTACCACCTATGTGGTAGCTCATGGGTACAGAGTTTTTACCAAAGGGGATGACAATGTACTTTTTGGCATTGAGCTTGAGGCCATAGATTTGACACCAGGCATCTGTCTCAGTGAGGCCCTTTTTTCGGATGTCCACATCATTAGGAGTTTCGATTATGGCTCCTAGTTTGCAGTAATCTGCAAATTTCATTAGCCAGAGATCTTCTGTGTTAGCCTGTACTTCAGAAAAGTAGATACCAAACAGGAGAGGACCCAGGACTGAACCCTGTGGTACTCCACTTGTGAATGGTTTGAAGTCAGATGTGGAGTCTGCTACTTTCACAGTGTGGGTTCTGTCAGTGAGCCAGCTGGCAGCCCATCTTGTGACATAGGGATTTATACCAAGTTTAGTGAGTTTATCTATAATTACAGAGTGGGGGATGGTGTCAACAGCCTTGGCGAGATCTAGATAGGCTGTGTGAACTACCTTACCCTCGTCTATGGCTTTGGTGACTGCTTCAAAGAAGTCTATCAGGTTTAGGAGACATTGTGTGCCTTTTACAAACCCGAACTGGGTGGGGTCCAGAGTTTGGAGATTACCAATGTCTTTGTTTATAAATTCCATGATGATATGGTTCCATGGCCTTGCAGACCAGGCTCATTAGGCTAATGGGGTGGTAGTTCCTGGGGTCCATGGTGGCTCCCCCTTTGTGGAGTGGGATAATCATTGCTGTGCACCATTCAGTAGGCACAAAGCCTGAAGTGAGGCTATGATTGAACATGGTGCTTAGGTAGGGTGCCAGTTCATTCTGTAGTTCATGTAGAACACAGCCTGGGATGTTGTCAGGTCAGATCATTTGGTTTCCTGTGATGACAAACAGATACAGTGGCCCAAACAGATGTGTTTCTTTCCTTCCTTTGATTCCAGCACTGGGAGATTTCTTACACTCCTATCTGAAATGCTATAATGGTTACAATAGAGTTTATATATTGCACATGACTAAAGTGAGTATTTGCTTTTGGGGATTTTTTTCATATCTGTTTTCTTAAAGGCTGTTTTGACATGGTTCATTATTTATTTACAAAAAAATATTTAAATTTACTGTGGTACTTGCTATGGCTAATGTTACCTTCAGTGGGACTCTTTGCTAGTTTATAATGATGTATATGTTAGTTGTGCCATGGAAGTGGACTGTGACTTAGCATGGGCAACCAATCATGTCTTCTAGGTATACATTGAAAAAACTGGCACTGTCTGTAAATTTGCTGTGTGCTGGATGTGCATGATGAAAAGCATCTTAAGGTGATATTTCTTCATCCCCCAAACCTATTGTTGTACTTTCCTACTCTCCACCCCAGTAGTTGACCACATTGCGCCTACCTTTTGCATATTCCTAGATCCACCACTGCTGTATGTTGGCATGTGTTATGACCACACAGTAAACCTTGTGTATCTTAGGTGCATGATGTTAGACGGGTAGTAGTGTGACAGAATGACAGGTGTATCATGGACCTGTGTATGTTTCTGTTCCAGGGGGTTGAGTGGTTATGCTATGGACACATGGCAGCAATACAGCAGCACAGGATAGCATCGTAGCACAGCAGAAATATGATGTCAGCAAGGTATGGCAGTATATGTGTATGGTTCCCTAGGTGCATATGTGAAGAAGGCCATGTCTGGGACAATGAGGGCAGCCAGCATAATTATGCACTCATGCTTTGTGAGAAGCTCTGCTACCCTTTATATATGTCACCTGGGTTTTCTGACCATACAGACCTAGATGGTGCAGACATCAGTGATGTCTATATAGGACCTGGAGCTTGTCACAAGGCTGTAAAATGCATAACCATTGCACAGAAATAGCCCATATGGGAATATATCTGTAAATACACACACACACACACACACACACACACACACACACACACACACACACACACACACACACACACACACACACACACACACACACACACACACACACACACACACACACACACACACACACACACACACACACACACACACACACACACACACACACACACACACACACGGTTGCCTGGTGGAAGACTAGAATCCTTACTTATTTACTATTACACACTATAGCTCACAGTAGTTATCTCATACACCATGGAGTTTGTCTGATTTTAGGTTCTCAGCTAGTACAGTTAAGGTGGATGACATTAGCAGGCCTTGTAAGGGAGGACATTTTGAGGCCAGCAGCTAGTCTTAGGCCCATAAAATGCATAATCATTGCGCATATGGGCTTTTTCGTAGTACTGTAGATGGATGCATGTATACACACATGCACACAGAGTTGGCTGTTGTGAGGTTAGAACCCTGTATCTATCTAGTAGTACACACTACAGCTTACAGTACTTATCGCATGATCCACAGAGATTACTTGAAATTAGGCTGTCAGCCAGTACTGTTAAAGTGGATGACATCAGCAGGCTTTGTAAAGGAGGCCAATGTAGTGGTCATCAGGTAGTCACAGGGCCTTAAAATATATAACTATTTCTCAAAGATAGGCATGTTTGCACTGCTACATGGAGTGATATTCACACACAATCGGTTGGCTGTTGTGGGATTAGAACCCCTACCTATCCAGTAGTACACACTACAGCTTGCAGTACTTATCGCATGCACCACAGAATTTACTTCAAATTAGACTGTCAGCCAGTGCTGTTAAGGTGGATGACATCAGCAGGCTTTGTAAAGGAGGCCATTGTTGAGGAAAGCAGCTAGTCACAGGGCCATAAAATGAATAACCATTGCACAGACATAGGCCAGATGGGCATGCCTTTACTGCTGCAGGGGCTATATCTCTATACACACACAGGCACATGGAGAGTTACCTGTTGTGAGATTAGAACCCATACCTATCTAGTTGTACACACTGTAGCTCACAGTACTTATTGCATGTGCCACAGGTCATATCTGTTGGATTTGTTGATGCAGCCACAGTACTTGTGGCCTACGCAAAGTGGACTTGTATTACACAGCATGTGTGGCCTGCAGAGTGCTCCAGCATGCTGCTATTATTGTCTCTAGTGTCATAAGAGTGTGATACCTGTTAATACTACTGCTATGTGTGTACAGTTCCCAGTATGACCATGTCTGGCTGGTTGCAGTTTGGTAGGTGGACAATATGGCCTGTCCAAGGCCTGCATTACAACCATTGCATATTACACCACTTGCTCACTGTTGTCTGTCTATAGGGTGACATTCCACAGGCACAGGATTCTGTGGGTGTGTGTATTCTGTCCTTTTGTGGCCTTGGTCTGATACCCCCAGACAACTGTTGTGATGTGTAATTGCAGATAACCCTAGTATTCTGCATGTAAGTGGGGACATTCGTACACCCCACACACGCGCGCGCACACACACACACACACACACACACACACACACACACACACACACACACACACACACACACACACACACACACACACACACACAGATATATATTTATATATATAACAGGGATGTCATTTTAACTCTTGCTGTGTGTGTACGTTATGTAGGTATGTGTGGAGAGTCTATATCAGTCCACACATTATTTATATATATATATATATATATATATATATATATATATATATATATATATATATATATCTTACATGTTTTGCCCCATATGTCTGCTATGTTCCTCATAAAGATGTGGTAAAATGCAGACACTGAAGTGTTGTAACTACTGAGACATTTAAGTGATGGCCTTTACATCCTGCAGCTAATCTGACCTGCTGCAACCTGCTGTTATACTAACCACTTTCTAGGTTACTCTGACCATGTATAATGTCTGTCTGTAGGTTTGGCCCTCTATCCCCCCATTTTCTCTGCCTTTGTCCAGCTGTCTTGCAGTAACACATTGCAGCATTATGGCAGTCTGTGAGACTTCCACCATATGAGTAACTCACATGCAAAAGCTGTAGATGCTGCCAGCTTCAAACCATAAACACCATCAGCCATGGTAATGTCCTTAGCTCAGTGAGCCACACCAGCCACCAGAGAGAGAGAGAGAAGTTTAATTCCTCACGCTATCAACAGCATACAGACATACACTAACCCCTGCATTTTGTGGGTAAAATATGTGGCCAGGTTGTATGTCACAGCCCTGGAAATGTGTGGTCTGCTGATATATCCTTGCAAAAGTACTGCTACTGTAGTTGTACGGGAACACAGATGTGTTGGGGGTATGGGAATCTGCCATTGACAGTCGTGGATCTGTCCTATGACCCCATTGTTTGACATTTCCCTTGCATAATGCAGTGAGGTTTCCAGCCATGTGGCCTAATTTTTATTATGGGGCACTCAGTATTGGACAGAGTACCTATTGCCTCATGTGGCTGTTAGACCTCTGCAAGTAGACCAGTAGCCCACTGTATTCCCTTGCATACATGCAGCAGGTCCATACATATGCTATTATAGTCTAGTACCCCATACATCTGTTGTATAGGAGAGTGATTTACCTTGTGAATGCAGCAGTTGAGAGAACTTTGTTTCAGGAGTGACTCTGTCTGATGCATGCAGTACACAGCCAATACATGGTTAGGTACAGGTTGTGTAGTGTGGCTGGCATCCTTTTTAATATGTATGCGAGTCAGAGTATGGTGTCAGTCCCTAGGACCCTAGGTTGTCAGTGCATGTGCTATGCATTGCCTCTTGGACAAGGCCAGGGCATATTGGGCACACCTGCATCTGCCTACAAGGACAGCCTCAGGGGGGTTCCTCCTCCAAGTCCCCCTGTGGGCGTGACTGTGGAGACCTAGGCACTGGTGGGGGGCTGTCTGTCCCTTCCCTGTTATGATCCTGTGCAGCTGTTTCTACAGGATCATATTGTGTAGCATGGTACATACTGTGAGCATCTGTGTACATGTGGCTGGAGAGTACTGCAAGACTCCACCAGATATATTGAGGCACCAGAACCGTGACTTTAGTAGCCCAAATACATGCTCTATGATGTTCCTAGTTTGTATGTGTGGCTCATTATGGCATTCATTGGTAGGTGTGTGTGCATTTCTGATGGGAGTCATCATCCACGGTTCGAGTGCATAGCCAGCATCCCCCAGTAGATGGCCATAGAGGATGTCCCCTCTGGCAAACAACTGGTACAGCTGTGATGCATGCCAGATATGAGAGTCATGATAACTGCCAGGGCTGCTAGCACACACATTTATGATAATGCCCTGGGCATTGCATATGACCTGGCAGTTGATGGAGTGATACCCCTCGTGGTTGACATAGACTCTACACTTCTCACCAGGTGGTGCATTGATGTGAACATGAGTGCTGTCTATGGCAGCCAGTACCTCAGGATAATGTGGTATATGGTAGAAGAGATGCATACTGCTGACCCTCTCCTCAGGGGTGCAGGGTAAATAAATTTGCTCACTGGCATGTGTTTGCATGGCATCCAGTAACTGATTGACTACCCTGGATGCTGATGACTTTGATTCTTTTGTTTTCCTTTTTTTGACAGCCTTACCTGTGCCACAGGTATAAATAATGCTCAGCAGTCGATAGACACACCCCCATGAATGGGCATGCTCAGCACAGCTCAAACCAGCTTAAACATGTGCCCTGAAGCTAACCACAGCTTAGTAGCACTGGAAACACCCCCTCTGCTCAGTTTAGCTGTGAGACATGCAAACAGGCACCACTGTGCTCCAATGTGCTTAAAGAAATAGAGACACACCCCTTTTTGATGTCAGCTACCTTTTCTGTGGACACCAACATGGTTCTTGGGCTACACAGGTTTGATCTGCGGGCATGGATACCCATTTTTCTATTTAGTAAACCCAGCTCATTTGCATACAGATCTGTGCACACAACCTGGATACTACACTATTCCATGATCTGCCTTCTTAGCAACCACAGACATCTACCATTGTACATACTCCATGCAAGGCCCTATAATGCATTATTGTCACATATTTTATTTTTTTCATTTTTACACTTTTAAGGATTTTTTTTGCATAACAGCATGTTTGCGCACTGCTGTGTGCTGCACAAACATAATATGGGTATTAAAAAATTATTTAAAATTTTGTTTCATTGCTTTAAGGACACACAGGGCATAGTTCTGCACATATCTGTGTCTGCTTTGTTATTTCTGACCTTCTAAAAGGGCTTTTACAGCCCCTGTTCACTTTTTAATTTCATGTACACAGGATTTTTCCGTTTACACTTCTGACACCAACACAGGATCTGCACAACTGGCTATCTGCTTGCTGGATCACTGTACACCTTCATTTGCATGCAATTCACCTGCTTATGAGGTGATTTGCATGCCACAGACACTTCTGTGTTGTCTTGCTAGTGCACGACCCTCAGCTGTGTTTACTAGTTCTCACGGATGCTTACTTCCGTGTAAGCTCTGGGCCACTATGCCTACATCGAAAATTAATCTGTGTAGGCTTTATTGAATTCCCTCTGTAATGTTTTTTATAATTATACTTATTTGTTTTATTTTGTGATTACCTATCAATTTGTCTAAACTTATTGTTTACTATCTAACTTAGTCTAAGCTTGTATTTTGCCTCTCTTTTCTGTATATACTACCAATTTATTGGATTTCTGTATGTTTAATGTGAAGCTTTTCTCCACAGGCCTCCACTGAAAAAGGATGTGTCCAGTTGGACTTTCCTGGTAAACAAATGTAAAATAAAAAAAAAGAAATAGTAGTCCCTCAAAAAATAATTTGGTGGTATCTACATAACAGGTAGAGAAATATAATAGTCTCTTCAAACCACCATGCAGGAGCCCTTCCAGCATGGCCACTTTGCAGGTTGCTATCCAGTGTAAAACAGTAGCAGACTCATATCAATGCACATTACAGGTATCATGTGACATGCACTGACAAGAAGCAATGCTGCATGACATAGCTTAGTGGCATCACAAAGTCATATGCTAACAACCCTGTTGCCAGGGTGTGTGTGGATGCACTGGACATAAGGTATCAACCCTGTGTATACCACAGTGGTGTCCATGTTTGTGCCATAACACCTTTTGCTGCCTCAGAGTAGATTATGAAGCCTGCAGCCCCATGGAAGTCATGGACCTGCCTACACATGTGCAGAACACATTGCAGCCTCGAATGCATGTGCAGAGGCAGGCAAAAGTCTATGGCTGGTTTGCATTGTATTAAAGGTGTGGTTGAGAGAAATTTACACTAAATTGCCTCATTAATATAATTACCATGTTACCAACCCTCAAATTTCATTACATAAACAGCCACCATCATTGCACTGTTTATCTCGCTATAGAATTTTTTCATGAATAGTGACTCTGTCACAATGAAGATATTTCTATTAGTCTGCAGAAAGAAGAGCTGATCTGCATCTGTTATGGTAAAGGTACATATACCAGTGACAGGTGGGGACAATGACAGGAATACTGTCCAAATGTTTTCTTGTTGGGGGTTTGCTCCACATCTACCTGCTGATGGGGGAGTAGGGAGCAAAAGTAGGGTTGTGATGGATGTCTGCAGTAAGTAACTACATTGGCTGACAGATTACAGAAGTGTGAAACATCTGGTGAGGAAATGGTACACAAAGCATTGGCAGGTAGGAGATTGACTAAATAACTGTAAGATTCTTATTTATTTATTTATTTTTTAATGGTGGCTTGCTGCAAAGCGCCCTATTGTCAGGAAGGAGGGTAGCATGGGGAGGGTTGCAGTGATGAATGAGAGAAGATAGGGTACACCTGCAGGCAAAAGTAGTTCACTAAAGGCATGGTTGTGAGGCCGCATGGGATGAAAAATGTCCCCTGGTAGGTACCTCATACTGTGACGGCCTTGCTGAGATGCACAAAGTCTGCATCCGTGGAACTTATATGGAACATAGTAGATGGTGGTTGCATGGGAAGGGCACAAGAGATAACTGATACAGGGTGGGGATGGATATGTAGAGCATACAATGGCAGTATTTTTTTAGGCACAAGTATGTGCAGATGGATGACATGGTGCATGTCACAATGCAGTCCATCTCCATGCTGGTCTTCTGGATTTGTATGGAGAACTGTCCTGTGATACTGACGTATAGCAGGCATGGCACCTTATGGTAATGCATCTGTCACTTAGGTTCATGATTATTACAGATGCTTCTGCCAATATTTTGTACCTTGCTCACTGACCAAAGGTGCATTTCCAGATTTATAGGGGGATATGTGATGCTAAAGAGTGAAAGTGCCTCAAGAAGTTCTCCGAGGTAGGGCTCAGTGTGCTACTTTAGGTCCTCCCTGAGCACAGATGGCAGATACCGAGCAAAGACAAGTGTGACCAAGCCTTCTGGAAATGTGTGTTGTGTGAGCTGGTGGTGGATGTTAATGCAGTCAATGGCCACAGCAGAGTAATTCATGAAGTCAATTGTAGGGTCACAAAAATGATCTTGCATGCTCTCAACAAGGCCTATGTTATTGCACAGGAGTGGATGGCAACTGCAGTGAGTGTGACATTGCAGATCACGCTGACCACAATTGAGAAGTCCCTGTTTTCCCAGGGTGGGTGTATTGAAAGGACCCTGATACCTGGTGGAGGCCTGGATGTAGAATTGCAACTGAATGTACTATCCCACGTTTGTGCTGGGGAGGAAACAGGATAGTATTTCCTTATATTAACAACACATTTTAGTGGCATGCTTGTGTCATGTGCTCAGGGATGTTCAGCTTCATCATACCTCATGTACTGGCACATATCGGAAGCATGCACAAGGGCATATTGCACAAAGTATGTTTTTAACATTATTTGGATAGCCATTGTCTATAGCACTGATGTATCACAGGGAAGTGAGATTGTCACACATTAGCACTGTTATACATAGATATTTATCTGTATTCTCTCACAGATACTATGACTTTGGGGTACTTCTCCATGGAATAGGGCATGCCCGATATCAGTGCTGCATCAGACACTGATAATGCTGGTGACTTGCACCAGCATAGTCTGAGGGCTCTGTGTCACTCTCAGCAGTGGCAACTGTGAACAGTGCAATACCACTCATATCCAGTGACACAGCTATGTTCACTGTGGAACATGTCCATGAATCTCCACTGCCTCTGGAATGACTGGTTATTCTCAGCACTCTCTTCCCTTGCTCGCAACCCAACAGAAGGCATTGATGCCTCTATAGATTGTGTTTACAGGGGTCAGGAGCAGGAGGCCAATGGCCATCAATATCATAGAGCCAGTCATTATCCAAAATGTGTGTCATAATGGGCATTACTCAATAGATGTGCACAGCTGGAATCCAGGCAAAGGCAGATGCCATCACACCACAACAGAGGTGAAAGATGTACTGTGCATCCTGCATGGCAATGTATGTAAAAAAATCACCCAACTGATTGGCATATCGGACTGGCGCAAGGGTGCCTTCATTGCTACTATAGGACAGTCTACCTGTACATGCCAGAGCCGATGCCATTCATTTGGATGTTGCTCATCTGCCTCCACTTTAGGCATAATGCACAGAGCAGGTAGGTCTTGACCATGTACTACTACTACCCCCTCCAAGCCACCCACTAGTGGTATGCCTGGTGTGGCACAGCATGCCCATCCACTCACGCAGACATAGCCTATGTGAAATTCTAGCACATGCTGTAGCAAGTCAGCTGGGCTTTTAAAGTTCATAAATGTCTTTGCAGGAGGTGTTGGTGCCAGTGCCATTCCCACAAAGAATGCACTAATGGCCTTGGATGATGACAGTCTGAATTGTTTCCACCTGAGGTCCCACAACATCTGTCTCACACACACATACATAGTGCAGACACATCTGCAGGAGTTGTACCCTGTGGAACCCATTCTGAGCAAATGCCCAATTTTATTTATTTATTTATTTATTTATTTCCAGTTTAATTACCAGGGAAGTCCACTGGGCCCAGAGAGCCTGTTTTCAGTGGAAGCCTGGGGAGAAAAGCTCCATAATACAGATTACAGTACAGATAACAGCCAAGTAGAATAAAAGTTACAAGTACAAATACATATCAAATTCAATACAAACATGAGCAATTTTGCCCATAGCAGAAAATATCATATAGATTATAAAGTACAGAGTCAATTTGACAAAATATTCACACAGTGAGTCAATGGCTATTTACAATATTTACATAGTGCAAGCGATCATTTGGGAATTAGTTATAGAAGGTTATAGCCAGCTATAAGGAGCTTAGGAACACAGGAGGATAACCTCCCAATGGCTTTTAATTATAAGAGATCTAGGTAGGGAGAATACAGTTACATTTCCATTTGGAGGAGAGGTAGGTGTAAAGCTGAGGTTTGAACTTGTCTGTGTTTGATATTGTCCTTAGTGTGGAAGGGAGAGAATTCCATTTTTTACCTAAGGAGAAAGAGAGGAGAAGTTGACCAGCAGGATGTTTAGGTTTGTGGACAGTAATTAAATTTTGATGTTTAGATCTGAGAGTTCTATTTGGGGTATAAGGGTGAAGGATGTTTGTCAGTGCAGGGAATTTGGTTGGATTAAATATTAGCCTGTGTGCTGTGGTAAGTTGGAGGTAGTCCAGGTAATTTGAGAGTTCTAACCAATTTAGAGATTGGAGGGTAACACAGTGATGAGTAGAATGTTTGGCTTTGGTGGCAAATTTGGAAATTTTGTTATAACAGTTTTAGTGTTGGGAAGTGATGGAGGAGGATAGGTTGGTTAGTAGTGGGGCGCCATACAGAAGGGAAGGAAAGGAGGTAAGTAGAGGCCGGGGTATGCCTAGTAGAAGAGGAGAGGAAGTGGGTGTTCCTGTATAGCATACCCAATTTTTGGTGGGATTTCTTTATATTTTGCTGAATGTGAATGTCGAACTTGGGGTGTTCATCTATAGTTACTCCGAGTAGTTTGGCAATGGGAACAACTTTGATAGGAGAGTTGTTTTGGCTGAAGGCTTGGAAGGAGCTTTTATCATAAGAGAAGGATTTTGTGGGTGGGAATAGTATTTTAGATTTGTTTGCTTTGAGAGAAAGGTGATTTTGGTATATCCATATCTCAGTAGTTGAGAAGGCGGTCTGGGTCATAGTTAGAAAGTTAGAAGTTCAGGGAGGTTAGAGGCAGAGCATATTAAAGTTGAGTCATCTGCATATTGAATGACTTTAGCATTTGGAATAGCAGAGTGAAAATTATTGATAAAGATATTAGGCCCCATTGGTCCAAGGATGGATCCCTGTAGTATGCCGGTAGGGGTGGGTAAGAAAGGTGAGGTGCCTTTTTTCCATTTCACAGCCTGAGATCTGTCTGACAGGTAACTTGAGAACCAGGATAGAGTGTTTTGGGAGAGATTTAGGCTTGAGAGATAACTCAGAAGATGCTTATGGGAAACAGTATTGAATGCTTTAGAGAGATCTAGGAGAACTGCAGATACTAAATTCCCAGAATCTCGGGCTTGGTTGACAGTTTCTAAGAAGGAGAGTAGAGCTGTTATAGTGCTATGGCCTGGTTAGAAGCCATGTTGGGTTGGAGTAAGAAGTTGGTTTTGAGTCAGAAAAGGCATTAGTTGGAGGTGGATGCATTTTTCTAGGATTTTAGAAATTGGG
Organism: Protopterus annectens; assembly: GCF_019279795.1. Taxonomy (NCBI): domain Eukaryota; kingdom Metazoa; phylum Chordata; order Ceratodontiformes; family Protopteridae; genus Protopterus; species Protopterus annectens. The sequence goes on from NC_056728.1 coordinate 79,255,165, forward strand.
GAAAGAATAGCTATAGGGCGGAAGTTTGAGATGTTAGTGTGTTTGCCTCACTTGTGGAGAGGAAGAATGAAGGCAGAGTGGTAGAGTTTGGGGACATAGGATTCCTTTATGGAGCTGTTAATTAGGATACTAATTGGGAGTGCTATACCATCAGCAGTAGACTTGAGGAAGGAAGAGGGGATGTTATCAGGTGCATTGGAGGAGGGTTTAAGTTTAGATAAAAGTCTTTTTATGTAGTTAGTGGGGACAGGTTTGAGCTCAAACATAGGGGGGATTTATTGGTGGAGTTAGATGAGGGATAGTGTAGGAGAGATGGGTTATTGTTGGGAAAAGACTTGGTTAGGTCAAATATTGACTCTATAAAAGATACATCTGGACAGCTACTCCACAGGAAGCACTACCCCCTCACCACAGAGAATACTTCTCTCCCCCTATATCACACACTTCCTTCCACATCCTTACACCCCCCTTATCACTAATGTGCCCATTGGTGATCCTTGTCATTGTACCTCTCCACCTCTGCATATAATGTCAGCTGTATCCTGACCTCACTGCTGTATTACATGGGGAGGTAATGTCTTTTGCACTTTAGTTCTAGTCTGTGCATTGTACAGCATAATCTGGATGTAGTATTGCATGCATCCATACCTCTCAACCTCCCAGTGCAAGAAATCTGAGCAAAGCCAAAAATAAAGGTGGGGCAAAGGCCCAAAAATATAGACAGAGTTTAAATATTGCACATATAAATTTAGACGGTTGCTAGAATAGCAGGTTTTGCATTATTATGTATTTTTTTAAGGATATGAGGTGTAAAACTCAAATGTCTCTCATTACTTAGTATTATTTAATGACTTAAATCCTCAATGATTTGCTAGAAAATCATACATTTTATGAAGAACCGACTGAAAATATGAGGCAAAAATCTGGACATTCTGTGAAAATCTGGACAGTTTAGAGGTATGCATGCTCCAGTTTTAGATGTTGATGTATCTGATCTGGCACATAGTTGTGGACTGGACACTATTTGTTTGATAGTGCTGCAACATATTGCACCTAATAGTGCCTCACATGGTCTTCCTTCACAGCTGATTCCTCTGCCATCCCCCAAAATAGCATCTCATTTACCAATAGAGCTGATCTGTCTGTCTGTCTGTCTGGCTCTGTAATGGCAATCCCCTGCTGTAACTGTTTGCATACCACCTTGTTCTACAGACTTATAAAGACAGAAAATATCTTGCCATGCATCGTTCTACAGACTTGTACAGACAGAAAATATCTTGCCACACATCTCCTGAGTACACTGCAGTATGCCACCACGGAATCTATGCAGTGGAAGCTGTCTTTCATTAGTCCCAACACATACTCAATGATTATGCAGGTCTGCAGTTGTGTGGTGTTGTATTGCATCTTAGCCATACTGTGTGGGATGTATGTTGGGTGTCAGGAACCATGGATCCAGAACATATAAGATATGTCCATATATATATGGAAGGAAGTGTGTGATATAGGGGGAGAGAAGTATACTGTGTGGTGAGGGGGTAGTGCAGATATATCCAGAACATATAAGAACCAATAAGATGCCCCATATGGGAAGTCACCCCATACTAATATCTAGTGCAGGTTAGCTGTGTGCCAGATGTGAGACTAGTGGGTAGTTCCTGGGTAGAACATAGACTTATTTTTAAATTATATCCTATGTATTAAATACCTCATGGCACCTGATGGAGTGGAAGCCTTTTTGGGGAATGTGCCATTGTCTGTATAGGACATTAGAGCCTTGATAGTGATGTGAGTATAATCAGTGGCCCCTAGACATGCATGGAAATAAGCTACTTTGTAGAATGCCCACATAGTGTTGTTTCTCACCTCTTTGGTCCTTGGGATCCACATATGATCCTCCATTTGCAGCAACACAGTATTAGGGAGCTGGTCTAGTATTCATGAGGCAGACGGCTGTGATATACCCATCACATCCCAGATGGTTGTTAGAAGGTCCCTGTAGCAAGGACTGACAATTTTACACATGCCTTTGTTCCATCTGGAACTGGTATTCTTCTCATCCCATGGAATTCCAGGTAAAGACAGCAGGTCTTCAAGTTCCCATAGAGTGTCCCTATCCATAAGATAGCATTTGATTACGTCCATGTCTTGGAGGCAATGGCATGTTAGGCATAGTCATATCCTTCTGTGATATAGAGGTTGATGATGTACCCCATCTTGGACAATGGTTGCAGAAGCAGCCTTTAGTATGTTCATCTAATATGGCTGCTACTCCTATCATCTTAACAAGAACTAGTTTCACCAGGACATCAGTGTACAAATTTGCTGGTGACCACAGCCAACAGTGCTATTTTTATACACTTCTGAATCACTATGCATGTTTTTTCCGTCATTTGCATTTGGGCTCATTACCATAATGTTCTTCTTTTCCATACTGATATGTTGCCATTAGCATATGATGCCAACTGTGTAATTTTCCCAATAGTGTGATGATGTTAACTCTCTTTCTGATTCAGCCTTCACCTTGCATGATGCAACTTACTACATGATTTGCTTAACATATTGCACTATTTGTTTATGAATCTCTGGCCTTACAAAGGAATATAATATCTTCATCCGTGTTCTTGTATAAAGGTAATGTGCACTCACTTGGGCATGTATATGTTTATACATGATTAGATGGAGATATGATGGACAGGAACCTAAACCAGTGTATTGTAATGTGCATTACATTCAATCAGCAGAACACAGAAGAGCTGCATGCCATTTTATAAGTAAGCTTAAGGTTGTCCAAAAATGTTTGCAGAATTTTTTGTAGTCTGTAACTGTTCCTCATTTGTATTCACAGTGCTTCATTGTTACTTACACAGGAAGGAAGCCTGTCAGTCTTTCAACAGCTGTTTCTTCAAATGCCAATAGATTGAATAGCATCCTAAGAGTTATAAGGCAACTGAGCCTTGATACCATTTCTGCTTTGCCAGTGCCCACCCTTTGACCTTGCCTCTCATTTCCAAGGAGGACCAGGCCAGTCATACCAGGGGTAAATGTATGTCTAGCTCCTATTTAAAGGCAGACGTTGTGTCACGTGGCTTGAAATGGATACAGTATTTGATAGAGAAAAGGGGTTCGTGCTGCGTGACAAACCTATCTTTTCCTCTTATTCATATTTATTTATTGGTGTAGATTTAGATCTAGTGTTAGCTAGAATGTTTAATTTATAGAGGTATAAGAGTTCCTGGACTGCTGGATCCATTCTAGCCCTATAAGACATAGGTTATGCTTCCAGCATTTTTCTGTAGTTCAGATCTTTTAGTTCCATGATCGTTTTAGTTACAAACCTCTGGCATCTTTCCAATTTCTCAAAATACTTACTAAGGTACATTCCAAGGAAGAAAAATGTACTCAGTGATGGCTCTAATTATTGAGTACATGAAAATGAGAATTTCTTTTGATCTGGATGAATTACGTTTTGCTATGAGGTGTGCAAGGTAAAAGGATTTCCTAACCACTGTTTCAGTGTGATGGCCAAGTGTAAGGGAGCTGTCAACCCATGTGCCAAGGTCTCTCATCATCTTTTCTTCTTGAATGGTGTGTTATCTATACTACTAGCAGGAGCTGGTGGGTGCTTGCCAAATGCTACAGCATTGCACTTTTAAACAATAACCAATGACATCAGTGTGGTATATTGAAGATGTACCCACAATGGTGAAGCCTGAGTGATTAAATAAAGCCAACCATGGGTAAATCTTCAATATACCACACTATAGAGTTGGTTATTGCTATTATACAATGACATTATTTAAGAAAAAAAATACTTACTTTTCTTAAATGTCTTTGTATAATGCCTCTGTTGTGCTCTTCTGCTTTTTTTTTGGTATATCCTGGGCTTTTTCTGATGTACTGCATGCTTATGGGACTTGTGTTCCCACACTTACACAGTACGTCAGTGCTCTGCTAAGGAAACAATGGGGAAAGGAAGATCTCCACTGCTTTTTTTTTTTTTATTGAAAAGAAAAAAGAAACTGGGAGACTTTTAATGTTCAGGAGAGTCGGCACTGACAAAATAAAAGGATTATCAGGTAAGTTTCTTTAGTTTTGCAGAATGCACCTGATTATCCTCTTATGTCTCTCTGTACCATCTCCCTCATTTGTTTGGGGGTCTTCTGTTTTTTAATTTGATTTAAAAAAGAAAGAAAAGTAACAAAAATTATGAGATATACTAATGGAAAAAAGTCCGGGTGACCGGACCTTTTTCTGTTGGTATATTCTTGGATTTACAACAGGCATGGTGGTTGGCCTGACCAATCAGCATGCTCGGTTTTGAATATTAATGGACAGTCATTGTATAATTTGGCACTGAGCCCATTTTTAGTATACTAGCTGCTGACAAGTGTAAGCACATGCTGCAGTGCATGCATGCCACATGGAATCTTAAGTTAAGGATGACTCCCAGCTTACAATCACCCATGAGCTTTGGTAAGCTGAGATCCTCATTTGATAAGTGGTGATCTAAGTAGATGCCAGATGGTCTCAGCACAGATTCCTGTGGAAGTCCACTGGTCACTCGAATGCTCTTAGTGGACACACACCATACTCTTACAGTGCGAGTCCTGTCTCTAAGCAGGTTGGCTATCAACCTAGCCACATGGGGTTAATTTGGAGTTCCTTCAACATGCTTATTATATTTGCATGTGGTATGGTATCAAATGCCTTGGGAAGGTCAAGGTAAGCTTTGTGGACAGCTTTTCCACAGTCTACAGCCTGAATGATTCTCTGAAACAAGTTTACAAGATTCATTAGACAGGATTTACCCTTCACAAAGCCAAACTGCTGGGGGTCAAGTCTGATAAGAATTTTGATATCATAGTTAATTATGTCAGTTATGATATGCTCTATATAAGACTCACCAGGCTGATAGGTCTATAGATGTCCTTCCATATTACTGTTGCAGTATTCTTCACTGAAGGGAACTCCTGCCAAGGATAGCCTAGTGCTCAGCCAGTATACCAAAACTTTTAGATCTTATAGACACCGTATGTCACAAGTATGCTCTCTCTGTATGGCATAAAGTAAAAGGATGATGTATTGGCACAAATACCCAGAACAACTTTTCTGCCAGTCTGAACGGCATTATCAAACATCAGTCTGAATGCCCTTCTACTGTGCTAGTTACAAAACTGTTTTCAGATAAGTGCCTCATTGGGGTTTCTTTATTTTTTCCATTTTGTTGCTTACTTGTGTTCATGTCATCTAAGAAGGGAAAATGTCATTGCGGGAGGCAGGGTCCTCATAAGAACTGTCACAACCAGTTTCTTTTATGCCTAGGTGCTTCCTACGACCACATGTAATGTTCTATCTGTCAAGCATTTGTCCCTAAGACCCTCTGTAGTTGCTTATCTTCTCTCTCCACATGCCTCGAGAACAAACATCTTAAATTGTTTGCTCAGGGTGCTATGGCAGAATCCTCCCATCCCAAGGGACAATCATCTTCTAAGAAGAAGGCCAAGAAATCTAGGCCTGATCCTGTTATTGTCCAGCCTCCCCTGGACTTTTTGGAAACAAGTGAAAGCCCTGAATTCCTCTGCAGTGACCCCCCCCCCCCCCAGAGGCCAGCATGGATCTAAGTTCTCACACATCCTCAGAGGATTTTCAAACGTCTGCTCTGGAAGTTGAGGGGAACTAGGGATAATTAATTCCAAAGGACTGAAGGGAATTCCTCAAATCTTAGTCTGGGAGGAGATTCCTGCTACAGTTATTGAATTTCACCAAGTGACTGAACCCCAGAGGGTCATTAGGGCAGATGTCTCATTTAATAAGAAACAAAAGACAAAACATGTTACTCCTATTGCTAAAGATCCCCAATGCGAATGGCAGGATTTCATCTAAGGCTTGTTCAATGTCTTGATTCCCTTGAAGCCTGTCTAGGGAGTCTCAGTCCCTGCTTCTCCCTTGTCTTCCACTCCTGTTAAGAGGGGGGGAGAACTGTTTTCCTAGGTTGAGGACTTAGATTCTGGAGAGGAATCTCCAGCTTACTCCTCTGAAATCCTTTCTCTTCTAGATTATGATTCACAGGAAGATTATTTGAGGCCAGATTCACCTTTGGAAGAATTATCCTTTGAGGATGCTGTTGACTGTTGTTCATATGATGTTGTACTTTAAATGGGATTGCTCCCAGGTCTCTGACATCCAAAAGAGCTGCTGTGAGCTCTTTCAAATGAAGTCACCTAAGCCATCTGCAGTTCTTCCTGTTTTGGCAGCATTTTTGAATACCTTTTCTGCTGACTCTGTACCTCCAGACTCTCAGCCTCCACCCCCCAAGAAACCTGATAGGTTTTACAAGATGCTTGAAGACTGCAAGTTTTGGTTTAATTGACCTTCTTTTGATCCTTCAGGGGTTTCAGTCTCTGCTAATAAGCCTTCTAAACTTTTGCCCTCCTCTAAGCTCCTTCGTTCAAATAAGGACAGCAGAGCTATGGAATAATTGTGTAATGCTGCCACCTTGTCATTTTAGGCAAGTAATTATCATACCCACATGATCAGATATGTCTTAGCTCTCCTTTCTCAGGTAGTTAAGATTCTGTCTCCCTGATTCGAAAGGGAAAGATTCAGCTCTTTTCATGCTTGGATCCATGTCCCAGATTGCTCGTCACTCCATAAAATGCAGTTATGATGCTGCAGATGCCTTTTCCAGGGCTGCTGCCTTTGGTTCTGCAATGAGGAGTTATTCTTGGCTTCAACTTCAGGCTTTGCCTGATGATATTAAAGCCAAACATTTGGATATTCCTCTGGAGGGAGAACTGTAGCTGACCTGTTTAGGTTTCTCCAAGATAAGGATAAGACCATGCAGGAACTGAAGCATTTTTTTTCTCCTCTATACCTAAATTTCTGAGAAATTACCATTGTACGTCTGCTTTTTTCTGTAGACAGGAAAGTGTCTAGGCATATTCCTCCTGTTAAATCTACTCAGACTCATGCATCTCAGGAGCCTTTCTTTTAGGACAATCCTGTCTCTGCTTAACATTTTGCTTCCTATTCTTCTCAGCCAGGTCTCCTTGTAGCGCTGCCCTTCTCTGTTCCTCCCAAATTGGCAGCAGTTCACCTCAGATTATTAGGTGCCTATCATTCATCAGGGTATTTCATGGTTTGGAAGTCTCCCCCCACCACCACTGTTTTGGACATTCTGCAACCTCTTCCAGATCAGCTTCCTCATTTTCCAGAGGTTTTGCATTCCCTTTTGAATTAAGGCTGCATGCAGTCTGTTCCACCCACCTAAGTGGGAAGGGTTTTTTACTCCAGGATATGTTTGGTTTCCTAGAAGGAGGGGACTTGGAGACCAATTCTGGACCTTTCTCCCTCAAGGTTCCTTCCTTCAGGATGCTGTCTCTTCAGACCTTGTCTCTTTTCCTTTTTCCTCAGGCCTTCTTGGTCTCTCTCGATCTCAATGATGCCTCTGTACAGGAAATGTTTACTTGTCTCTTGTTTCTTCCTCTCATTTTCAGTTGTCTGCTTTGCTCTTTGGCATTTCTACTGCCCCAAGGGTATTCAGCAAATGTCTCTCTATTGCCATTGCTTTTTGCAGGCTTCAAGGGTTGCAGATATTCTCCTGACAGGATGACTTGCTTATTCAGACCCTTTCCCCCAACAGTCTTATACAAGATGTCCCTTTTACCACTCTTCTTTTATAAAGTCTGCACTTCATCAGTCTTAAAAGTTGCTCTTTATGCCCTCCTAAGATCGTGTTTTTCTCAGTTGCAGGATTCAGTCCATTCTCACGCGGTCTTCTCTTCCTGCTCCCAAGGTTTTGCCTTTGGCAACCATCTTCCAGTCAGTTCTACCTGTGTCTTTTGCCATGGCCAGATAATTTCTCAGGATTCTGGAATTTATGGCATCTAACATTTCTATACTTCCTCTTGCCAGACTCCATATGAGAAAGCTACAATTATACCTCAAAATGGTGTGGCTTCAATATTATCACCTCCTGGAGTTTCCTGTTCCTTTTTTTCCTTGTCTCAAACTCAATCTCCTGTGGTGAATTTAGCAAATTTTTTTCAATCCAAGACAGCCCTTTCAGTCTGCAATTCCTTTCTAAGAACTGTTTATGGATGCCACAGATCTGGGGTGGGGTTCTTCTTATGCCCATTGAAAATTCAGGTTCTTTGACCTCCTTATTAGAGGACAGATCATATCAACATAAAATAAGGGCTCTGCTTCTGGCTTTATAGGCTTTTCATTCTCTTTTTCCTCCCCAGTCCCCTGAAAATCTTCGTGGACAATACCACTGTGATGTGGTATATCAGCGAGTGTGGGGGTTATGAGGTCTTATCTCCTTTGCAGAGTAGCTGTTTAGCCCTGGGATTTGGCTATCAGTTATCAGGTGACTCTTCAGCCAGTTTACATTCCATCAGAGCACAATCTTGTGGCAGACTGTCTGAACAGGTCCAAAACACAGGCTCACAAATGGATGCTTCACAGAGATGTGTTTCTGGACATAGTCCATCAGTGAGGTATGCCTCAGGTAGATCTTTTTGCCTCCCCTCTGAACAACTTCCTCTTTTCTGTTTGAGAATACCAAGTCCTCTGGCTTGGAAAGCGTAAACCATATATTTTTCTTAGAAGGGAATGTTGTTGTTTGCCTTCTTCCACTTCCTCTTTCTCTTCCTCTGTTGCCAAGAGTTCTGCACATGATCAAGACTTCCTTTTGGCCCAGACAGCACTGGTTCCCCTTTCTTTTTCATCTGGCCAGGAGCAATCACCATAAATTACCTTACTGGGTGGATTATCTCACACAAGACAAGGGATCTCTTATCTATCCTCACCTGTCCACTCTTCAGATGACACAGTGGGTGACAGGGTTTTATTCCCCTTTAGGCACCACTTTTCTGAGGATATGCCTCAGGATATGCAGGAGGCTAGGTCACCCACTACCAGAAAATCACATGTCTAAATGGAAAATATTTTCTGCTTGGTGCCTTTCTCACTATCAGGATCCCTTTTCAGTAGGAGGCTACCTTGTTTCTCTCTTATTTGTGTGATCTGCTGCATGGTGGCTTGGCATATTTTTAAGTTAAAGCATACCTGTCAGCAATCTCTGCCTGCTTGTCTGCCTTTGAAACCCTCTTTGGCCTCTTCTTTGAGGTCCAGCAATTTCGTAAAGGTGTCCTTCATATCAGGCCCCCAAGAAAGCCTATTCCACTTTCTTGGGCCTCAATTTTGTACTTGAAAATTTGTCTTGGGCTCCTTTTGAACCTGCTGGTACAGTTTCCTTACAACTTTGTACTTTGAAGACTGTTCTGCTGTTGGATCTTACTTCTGCCAAGACAATGTCTGAACATCAGGCTCTTATGGCCATTCCTCTTTTTTTTTATTTTTCAAAGAGACATGGTGTCTCTTTGAACTAATCCTCCTTTTACGCCCAAGGTGGTTAATGAGTTGTCCTTTAATCAGTTTATTCAACTTCCTTCCTTTTTCCCTTCTCTACAGTCTGCCAGTGAGAAGATGCTTCACACATTGGACCTACACAGACAGCTCAGATATTATTTGGCTAAAAGTAAGGTTATTTGCAACTCTGAACAACTTTTTGTTTCTTTTCATCAAAGGGCTTTGGGTTTAGCTGTTTCCAAGCAAAGCATCTCATCATGGATCTCTAAAGCCTTTTCCTTTTGTTATTCCTTTCATGGCAAATGTCTTCTCTCATCTGTAAAGACACATTCTACTAGGCTAGTTGCCTCTTCTGGTGCATTTTTCAAGGGTTACGACACCAATTCCATCCTTGAAGCTATTTTGTCTTCTGTTCATACTTTTACTAAGCATCGCAAATTAGACGCTGTTTGCAGAGCCAGGGTAAGGTCTTCTGTACCTTCCTCCTCCCAGCATTCTTGCTAAAGTCTTGTAGTTTCTCTCTAAGGTGAAGAATACTGCAGCAGTGATATGGAAGGACATAGTTCTGGTGTGTAAAATCTTACTATAACAGTAGGTGTCCTTCACTTCACTGATGCAGTATTCAATCCCTCCCTCCTTCCTCCCTCTGTTATAATTATTGCCCCTGCATTTTGTTACCTTCCTGGTTCAGGGTCTGTCACTTCATTTTCCTTTGGAACCTCTTTTTTTCTGGATGTACATGTTCTCCTTCATCCTCTGGAGCAATTTAGTTCTGGGTATTTGCATCTGTGTATCACCTTTATGCCCTACACCATATGTGGGATGCATACTTGTGGTGTATAATGCCTATATGATCTAAAGGCTTTGATATACTGGATGGGCATTGGGTTGTCCTTGGCAGGAGATCACATCAGTGAAGAATATTGCAACAATGAAGAGTAAGACATCTGCTGTTATGATAAGATTTTACACAGCTGTACTTTTCCAGGGAATGTAATGGGGCCACCCTTGTGGAGTGGCATCACAACAGCTGTGCACTGCACCTGTGCAACAAAACTAGCAACTAGGGTCACAATGAAGAATTTGAGGTGTGGGTACGCTAATGCTTGCTTAATGATATTAATTAGACCAATAGGTATGTTGCCACTTCCCATGGATGAGGAAAACCTCTTTTTGGAAAATATCTTCATTCCATGCTCTTCAGTGATGCTGGATACTTTGATTCCATCAGGAATTAGTCTGTTTGGAATAGATGTCTCTGGGTTGAAGTTAGCACTGAATTTAATGGTCAGTATGTTGGCAATGTTCTGTAGATGGGAATAGATGGTACCATTATGAATAAGCTCAGAGAAATATTGGGTGTGATTTCTTATTTTCTGACATAACTAAAGAAAGATTGTATTTGTTACAGGCTTCTGTAGTTAGCATGAGTTCATGGTATGGTTTTGTTTTTCTTACCTCTTTTTTAGTTTCTTATCTAGATATTTGATTTTGTCTTCAATTTGGGAGGTATTTGTTCTGTTATATAGTTTTAAGATTTTCTTCCTTTTATTAAATAGTTTATTAATGCTAAAACACTGCTTTGCTTTTAGATCTCCCCATTTGCATGGATCTAGTTGGGACTGTCAGTTTAATATATTTGTTCAGGTGTGAAAATAACTTTTATGTATAACTGTTTGCAGTATCAACATTATGGGTAATGCCATTATGCTTGGATTTAGAGACTTCTCCATTAAATTGCAGGAGATTTATATATTTGGAGGCCTTGAATTATATGATGTGTTTCTGGTGGTTTGGAGATTCTGACGTGCAAGGATATTAATTTGTGCTCTGATCTGACCAGTGCGGGAGACACCTTGGGGATGGTACATAGAGATGCTATGTTTGTTAAGACTTCTCAAGTATTTGCTGCTTTTTTAATAATTTGGCCCAGGGAGTTTTTGTTAATGAAATCTAATTTTTGAACATAACCCATGTTGGTGATATAGGTTCACAAGTTATTCATTGTGCAATTAATATCTCATAAGATATCACTCTTACTCATGGGGTGTCTATACAGAAAATTTAAGAATGCTGTGTGAGTTTCTCTGGAGATATGGATGGGGTTCTTTTGCATGCTCTAAATTGATGGCTGATCTTATTTAGAATAGTTTGAATCTCTATAAGATCCACTTGTAGGTGTTTAGGTATGTATTTCAAGGTAATGCGGTAATTGACAACAATAGATACACCACCACAATATAAGTTATGTTAAATGAGTGGTAAGCACAACACCCAGGTATTGAGTGAGTACTCTCTGGGTACTTAAACCAGGTTTCTATAACAACACATACATGGATGTGCTACAAATGCAGGAGGGCCTCATGGTCCATCAAGTTGTTGTTTAGACTTAGAGCTTTAAGTAGAGCAACCTTGATATGATCCAATGGTTGATTTATTTTGGAAGCTAGTTTGGGTGGTTCATCAGCTGGTTCTTGCCTAAAAAAAGGCACAGTGGAGTCTATAAAGGCTTTTGCTAGTATGTGAAAGCCTGGAAATGGAAGGTGCAGACCATCCCTGGCAAAGCAAGGGATGCAATTATATGCAAGAGATGCAATTATACAGCCAAACTGGAGGCTAAGGTCTCTCCACCCAAGAATGGAACAGGCAGTCATGAGGAGAATGTTAACACTTGCACCACACCTCCAGCCTCACATAGACCTAATAAACCAGCACTGGCAAAAAATACACATAAATACATGAAATCATACTCGGAGGCTCTAAATAAAAACCTGCAAAAGCATCAGAGAGCTCCAAAGCAGACACCCACAAAACCTGCACCTCCCGTCACAAACCAGACAACACATAAAACACAAAATCAAAGTGCCGCACAATCACAGCCCTTAAGGCGAAATAACATACCTAACACACTAGTAATAGGTGACTCAGTAGTAAGGCACACTGACGCTCCACTCACTAGGAGGTTACTGTTAGCTGCCTATCAGGAGCCAGAATCTGCCACATAACACAAGCACTCAGGTCACTCCAGAACAAGTACAAATATGACTCTGTCATTGTTCATGTTGGTGTGAATGACCTGAAATTTACCTCCCTGGACTACATGAAAAGAGAGATGGAAGAGCTCTCTGATCATGTAGCCCAGGTGGGTATGACCCTGACCCTGAGTAGCATCCTGCCCTCACCAAGAATGATACCTCAGTATAAAGAAAAAATGATCAATTTCAACAATTGGCTAAGCTTCTGGTGTCATTCAAAGGGAATCCAGTGTCTGTCAGCCTGGGGTGACATGCTCGACAAGCTGCATTGCTTCGCAAGAGACGGCTTGCACCTGTCACCCCTTGGCTTTTGAATACTGGCCAAGGCTCTTGCTGCCCCCATAGTGCCTTTTTTAGGCAAGGCTCAAAATTCAAACCCACCACCGTAAACAGCACAAGTAAAAAATGAGGGTTATGCTACTCAACGCCAGGAGTTTAAATCTCAAAATGCATGCACTCGAAGCACTCCTAAGTATGGAGAACATTGACATCTGTGCAGTAACTGAAACCTGGTTCAAGGCTCCAGAGAGCACTCCAGTACTACTGGGCTACAACTCATACCACACATTTCGGCCATAGAACACAGACCGAAACACAAAAGGAGGGGTGTATCCATATTCATCAAGGATACTCAAACCTCCGGGTTAGTGGCACAGCATGATACCTCTGAGATCATCCATGTGCAACTAACATCGGGCAAATCTGCAATGCAAATTGTGGCCCGCTACAGATCACCCTCCATGACCCAGGACCACCACTCCGCCTTTCTGGAGACACTGGAAAACATGAAGGTCCTACCGAACACCCTGATATTGGGTGATTTCAATTACCCTACCATTAACTGGGAAACTACTTGAGTACAAACTCCCAGGCTCAGTGCTTCCTGGAATTTATCAACTCAAATGCCCTGGATCAGCTGGTAAACTCCCCTACCAGAGGCCACAACATATTGGACCTGGTCATCACCAACATGGGTGACAGGTGTTCCGTACCAGAGGTCAACTTGTCACTGGTTAGATCAGACCATAAGCTAGTCACCCTGGATGTCCACACCCCACCACCACCCCCAACTAAGGAAACCATAGTGTAAAACTTTTCTAAAGCAAACTTCACCTTAGCTAAGGCAGAGGTGGTAAGTTTCACAGCCCCAACGCTAAAGGATAACACTGCCCAAGATGCAGAATCCTTTACAATTGCACTCTATGAGCACCTACAAGGATGCATGGATCGTGCCATCCTTAGCAAGACCAAGACTCACTCCCCTAAGAGAAGGAAACCAGTCTGGTGGACCCCTGCCATAAACAGGCTATACAACAAAAGGAGGAAACTAGCTCAGAAAAAAAGCAAATCCCAAGAAGGAAAGACATCCCTGATCAGTATCAGTAAGAAACTAAGTTCCATCATAAAATCATCCAAGGCTAACTTAGAAAGAAAAATAGCCAAGGATTTGAAAGATAACCACAAAGCCTTTTTAGCTATGTCAAAAATCTAAGTGACAACTCACAGATATGCTCTGAGCTAGTGCACAATAGCACAAAATATACTGAACCTACTGATATTGCCAATATCCTGGCAGATAGATTCAGTGCAAACTTCACCTCCCTCTCACCTTCAAAAGGCCCCACAACAATACCAGAAAAGTGCAGTGTCCCAGAAATCACAGAAGCACAGGTGAAAACAGCCCTTTCAAAAGCCAAAAACACAGCATCAATGGGGGCCAGATGGTGTCCCAGGCTGCGTCTTGCACGAACTACAGAACGAACTAACCCCCCCACCTAAACACGCTGTTCAACCTCAGCCTCTCCACAGGCTACATGCCCATAGAATGGTGCACAGCAATGGTTATTCTGCTCCACAAAGGAGGGGCCACAACTGACCCTGGTAACTATTGCCCCATAAGCTTGACTAGCCTGGTTTGCAAGGCTATGGAGCGCATCATCATGGAACTCATTAACAAAGACATTGGGAACCTCCAAATACTTGACCTGACCCGGTTCGGCTTTGGTAAGGGCAGATCATGCCTACTAAACCTGGTTGACTTTTTCTAGACAGTCACCAAGGCCATAGATGAGGGAAAGGTGGTTTACACAGCCTACCTTGATCTTGCCAAGGTGTTCAACACCATTCCTCACTCGGGTATTATAAGAAAAACTCACCAGCCTGAACATAAACCCCTACATCACAAGATGGGTTGCCAACTGGCTTACAGACAGAACTCACACAGTAAGAATAGTGGGCTCCAGGTCCAACTCTAAACCAGCTCGGTTGTGGGACCCCTACTGTTCGGCATATATTTCTCAGAAGTACAGGCAAACACAGGAGGACTATGGCTAACCAAGTTCACCAATGACTGTAAACTGGGAGCCATAATTGACTCTCCGGCTGACACGGGCATCTTTCAAAAAGGCCTTACTGAGACAGACACCTGGTGTCAAAGTCATGGCCTCAAGCTAAATGCCAAAAAATGCATAGTCATACCATTTGGGAAAAACAAAACACCCACAAATTACCACATAGGCGGCAGTCCCCTTAATACAGAAGAGGGAATAATAGATCTGGGGACCCAGGTAGATAGTAATCTCTTCTTTGACAATCATATTGCCAAAGTAGTTAGGAAATCCTTCTATGTGGCCCATCTAATTACTAAGGGGTTCGCATCTAGAAATAAAGAGGTTATAGTGCCCCTCTACTCGTCACTCATCAGACCTATCATAGAGTACAATGCCCCATTTGGGATGTACTTCACAAGACACTTCCAACAGCTCACCAAGAGGATTACTGGCCTCAAACATATGTCCTATGCAGCCCGACTGAAAAAACTCCAGCTGTACTCAGTGGCATATTGCTTACTCAGAGGTGATCTCCACCTGACCTACAAAGCCATGTCCAACTCAGAACTGATGGACATGCTCCATCTAAAGAAATCCAAGTCACTGTGAGCCACGCGCTCTAGTGAGCTAAACCTCGCCACAACAATAAATAGAACATGCTGGAGAGATAGATTCCTGTCACAGAGACTCCCCATGCTTTGGAACAAAATTCCTAACTACATTAGACAGAGCCCCTCACTAACACTCTTCAAGAGAAACCTTGACGAGTGGATGGGTAACAGAAAATACACCCCCGGGATCACTTCATTGGCTCTGCTTGCCAGACACTCAGTTAATTAATCAATGGGCGGCAAAAGCTGACACACTCTGGCTAGGCTTAAAAATGCCCTCGGGCAGATAGCCTAGTACCTACCTATGAACCTATGAAGTTGTTAAGCATCTCATCCCATACTGACATATGTTGGATCCCCCTGGAATGACACTAAGTGTTCTGCCAACTGATAAAGCCAATCATTTTTCTTTGTACCTCAGCATCATTTTTGGTGATAGAAGGATTCCACTTTTTACTAGGGTCTTTCCTGCATTTTGAGCATGCACAGAAAGCTCACTTATGTCTCTCTTCATATCCCTCAGGGTTCATAGAACCGTGTTGTTTACCTCAACATGAGGCAACGCTATGCCATACTCATATATGTCTGTTTTAAGTGTCTTGAGGGGACTTGAAGCATCAGCAGTCTTTGCTGCTGAGAGACAGCTTCTCCCTGTTTTTGTCCTTCTTCATGCGTGTAGAATCCATGTGCCTAACTATGGAGTTATCAGTCAGTAATACACTTCTGTTTGAGTTTGAAGATTGCTTAAATGTAAATGATTTGAAATGTGCTGTTTCATGGTGACTCTCAGCTGTGTTGCTACTAATTGCTGTGGCACTGCTTTATTTACACTGGAACTTGCATCTACTAGACCACTGTGGCTTGTGCAAGTATTTTTTTTAGTGCTGCTGGGTATGATACTTAGTTTTTTTTTGGTCATCTCAGACCTCATGTTTCCCAACCCATCCCCTAATACCTAATGTCCATGCCAGATCTACCAGCTGCTCTTCACCTCCCCCGATTTGCTTTATTTTTTTCTGGGCCTGGTCGTGGATCTTGCAGCCAGGTGACCTAGGGGCTTGGCTCATCTATACTTCCATCTGAGGAGATTTTTCTCATAAGCTACCCACTCCCTTTCCCCACCCCCCTCTCATTGATTACATCTGAGGGCAACTCCCCTCTTTGGACCATGCCTCCCCTTAGGGAACATATCAGTGAGCACTGTCCTACCTTGGATGGGCACACCAGTCCTTTTCCTGCCTCTCTGTTAGTTGCTCAAGCTGCTAATCGAACCACGGTCAGCTGGGCCTCAGTCAGGGCTTTAGCTCTGCAAGTTTACACCCTGACTAGACAATCAACTGAAAGTGTACTTTAGTGCAAGAATAAGCTGCAAAAGTGGAAAATAATGCAAAGTCACAGAGAAAAGACTTTTATAACCAAAAATAAAGATGCTGTCTAACAAATTAATGAAAGTGAACACTCAGTGTGATAAAATGGAGAATCTGTTAAACACAGCGCCAGGTGACTAAAAATGCACATATAAGTGGCTGAAGGAAAAGTATCAAAATAACATCCATTGACAGAGACATTTTCCCATTCCTCACCTGTTGTGCAATACCAGAGTAGGTATATATAAGTTTGAGGGGTGTAGCGGTACAAAGGGGCTTGCCCTCTGCAAAAAAAAAAAAAAAAAAAAAAAAAAAAAATTACCTCTGCGGTTCGATGACAGTAGTTTTCGTACAATTTTTTCACTGGATTCACTTTCAGTTAAAGTGGATTTGACTGAATGATGTGATTCTCACAGTTGCAGCAATCTTTTAGAAAGACCTTCATGCCTTAACCTAAACAAACTTAACATAGCACCCACCTCATAGTATAAATTGTTTTGGAATCTGGCCCAAAATATATTAGCAGGGGTTACATGGGCACAGCCTACCTTACTGGGAGTATACTGGGGTGATGTCCCCTGCAAAAATGGCATTAGAAGAAATTTTGAGACTGATTGTATTTCTTTGGAAGGTCCATTTTATTTTTCACATCTGTGGAACTCACAACTGTCAGGCGGAAATTTCTGAGATATAGCCCTATCACTGTTATGACTACATTTAATGTGGTGAATTTTCCTATAACTTGAATGAAATCCAGCATTTTTATTCCAGATCTGAAATATGACATCTATAAGATTTCATCTTCCACTTTATGTATAAATATCTGACCTCAAAATGTAGTTCCAAAACTGAAGTATAATTGTATACAATTGGAAAATCACTTTAAGGACAGAATTTTGTAACAACACGTCAGACTTAATAGTGAAAACCATTTAGATATAATTTATGAAAGTTATTTTGAAAAATATTACTATCTATCAAAGATGTAACTCTGTGTTTAATCTGGTAAACATGTCTTTTGGTTCCCTGCAGCTGACCAGCTGCTCACAAGGTCACCTCTCATCTCTTGGGACTGCCAAACCTGCCTTGTTGCCCCCTGTCTAACTCTGACCTATGTTTAGTGCAGAACAGCAGATCAAGATTTCTTGAGGCAACATCATACTGCTACTGAGGGAGGTTTTCTATTTTAAGGCCTATTACCTGATTCTGTACACTCTCTTCCCCATCCAAGGGGGTTGTGTGCAATGGCTTGGGAAGTATCATCCATCATGGCTCAGTGTGTGCAGCTCAACCAAAACAGCAACCCCCATATAGGTAGCACTATCTGTACATTCCTTTCCTCCACCAGTCACCAAGCATGAAGGAGAGCCAGAGTGCACACACTCCTCCTAGGGTGGACATCCTTCCTGCTTACCTGCATCCCCAGGCACCTAATCCAGTAATCAAACTCTGGCCACATGGGCCAGAGTCAGAGACTTACCCATCTGTGACACTGATGAGGAATTTAAACTGGTAAACATTAGTTTATAACCTTAGTGTATGTCAACATCTCTAGTCCACATTTGGCAATGTGATCTGTTGGACCTCACAGTTTTCACAATGTAGAACTGGCCATAAGCTAAATATTCTGAAAGTTTGTCCTGTATTGGTAACAGGGTAACTCCTTATAGCTTTACTGATATGCAACAAACCAATATATAAAGCTGCCCAAAGGTCCAATCCAAGATAAAGACCACAATATAACAAAACAGACAAGGAAGGACCACCACGAAACAGAAAATATCCAAAAATAAAAGCAATTTAATAGAACAAACAGATGAGAGCTTTCACATGGAAACCACTCTTCTTCAGATCTCAATTACAAGAATAGAACATGCAGTTTAAATAACAATCCTGACTTAATTAATAAATTGAATAATTAAATAATTACCAGTTATACTTCAATTTCCATACCTTAAAATCAAGACATCACTATAGTAACTAATAATAATTAATTATTTAAATGTGAAGAATTGAAAACACTCAAGTAAAAAAACAAAATAAAATAAACACTGAAACTCATTTAAATTGCCGTGCTTCCAAGACTGGTTTGATACTGACAAAAGAATTCAAACCAGGGGAAACATGTGCTCATAGCTTAAAAATCCAATTTCTACACATTCCAAATAATTATTAATATTACCCCGTCTTTGACTAACAGAAACCAACTGTAGTACTTTAAATCTAAATGCATGTGAGTGAGCTTTACTGATATCTAATATTTTTATACCATTTTTTTTTAAATCCCAGCTGCAGGGCTTCACCTTCTGAACAGCTTCACTGTCCTTTCAAATGTCTATTCCAAAATATGATATTGGACAAGAGCTATCATTTTGGACAATGACTGTGAAATCACATTTTCAGGTGAAATATCATAGTTAAGCTATAGAGTTTGAGACATAGCAACATTTATAAAAGTTTTGTCTAAAATACCTTTGTATGTCTTCATTTAATCTGATGAATATTTCTTTGTAAATTGATAAACATCAACATTTGCACACCAAATTTACAAATGTCATCTATGTGAGTTTTGTCTTTGAATTGATGTGGTATCCTTGTATTCCCTTCTGTTTCTTAAATTTGTGTTCCTGTTGTTCAGTGTCTTCCACACTCACATCCTGAATTCATGGCCGTTGGCCAAAGTCTGTGTCTCCAAACTTTTGTTGTCCACTGGCTCAGTGACTTGTAGAGATAAAGTTTTGACTGTGACCTTGATGGCTACAGTATCATTAATGGACCTGGCAGTAGAGCAATGGACAGAGAGTAGGGTAAGAGTGATAGGTGTTATGCCCACTCACCGTTCCTAATGAGAGGGACATTTGTCCAGGGTTACACACTCCATAATAGTTCCTTGGTGGAAATCAGAGAACCTCAACAGGCATATACTCTGGGGGTGAGGGGTAGGATGGTGGTGGTGGGTGATATGTGCAACCTTACACCACTTGTAGAAATGAGTCATAACCTTTGCAATGATCATTGCACACCTAACTCCAGGTGCTGAGGTGGACACACATAGGTATATAGTGCTTGCAATACAAAATCACCTGATGGCTGCCTGGATGACAAGTGCATTGAGATCAGCTATTGCCCAGTAGGCAGTGGGCATGCAGATTGGAAGTGATTGGTCAACTGGTTGGCAGGTTTGGAAGCCCAAAAATACTTGCTTGTTGTCTAGAGTTACTTCCTCAGCAGGAAGGAAACCAAATCAGTTACCACACTTCCAATCAAGGCTGGTGATGTGGCTATTTCAGGACTTGGGCTAGCTATTAACAGCAAGCATAAATCTGAGCCACAGCTGTTGTATGGTACTGAGCTTAGGTTATAATACCAAGTCTGAATCTGAGGCCCCACTGTCAGAAGATGCCAGACTTCCTTTGTAGGAGTATCTGGGAAGGCGGCTCTCAGACTCTACTTTATAGAATGTGAGACAGTAGCCAAAGAGACTCTTGATCCTTAAGGGCAGTGAGAGTCTATAAAGTGTTATTTATTGTACAAAGAATGAATACTTGAAGAAGAGCTAGAGGCTGAAGTGATACAGCAACAGGTAATACCTAGGGCCACTTCTAGCCATAGCCCACAATAATTCATTTTCAGGGCATATGGGCTTAAAGCATGCAAACAGAAGACTTACAAATAAGGTCTATTGACTAAACAGTGCAAAAGATGTAACAGATTACTGCAAGACATGTCAGCAGTGTCAACGGATTGGCTAGGTAGAAATAAGGATAAAGTTGCTTTGATGCCTTTGGCTATAATTGAGGAACCATTTCAAGCAATAACTATGGACATTGTGAGACCTTTTAGTACCCCAGGCTCTGCAGGTAAGAGGTACATCACTGTGGTGGTGGACAATGCTACTAGATAGTCTGAGCCAGGAGCAGTGTCCTCTTCTGAGACAGAGAAGGGGGTCAAATGTTCTATTAAAAAGACAAAATTCACCACAACAGGTTCCCAAGAGAAATATTGACATGTAGAGGTGCCAATTTCATGTCAAGCCTGCTGACCCAGAAGCTAAAGTGTTGTGGGTAAAGCATTCAAGACTACTCCCTACCATCTACAGACTAGTCATTTGGTTAAGAGGGTTTGCATTTTCACTAATGACCATGCTGACAGCATTCATATATCAGTTCAGACACAAACAGTACGGAACGCTGCATGTGTCTGTTTTTTGCACCCAGAGAGGTGAGCTTGAAATTCATATTTTTTTTCACCTTCTAAGTTGCTATATCATCACATGATGAATTAAGCCCTGGATTTATTTCATGACTGGGAGAGACTATAGCAATAACCCACGCCTGGGTGTGGGTAATGCGGGATTTACCCACGGTTGGCGTGGTTTGGTCCTGAGGGAGAAGCCCGAGGGACCAAACAAAGACAACCGTGGGTAAATCCCGCATTACCTACACCCAGGCGTGGGTTATTGCTATTATACTATGACATTATTTAAGAAAATAAATAATTACTTTTCTTAAATAATGGCATTGTATAATGCCTCTTTGCTGCCGTTCCGCAGCTGTCTGGTATCCGCGGCAGTTCTGATGTACTGCGCATGCCTACGCAGTACATCAGAGCTGTGGCCAAAAGCAACGGAGAAAGCAAGATCTCCATTGCTTTTACTGTGCTATGTTAAATGGGTTTAACATAGCGAGACAGCTTTAAAATAAGCAACGGAGATGTCCGTTGCTTATTTTAAAGCTGTCTCGCCATGTTAAACCCATTTAACATAGCGAAAAAAAGCAACGGAGATCTTGCTTTCTCCGTTTTTCTTTAAACCTGTCTCGCTATGTTAAATGGGTTTAACATAGCGAGACAGCTTTAAAATAAGCAACGGAGATCTCCGTTGCTTATTTTAAAGCTGTCTCGCTATGTTAAACCCATTTAACATAGCGAGACAGGTTTAAAAAAAAAAGCAACGGAGGAAGCAAGATCTCCGTTGCTTTTTACACACTGTGTCGCTATGTTAAAGGAGTTTAACACAGCGAGACAGCTTTTAAAAAAGCAACGGAGATCTCCGTTGCTTTTTTTAAACCTGTGTCGCTATGTTAAACTCTTTTAACATAGCGAGACAGTGTTTTAAAAGAGACTTACACTAATGGAAAAAGTCCGGGCGACCAGACCTTTTTCCATTAGTATAAGTCGATTTACAACGTGCACACTGGCCAATCAGCATGCATGTTTTGGAATATTAATGGGGGGTCATGGTATAATGACACTCATTCACTGTAGGAATCTCTTAAGGAACATGCCCTAAACTTCAGAACCATTCTTATGGCGCTCATGGGTTTGCATGAGAACATCTAGCAGATGTGCAACAGCAGCAATATGGTCTGTTATGATTGGTCAGCCAGGGACAAGTGAGTATTCTATTGGATAGAAAGCAGTGATGCTTATTACTGTACTATACAATAAACTGCAAGCATGATGAGTGGAGCCTATCACTACTGAGAAAGGTAAGTGATGTCAAACTACATAGTTGAGTTGAAAAGCAGGAGATAGAAGGAACAAACTCTATAATGTTAATATGATGAAAATGTACAATGATAAAGACATCAAGTTACAAAAAGAATCAAAGGGAGATCTTATGACAGACTGTCTCAGTGAGGGCTGTTCCTACTCCTTAGTGGATGAGGTAGCCCTTTCGCAGTGGCAATCTTCTACCCTGATTCAGGAGACTTAGGCAGTACTACAGTAGTGTGACAGCATATTTACTGATAAGCCAGGGCAAAACTATCTGGTGGAGTGTCATGTGGATCAGCACCACCTTTGGACCATCAAACAAGCCTCTCATATAATGTCTAAGTGGGTTAAACAAACTCTGAAAGATGAACTGCAGGAGATGTTGGGTCTCAAAGTAATGAAGGCATGACATCATTCCTGATCCTCACCAGTGGTGCTGATACCAAAGAAAGATGGCTGCACCAGGTACACAAGTTAATTAAGCTAAAGACCTTAACCTAGTATGTGATAATAGGACCTGCTGCAGGGACAGATTTGTCTCGCAGAAGTTGCCACACCTTTGGAACAGATTTCAACTTTATGTCAAACAGAGCACCTTTTTGGCCCTCTTCAAATGCAATCTGGACAATCAGATGCTTAACCATAAATTCACCCCAAGGGTCCCACCTGTGTCCCTCTTAGACATGGACATTAGGTGCTGATCATGGAAATAAGGGTAGAACTTGGCTAGGCATGTAAGGGTCCTAGGGCCATTAGCCTAGTAACTTTGTATGATTCTATGATCCTATAATAAATGTCCTTTAGTCTTATAAATTCTTTGCAAATAGATGGGGATGACGTGGAGGCAGTGACAGATTTTATTTTACTAGGCTCAACAATAACTGCAGATGTTGACTGCAGCCATGAAATTAAAAGATACTTGTTTTTTGGAAGGAACGCTATGACAAATCGGGGCAGTGTTTTTAAAAGAAAAGACATCACATTATCAACCAAAGTCTGTAAAGTCAAAGCTATGGTCTTCCAAATTGGTAACTTCTGACTGCAACAGTTGGACCATCAGTATTGCTCTAAATTGGAAAGTCACTGTTCTTGAACTGTGATGTTTGAGAAAACTTCTTTTGATGGTTCTGTGGACTGCAAGAAGATTGGATCAGTCAATAGTTATGGAAATAAACACTGTTTACTGAACTAAAACTCAGATACTTTAGCCACATAACACAAAGACAGACATCATTAGATTAGTCAATGTTGCTGGAAAATATCTAAGCCAAAAAGAAGAAGAGGCAGCTGAGGCTAAGGTGGAAGGAAGCATTACTGAAATAATGAATATGAACTTGCAAGGACTTAGTGAAGCAGTTCTTGACAGATAAGCCTGATATGTTAACGACCTTGAGGTTGCTAAGAGCAGATTCAACTAAATGGCTAAAGAACTGTTTCTGGAAACTTATAGCATAGTCAGTAATTGCTTAAATGTATTGGTTGGTAGCCACTACTAGACTTTACTAATAGACATAAACAATCCATGGCTAGCGACTTGACATGACAATAAAATTAGGTGTCAACAGACATCTGAACCCAGAATGAACCCAGAATGTGTCCAGTCTTTTAACATTCTGGGTACACTGTGCCAATGAGACCTTGTTAAAAATTTTACTTCAGTTTTCTTCCTTACTAAGTTACAAAAAAAAAAAAAAAGGTTGGTTTGATGGAAATAGCTGTAAAGTCTGTATTACTCAGCTCCTAAGCTAATTCTTAAAATATGACAATGAGCCAGTTTCATCTTAAGTATTATAAAATGTTTTGGATCCAACAGCTTGTGCAGTATTTCTTCTCTGTCTTTATTTACTCTATGAAATGTCATTCTTTAACTCAAAATATGAGTTTGAGATTGGTCTGTCCTGCTCATCTGTTTCTCCATCTAGTCTAGTTATATTTTTTTCTGATCATAATGCATCCATCCTGTTATCGTGTTTTTAAAATTTATATTACTAATCTGCAAGTTTGTCATGTCAGAACACTTTTTGTCAGAACACTGGCATGAAATGGAAGTCACAATCTCTTCAACTAAAAATACAGGAATTTTTTTTTTCTTCTATTTCTACATCAACGAAAGGCTACTCAAGGCAGTGCTTTTCTTCTTTTAGATTTGTTTCTCTACGTATCTGCTGATGAGCGTTGTGTTTCTAACTAGGCCTTTCCTTTGATCTTTCAGGGGGAAACCTAGAACTCTCTTTCTTGTTGCTTTTCTTCCCTTAGTTAGCTTATCACAATATGTTCTCTTTATGTCTCCACAAAAACATCCTTCATTACTTCAGTGGTGGAATCTTTTGACAAGGTTCCATAATATTAGTTCTTTCTTATCAGTTTCTGCAGTGAGTCAAGGTACTAACATAAGTGTTTTTTTTCATTTTTCTTTGCCACTGTAACCCATGGGTTCTTCTGTGCATTTTAGTGAAAGAAAGTGTTGTGTTCTTTCTGAAGTTTCTACACCTGTTTCTTTTTATTCATAAGGAGTGTGTATTTTAATGGTATGCATGCTGCATTTACCCTGCCCCAGTCTTTCTGTAGTGTATTCGGGATGGTGTATTTGTACTACTGTATCCATCTGCTGCTGTTGCCACTGATTTCCCCAATTTTTGTTCAGTGTATACTCAGAGCTGTGTGTTTGTAATAGTTCAACAGGTTGCCACCCTTCCTGCCTTTTGCCTGAAATATATTGAGGCTGCATACATATCTAGATGTGTGCTGTTTCTGTCTCTATATATCTCTCTCCCATAATTTCCTTAGTTCCTTGAACTGAGGGAAGTCTTAACCTATGATAACATTGTGGGTTAGATTAGGTATTAAAGCTACAGGATGCAGTGTGTTATAGAATATTTTTTCATGTTTTCCGGAACACATATTATAACACATATTATTCCACCTTTTTGTTATAGATTTTTATGCTTGCAGACATAAGGCTCCCAAATAAGTGTGGCCATGCTAGTACACTCCAACAATCCCTTCAATTTCTTCCCATCTGATAATGCTGTACATTTAGCATCTTAATTAGACACAGTCAATACACTGATTCTACTGCTGTAGCAGTTATTTTGTCATATTCCATTGGTGCAATTTCATAGTTACCATATTTCTCAGAAATGCAAGTTTTGAAAGCCACAATATTCATATTTTCATTGGCAGTAGCTTGGTTAAACATCAGTTTTTGTTATATACAGCATTACTATTTAAAGAGTATTGGTATGCATCTGTTATTTCCTCATTTATATTCATAGATAATTAAAAAATTCCACTACCTCTTATATTTTATTTCTGCCATTTTCTGAGAGTTTGTAGGTGACTGCATATTTCGATTTATAGGCTTATATTGCTCATTTCTAAACAAGGCATCAGTACTCTTAGGGTTATGCTGAAAAGTCTGTTTACATTAATTACATGGGAGTGGCACCTTGAATTGTCAATAGCTAAAGCATCTATCATTTTTCTTTTGTCACGTATATTAGGGTCTAGCTATACGTTTAAAATACATTTTAAATCATCCATTTCAAATCTTATTGCTTTAATGGTGTCAAATGTCCAGTTTTGAAATACTATAGCTTGTATTTCAGGAGGCACACCAGCCTCATTTGTTCTCATTGATTGTCAGTGTTGATGTGACACTCCAACCCCATAAGCAAAACATGTGAAAAAGGTTTATGGATGGATGGATGGCTATTATAAAACATGTGTACCTTCTAAATGTGTGTAACCTTTAGGGGCCTTTGTTTTTCATTAGGAAGAAAAAAAATCATGGCTCAGTCAGTTTGATTTTTATTGTATACCTCCCAAAAGTAGGAAGCTGTGATTCAATGTAATTGTCACTGATGATATTTTAATAGTGGGATAGATTTGGGCGTGGCTGGCACAGATCCCAGCAAGTGTATGTCTTCTCTGAAAGAAATTTTAGGCAGTCTCATTCTTTCCTGAAAGGTCGACATGGACTGCAACATGTTCATATTTTCTGTGCCAACACCACCGCACACCATATTGTCAAACAAAAAGGTTCACAAAACAAATATCTATCTCTCTTTTTTCTGAGCTGTGGAAATTAATCCCAAATATATGTGCTCTTGCAGGATGGAAAACAGGAATGAAAAAATATTGTAATTTGCTAAAAATGCCCAGAATTCTGCTTGCTTTGTAAGCCAAAAGTGTAACATGTAACTCACACTTGAGACAGAACTCTTAAAACTCACTACAAGTTTACAGTAAGAAAAGGTAAAATGAAAACAAGCTTCACATTAAAGAAATAAAATAAGCACAAATTCTTGTTCTTCTTGCTTCTTATTAATCAAAACCATTAAATTATCTCTGGCAAAGTCCAAATAATCCTTAATTTAGACTCATAAGTTTTCTCCTATTGTTTCACAGTCTGTTTCAGTATATTCTTACTCTTACAGCTTCCAAGACTCCCTGCTCTTAGAGAAAATTCTCTCTGTCTAGGGACAGGCAAACATCCCTGTTGTATTAAACCAAAGACCTCTCTTTTAATTGAAGCTTTTCAGCAGTCTGATGATGTCCAAGCATGGACAGAATTCATTGCTAATTTAAATAAAGGTATTTTATATTCTCACATACACAACATAATATTTTTTGTTGTTTTATGTAGATATACATTTAGATATGGATATTGATATAGATGTAGATATATATAGATAGATAAATAGCAGAACAAAAGAATGATACAATCAAATAGCACTAAACTGCCCTGACGATGTCCCTCAGTAAAAATATTAAAATGCAAATGGCAAAAATGCACAAGATATCAGTCAGTAAATCAAATATGTTTTATGTTTAATTTTACTGATGGCTATAAGTTATCCACTTAAATAATGAGTGATCATTTTTATCCTTCAAGAGGACTTCATCAGACTTGTTAATTAAACTCTCTGAATCATAGAGAAAACACAGACTTAATAGAGGGCATATCACACTCTAATCAGCAACAGCCTTTCTATTCCATTTTCCCAATCAGATATTCAGACCAAGGGTCCATTAAATGCTGCTGCAGGGTTTGTGGTGACCTATTATTGTATGGACTAATCAGAATAAGACTAAAGCGGACCTGATATGCTGGGATGGAGGAAGTAAAGAGGAAGAGGTTTGTATTCATAGGGGAGCTAAATGGGTGAAGAACAAGACCCTCTGTGGAGCAGGGCAACTAAGACTCTATAACTAAGTGAGAAGGCCTGTTAAAAATATCATAATAAATTCATGAGCCAGAAGAGGTTAAACATCTGACCTCAGATATACCAATGTAATTGGCTAGAAAAGTCATTTTGGTCTGATATTTGATAAAGTAGTGAATACATCAAGGAAAATATACTGCTGCTGGTGCAAATGTTCAACTTAAACATAGGATACTGGGGATGATGCAAAACAAATGTATTCAAAAGAGGGTATCCAACAGGCCAGGTGGTAGGAAATGCTTTATCCCAACCAAAACAATGGACTTCCTCAGAAAAAAAACATGTATCCATTGAAATATCCTTACATAATCATGTAAGCCTTATTCATAAAAATTCCTATTAGACAAAATATTCTTAATCAGCATAACTAACACTTAACATGAAAACATATTCAGATATAAACATTTTTTATGACGAATCCATATTTAATATGGGAGATAGGGAAAACTTCTTAGACCAGATACAACAGGGATGGTTTAATGTATGGGTCGGAATCCCTGGTGTATGTCACCTTTTGAAAAAACAATGCTAATACCAAAAGTTAAAAAAGGGGAGGGGGGACACCTACACTAATATTTTACTGTATATGTCTGCTAGAATTGTCTGAAGAGGTTTGCTAGGTGCTCACCCTCAGTCATGCTCCAGCAGCTGGAGTAGGAGTTATTGTGCTGACCTGATTGAACTGGTGTCATTAACCTTCCCAGATGAACTGGTCCCCCATGGGTCTGGATATGGATCTACACCAGAAAGCCAATATCATTTTTTAACCAATTATTGGATTCATTCGAATGTTTTGGTGTGTGAATCTTACCAGTAGCCATGTCTCAGGGCATTGTGCAGGGGAGGAGAATGGGACAGAGTGCAAAGGATCCACTTGTTATGCTGCACCAAAAAGGGCCAACATGTTAGCCATGTTCACGGCTGGGGGGGATCGATCTGTCTGCATATTCTGTGTTTTATAGCAGAAACTTCCACTGTCATAAAATGGGGGGACCTCCATGGCCAAAGCTGGAAAATAACAGGCCTCTACATATAACCTAAGATAATGAAATTCAGGGATCATATATTCCCTTCTCCAGTCAGGATGAAAGTCCCTTCCTATATTCTGGTCCAACCAGTCTAATTAGGGTGGAATGATCCAAATACCTGGGAGGATTTAAAATGATAATAATCATAGAAATTGTATAAAAAAAATCACAAACGTGTCTCTAGCTGTTCATTGAAAACCAGGGAGTTGCATGTGATCTGAATTCAAGTAAATGAACAGGTTTGACCTCCAGGTAGCTCCATGGATCTTTGAGAACTTTAGGTGATGTTGAATTGGCCAGTTATGCTATCAGCCAATCTGGGTTCAATCTGCATGCTAGGAACAAATGGACTTTAAGTAATACAAATCCGAGTGAAGGAGTATTTTGGTTGTTCTTCTTCCGACTTCTTCTGGTTAGGGGTCGCCACAGCAGATCTCCGGTCTGCTAATGATTGGCAGTAGATTTTTACGGTGCCAGCTCGATGCCCAACCTTCAAAGAAGGCACACCCATTCTACGCATGTCTTTCGAACACCATTCGATTGTAGGGAGGACATGCAGACTCCACACAGAAGGCGCTCCAGCTGAGAATCGAATGGGAGAACGTCTTGCTGTGAGGCGACAACGCTACCGCTGCACCACCGTGGCTATGAAGGAGTATTTCGGTAACATCTATTTCGGTAAAATTTTTTAAAAATATTGCCAATGTTTATATGCATGTAGGAAAATAAATAACACTAGTCCAAACATAAGCAGAAACCATGTTGTGGGGTGGCAACACTGATGTGGAGGGTGAGGTTTACCTTTAGTAGCTGTACAGCCAAGCTGCTCCTTTAGGGCTGAAGCTGTAGTCAAGACTCAGTCTAGGGTGGTGGCTGTCCCAAAATCAGAAGCATGTTGAAGTAAATATTCAGATCGGTGAAAAAAGCAGTTGTATCTGATATCTCTCATATGAAGGGAAATTGGTTGGTGTGTAAATCATGAGGAATATGTGGCCTGAACTCCAACTTGAGCAATTCATCTCTTAATAAGCTAGGAAGGGACATCTGTGCTTGTATCATCAACCTCTATGCCCAGTTCTCATCTAGAAAAGAGAGGTCAAATTGGAAAATAATTCTCAGAAGTCTCATGCGGCAAGAAATCGATGAGACCTGAGACATGGTAAAAATATTCTTTCTGGTGTCTGGGTGTGTCACAGTTGTAGGTTAAAAGCCTGGAGAGAGCTAATAGAGGAAATGGATGAAATGAAAAAAAAAGAAAATGAGAGGAGAGAGTGAGAGGGAAAGAAAGAATTCTGTGAACAAGAAAAAAAGACTAGTCCTTTACCTATTTGCTGGAGGGCTACTTTTTGCTCCAACTCTGAATTCTTCATTGTAGTTTGCATCCAGTTGCCCAGCACTGGACAGCAAGGCCACTCTCATCCTTACATATGGGATTTCATCAGAAAGTAAGCAGAAGTGATTATAAAATAAAGTATCTATACTACAGCATCACAAGGAACAAACTATATGTTGTCATTTTGAAGCTAACAACCCTTAAAAAATGTATTAACAAAGCAAAGTATGAAGGAAATTAATGTAGTTGGAGTATTACCAAGAAGGGTTCAAATGTAGTAAGAGTGATTAGAGTCTGGGTACTGTACGGCCTTTTTGTGATCATGTGGATACCTTCCATCATCCTGAAGATCTGCCCTTAGAGGTCTCAGATGTGTCAGAGTTAATCTGCTATTAGTAGTAAACATTAACAAGTTTAGACTTATGCTTGTTTTAGTCATGACTTCTGAAAATATGCTACCACTCTGTTTTTAGTGGAGAAACCAAATGGTAGAACTTAGGAAGGAGATCTGTTACATTGCCACAGATAGGGGAGGGTGCAGTTTCTTCCCCTCCTTACTTAAAACTTGGTGCTATGGATTTTTAACATTAGGATGTTAGGAATAAACTCTTCTACACTGGGAACACAATAGTTAAGTGGTCACAGTGCTGTTCACTGCTGGGTTATCATGGTAGTAATGGGGGGGGCATGGTGTTCACTGTTAGGATTGTCTACATGGGAATTAGGATGAGGATTATGGTGTTGTTCTGGGAGGATAAAGTAGTTTCCAGAAGTAAGGCTCTGCTATGTAAAGTGTAAAACAGTGTTTGTAATTTAAGGTGCCCCAGGGGTGTTATATTCTATGGAGAGGATCACAGATGTTAAGAACAGAGTTTATCACTGTGAGTACAGTTAGAGTGAAAAGGGGCCAATATTTTGATAACGTTAAGATAGTCCTGGTGGGACTGGATTTGGTGGAGGTCAACGAGGAGTTCATTAATAACAGCCAATCAGGGTTGGCCAGGGTAGGCTTAAAGCCAATCAGAGGTCACCCAATGCATAACTCAGATTGTCTTAGTTGTCTATAAAAATACAAGTTAAGGCTTACAAATATAAGTATGTTGATTCAGACATGTTATCAAATATGAGTCTTGATTCAAACATAAATCTAGCTTGTTAACATAAATTACTTTATAAAATGACAATTAGAAGAGAACCAGTATCATGAAATAAGCATACAAGACCCACATCAAACAGCACACTGAAAAATAATTAAAAACAATTCTACTATTTCGAAAATTTCTAATAGTGCCCATGTTTCCTAGTATTGATCAGATTTGCTAAAGGGCAGAATGCAAACCACATGTCCACTCAGTTTGATGTAAATATTAGTTTCTGGTTTTCCTAGATCTGTTTCCTTGGTTATAAGGTAAAGGTTGTGGCAGTATCTTTAGTTTTATAAACCACTAATGGCAGAAGCTGGCTTTACATATCATAAAGGGTGAGAAAAGAAAGTGGTTAAAGAGCCATTAAAATCCTAAGGTAGAGGGAGCTTCTTCACTGAAATCAGCTCATTCCGCTCTCTGGTTTCTATCGTTGAGCTATGAGAGAATCAATTTGCTGTCAGTACTGTGTCTTAGGCCCCTTGACAACCCTACTGTGGTGGCATTGCATTTTACATGGTATGTGTTGTATAGTAATTTTCTATGGGTCACTAGTTTTTTAATGGGGATGTGGGGATGTGGTCATTCAGTATGAGGGAGAATTTGCTAGTTTGTCTCATGTAACAGCAGCATATGTAGGGCATCTTACCCATGTTTAATTGTAATAACATATATATTCTATTGGGTCTACTTTAAAAGACCGAACTGACGATTCCCCGACACGCGGAAAACGACGACCAAACGACCGACAGGTAAGTTTACCGACAGGGTGATTTGCCGACAGCGGAAAGACCGACAAGGGTAATGTGCGATCGTGACTCGGTAAGTGTGCAACAGTGATGGCGTTAGGAGCGGTGAGGTAAGTGTGCGGTATTGTGGGATTTCGGGTTAGGCTGTGGGAAAGGTGAGTGTGTGTTAGTGTCGGAGTTAGGGTTCGTGTAAGGTAAGTGTGTGATAGTGAGGGAGTGTAGTTTAGGGACGGGTTAAGTGAGTTAGGTTTAGGGTGCAGGTAGGTGAAGTGTGCGATAGTGTCGGAGCTTGGGCTAGGGGTGGGTTAAGTGAGTTAGGGTTAGGGTGCAGGTAGGTGAAGTGTGCGATAGTGTCGGACCTTGGGGTTAGGGGTGGGTTAAGTGAGTTAGGGTTAGGGTGCAGGTAGGGTGAGTGTGCGATAGTGTCGGACCTTAGGGTTAGGGTTTGGGCTATGGCTAGTGGGTATGCTATGTAGTGTGATGTGTTGTTTACGTTCGGTGTGTCGGTGTTATGGTGTTCGGTGTTTTGCGTTGTCAGTTTTGTGTGTTGTCGGTTATCTGGCGTCGGTGATTTTTGTGTCGGCGAAGTAGCGTGTCAGTCTTTCAAAGTAGACCCATTCTATTACATGTGCTGCAATAATGTCTTAATAACTTTTGTTATAGGATGTGCAGCCTGCCACATATATGACATTAAAGAAGATACAGAAGCAGTAATTCTTGGTGATAAACTTCCACAGTTCGGGCAAAAATAGTAACTCATTTTGCTTGCTGATATATATATATATATATATATATATATATATATATATATATATATATATATATATACTTATATATGTACAGAAGTCATATGCACTTTATGTGTATGTGCCTTTTTGTTCATAGGTAGGTTCATATGTAAATACTAGGCTATCTACCCTAAGGCATTTATAAGCCTAGCCAGAGTGTATTTGGCTTCCGCCTCCCTATTAGATTAGCCTACTGTGCCTCTGTAAAGTAGGTCACAAAAGGTACCCTTTTAAGATTAGTTTACTGTGCCTCTGTCTAGCAGGGACACAGAAGAGATCCCAGGGGTGAATTTGCGATTTCCCATCCACGCGTCAAGATTTCGCTTGAAGAGGGTGAGCGAGGGGCTATGTCTAACATGAACTGGGATTCTATTCCAGAGTGAGGGGAGCCTCTGGGAAATGAATCTGTCCCTCCAGCATGTCCTATTTATTTTTGTGCTGAGGTTTAGGTCCCTGGAGCATGTAGCTCTAAGGGACATGGATTTTTTGAGGTGGAGCATGTCCATTAATTCTGGGTTTGACATGGCTTTGTACATCAGGCTTAGATCGCCTCTGAGTAGGCGGTAAGCAACTGAGTAGAGCTGGAGTTTCTTTAGTTGAGCTGCATAGGACATCTTTTGGTGAGGTACTTTTGGGGTCTCTCCAGTTGCTGCAGGTGTCGGGTAAGGTACATCCCAAAAGGGGCATTGTATTCAATTATGGGGCTGTCGAGTGACAAGTAGAGGGGCGCAATGACCTCTCTTGATCTAGATGCGAACCCTTTCATGATAAGGTGGGCTATATAGAAGGTCTTTCTAACCACTTTGGCAACGTGATTATCAAAGGAGAGATTACTATCTACATTGGTCCCCAAATCTCTAATTACTTCTTCCAGATTAATGGATTACCACCTATGTGGTAATTTGTGGGCACCTTGTTTTTCCCAAAGGGGATGACTATGCACTTTTTAGCATTTAGCTTGAGGCCGTGGCTCTGGCACCAAGCATCTGTCTCTGTGAGACCCTTTTGGAGGATGCTTGTGTCAGCTGGAGATTCGATTATGGCCCCCAGTTTGCAGTCATCTGCAAACTTTGTCAGCCATAACCCCCCCCCCCGTGTTAGCCTGAACCTCAGAGAAGTATATACCTAACAAGAGAGGTCAAAGAACTGAGCCCTGTGGGATGCCACTTGTAACTAGTTTGGATTTGGACATGGCACCTGCGATTCTGACGATGTGGGTTCTATCTCTGAGCCAGATTGCAACCCATCTTGTGATATAGGGGTTGATATTTAAGCTAGTAAGCTTATTTATGATGTCCGAGTGGGGTATTGTGTCGAAGGCTTTTGCAAGGTCCAGGTAGGCTGTGTGGACTACCTTGCCCTCATCTATGGCTTTGGCAACTGTTTCAAAGAAATCAGCTAGGTTTAAGAGGCAAGATCTGCCCTTAACAAAGCCGAATTGGGTAGGGTCCAGTGTCTGGAGGCTCCCAATGTCTTTGTTTATGAGTTCCATGATAATATGCTCCATAGCTTTACAGACCAGACTAGTCAGGCTTATGGGGCGATAGTTTCTGGGGTCCGTTGTGGCACCACCTTTGTGGAGTGGGACCACTGTAGCAGTATGCCATTCTTTGGGTACATATCCTGTAGTAAGGCTAAGATTGAACAGTGACTTAATGTGAGGGTTCAGTTCTTCTTGGAGCTCATGTAAGACACAGCCTGGGACACCGTCCGGTCCCATAGATGCTGTGTTTTTTGCTTTGGAGAGGGCAGCTTTCACCTGTGCATCTGTGATGACAGGGAGGTTACATTCAGTTGGGGTAGGCATTTGCTCCTTTGGGGGGGGGGGTTTGTGCTGAATCTGTCTGCCAGGATGTTGGCTATGTCTGTAGGTTCGGTATATTTTGTACCGTTATGCAACAATTCAGAGCATATCTGGGAGTTTCCGCCCATGTTCCTGACATAACTAAAGAAGGCCTTGTGATTATCTTTAGTGTCTAGGGCAATTTTTCTTTCTAAACTGGCCTTTGATGATTTTATGAGGGATCGAAGTTTCTTGCTCATACTGATCAGAGATGCCTTCCCTTTTTGGGATTTTGCTCTGTCATGTAGTAGCTTCCTCCTTCTGTTGTATAGCTTATTTATGACCGGGGTCCACCAGACCGGTCTCCTGTTTTTGGAGGAGTGAGTCTTGGTTTTATTTGGGATAGCACGATCCATGCATTCCTGCAGGTGCTCATAGAATGCATTTGTAAAGGATTCTGTGGATTGAGCTGTATTATCCTCTGGCCCAGGGGCTTTGAAGGATTCCACCTCAGTCTTGAGAAGTGCAAAACTGGCTTTTAAGAAATTCTTTACAGTGATTTCCTTGGCTGGGGGTGGGGACAGGATATGGATGTCCAGGGAAATTTATTTATGGTTTGATCTTACCAATGAGGGGTTTATTTCTGGTGTGGAACATAGAGTCCCCATGTTGGTGATGACCAGGTCCAATATGTTGTTCCCTCTTGTGGGAGTGGTGACCAGTTGTTCCATTGCGTTAGAGTCTATAAATTCAAGGAACCATTGGGCGAGGGTGTTTGGGCTTGAGTAGTTTTCCCAGTCAATGTTTGGGTAGTTGAAGTCACCCAATAACATAGTGTTTGGAGAGACCTTCATATTCTCCAGTGTTCTCAGGAATGCCAAGTGGGGTTCCTGTAATAGGGAGGGTGTTCTGTAGCAGGCTACAAACTGAAAGGCCGTTTTTCCCACTGTTAGTTACACATGGATGGTTTCCAATGCTTCATGCAGTGCCACTAACCTGGAGGTGTAGGTATCTTTGATGAATATAGATACTCCCCCTCCTTTTGTGCTTCGGTCCGAGTTTTGGGGCCGAAACGCATGGTATGAGTTATAACCTGGTAGTGCTGGGGTGCTCTCAGGAGCCTTGAACCAGGTTTCTGTTACTGCACAGACATTGATTTTCTCCATACTGAGGAGATCCTCGAGTGCATGCATCTTGAGGTTTAGACTTCTGGCATTGAGTAGCATTACCTTTAGTTTTTTTATCGTTGGGTTGTCTATGGAGGTGGGTTTGTCCTTTGAGCCTTGCCTAAAAAAGGCACTATGAGGGTGGCAAGAGCCTTGGCCAGTATACGAAAACCTAAGGGTGACAGGTGCAAGCCGTCCCTAGCGAAGCAACGTGGCTTGTCAAGCATGTCATCCCAGGCTGACAGACACTGGATCCCCTTTGAATGACACCAATACTTTAGCCAATTGTTGAAACTGATCATTTTGTCTTTATACTGTGTCATCATTCTTGGTGAGGGCAAGATGCTACTCAAGGACAGGGTCATACCAGCCTGGGCTACATGGTCAGAGAGCTCCTCTATGTCTTTTTTCATGTAGTCCAAGGAGGTACGTCTCAGGTCATTCACACCAGCATGGACAATGACGGAGTAATACTTGTACTTGCTTTGGAGTGACCTGAGTGCTTGCATTATGTGACGGATCCTGACACCTGACAAGCAGCTTGCAGTGACCTTCTCCTTGTTCAGTCTGGTGAGCTGGACGTCAGTGTGCCGGACAGTAGAGTCCCCTATAACAAGTGTATTTGGTGTGTTGTTTGGCCTTAAGGGCTGTGACTGTGAGGCACACTGATTTTGTGAGATATGTGATTCATGGGTATTGTTGAGGGGTGGCTGTTGCTTGGATATCTGCTTAGGAGGCCTTTGCTGTTTAGGCAGATTTTTATTTAGAGCCTCCGAGTATGTTTTTGTGTGTTTATGTGTTGGGTATGCAGATGCAATAGGTCTATGTGAAACTGGATTTGTGGTGTGGGTGGTTACCTTTTCCTCCTGACTGACTGTGCCAGTCTTGGGTTGAGAGAGCTCTGCCTCCAGTTTGGCTGTGTAACTGCATCTCTCACATGTATTAGAGTTTGTTGGAAGGAGAAGAGGGTTGTCTGTGTACATAAGGCAATTGTAACATTGCCTCAAAATTCCCAGATTCACCAGCTGGACTGGAGAGTAACCTTGAAACTGACCCTTGGACATACCAGATTAGTATAGGAAACTGTTTTTTTACTGATCAGATTAGGGAAGGGAACTGATTTTTCACTTGATCAGGAAGGACCAATCGGGAGCCTAATACTTATGAGAAGTCAAGGAGGGTGTAGTGCTTTAGTTAGTTAGTGTTTCCTTATAAGAGCTGAGCAAGTGCAGGGCTTTAGAAAGAGAATAGAGCGATTACTTTGAGAGTTTGAACAGTTCTAAGGGAAAAAGTGAAGAGCAGACTTTGTGGAGCCTGGAATACTTTAAACCTGTTTAGGCGGCACTGCCCGACGCTGCTCAGTGCGCAAAACCGTGCAAAAGGAGAGTTGTAGGGTTTTAAGAGAGAGAGAGATCAAGGAGTTTAGAATTGACCCAAAAGGGCCAATAAAACTACAGCTTCTAGGTAGTAACCACTCCTCCAGGGACAGGCAGGCTGTTCAGTGTTAACCACTCCCACTGGTGAACACAGAGACTTCCCTTTAGCCCAAGTAAGCACTGGCCTTCTAGAAACTTCCAAACAGTTCAGAACAGCAAATCTGTAACTGAACTTTCTTAACTTTCAGAAAGTGGGAAAAAAGCAAGATTTTTTTTTGTTTTGTTTTTCTTTTTGTTGTAGTTTAAAGGTAGCAGAGATACACAAGCAGCAAAATAATCACAACAGTGCAATAAATGACCCCACACTTGAGTGCTAGGAGTTCTTCCCCTTCCCAAATAGGTGATGATTCTTTTCCATCAGGAGTTTAAGGTTTGTTGTTTTTATGTATGAATGTTGGTCTGATACCTGAGGCTAGTGAAAGAGTGGTGTTGTCAATAAGTTTTCAGCTTAGACTATACTCTCTTTTGTTCTTAGTCTGTTGGGGTGTATTAGAGGAAAGCATATCTCAAAAATCTTTTGGCTTAACTTTCCACTGCAAAGGAGTCAAAGTAATTTGGAAGAGCTTCAGATATTCAGAGTGTTTGTTCAATCTTCTTTTTTTTAATAACTGGGATTCACACTACTGTGGGATTTACCTTTATTATTGAGTCAATTAGAGATTTAAAAATCACAGTGCTTTGAGATAATGGCTAAAGCCTTCCACATCTGTGTAATTATACGTTTTACTAAAGGTTAAGCTTGAGAGAAATAAAGCTCTTCTTTGGAACCGAGCACTGATATTGTGCCAAAGGATCCACAGATTGCACAGAAAGCATGAAATCAGAGCCTTTCAAACAGGGATGGGCAATCTGGAAAAAATCGCTCCGTGTAATTCTCCAACCATCCACGCATTGTTACCATTTATCTGAGTCTGTTACATTTTTTTCTGAGAACCTTTGTTGGAGCACAGTGACACAGAAGCATCATTTAAGCTGCACGAGGAGCCAGTATGAAGAGTAAGTCTAACTGCATTTCCTTAGTCTTTACTGTAGATGACACATGTGCTCATATGACTTTTTCTACTTGGTTTTGAATGACCTGATTTAACAGGAAAGGTATGAGTACGCCTACAGACTTTCTCTGGAGCTTAAAGATCTTTCTTCAAGCTTTCCCTTGCTGTTCTTAAGTGCTTCTCCTCCATGTTTTTTTTTTTTGTTTTGTAATATAAGTAACTTTAAGGCTTCCTGGCTCTTGAAGCTTCATCCCCTACATCTGTGACACTTGCACAACTATGCAATACATGTATCTACTGTGTGTCTTATTTTGGTAGAACCTCTGTCTTCTGCCTGGCTGTAGTCTCTTAGGGCCACCCCACATGCTATTTAATCTTTTTGACTTTCAAGGAAGGACAATGCATGGGAAGTGCCTCTGTGATCAAAGCCAACAAACTCATTATTTCCATGGGGGAATACTGTTCTAAGGCATAATATTATGGAAAGGGGAAGGAAGTTTTTATTATGAACAAGAAGCATGAGGGTGGAATATTGTCTCTTAGTCTATTTGTTGAGTATGGGTTTCAGCATTTCCTAAGGGAGTAAGATATTCTCAATGTTCTGTCAGACAGAGGATATCAGTTTGGGGGAAGACCCATTTGTAGTGGTTTTAAGGATAAGATGATGTGACAGGATAGGAAATGGGGGCTGATTATTGTTCCAAGTCAAAATGATATGGTAGGAAATGGGAGAAGGTCATTCCTCCATTCTTTTAAGGAATCTTCAGAATGGCTTTAGAGGGTCTTGGTTGCTTATTTCTTCATTCAAATGTAAACATTCATTCTTCAGTTTTGGTAATTTTGACTCATCAGAGGAAACTGTAGAGAACCCAAGTAAATAGTGTTAGAAACCACTATGAAGGATATTGGGATGACTGTGTAGTCCTTCCTTCCCAGCACAATGAATGGACAGATGAATGAATGAATAAATAACTAAATAAATAAAATAGATTTTATCCAGTTAAACTTGAGTAATAACAGCTTACAGAAGTCTACAAGGGCATTCTGGAGATGGAAGAGCCACATCCAGGTCTTCACTGAGTACCATATGATTGTCTGTATGGAAGAGGCATTTGCATGTCATGGAGTTTTGTGATATTTATGTTTAGTTGAGAATAGTATTGGATTCAGTAATTTATCAGCAAGGAAAGGAGAACTGTGGTGGTGGTGCTGCAGTAGCGTTGTCACCTCATAGTACGACACTGTCCTGTTCTATTCTCAGCTAGAGTGTCTTCTGTGTGGAGACATGCGTGAATGGGCGTACCTTCATTGAAGGTTGTGCGTCAGAGCTGACAACTCGGCACATAAAAAATCTACTGCCAATCATTAGCGGACCGGAGTTCCGCTGTAGCGACCCCTAACCGGGAAAAGCCGAAAGGCACAACATCAGCAAGGAAAGGAGAAAAGAGAAAAGTAAACCTTGTTTAATGCATAATGAAGTTGGGAAGGGGGACATAAAGTTGGTGTTAACATTGATTTTTGCATCTCATTGCAGTAAACAAACCCTGTCAGTTTTACAAAAGTTCTCTTAAAATGTAAAGAACTTTAGGACTTTAATAAGACATTCCACATAACTAAAAATATATTTAAAGTGAAGTTGCCCTCTTGTGGGATGATTGCATGCCTGGACCATCAATTCTAGGGAGTGGGCTGCAGTAAGAAAAGTCACTGTGGATAATAATTAAGAAAGCATGAGCATCTTCTTGCAAAGGAATACAGATGGGAGACAGCTACTTGGAAGCTCCCATGTGCTGTTGTCATTAATTCCTGCCCAGAAGGGAATGACTGGACTATGTGTGAGAGAGAAATTATGAGAATGTGGGACTTTGAAAAGAAAAAAAAATCTGTTTTGTGTTTTCCTTTGGTTGCTACCACAGAAAGTTAGTTTCTATGATTCAGTTGTTTTTATGAGTCTGTACCGCTCACTTTTATTTGACTTTACAATAAAACAGTGTTTATTTTGCTAACATGTGGACTTTGGTGCAATAATAAATCACATTGCTGGAGAATATGGGCATTTTTGTGTCACTATTTATGCAAAAATCCTGATTTTTCTTTTTACTGCCCACACAAAGTTATACCATTTTAATCCAGTCTATCCCACCTGAACAGAAAGCATTTTTTTACTTTTGTTAACTGATCAGTCTTGTGATGTGTGCTGTGAACTTTACTGAGTGGGATGTCTGTATCTTAGCTGCCTAAATTCCAAATTGACTCCAGTCAAGCCATTCTTGCAAATCATAGCCACTGTCACTAAGGGCGTTATATCTATTGCTAGAATTATGTCAAACGCAATCTGCTCCACTACCAAAAAAAATAATCAGGGAGGAAGATCTTGCGGAATACCTGGTAGCCTTTAAGTCATATGCCCACCAGAAAGAATGGGACCAGAGTGACTGGGCTAGGATTCTTGCAGCTCAGCTTACTGAGTAGCCTTTAAAAGTTTTTATAAACATGTAAGGGACTGATTACTATGATAATGAAAAAGCAAACCAGGCATCTTAGTCAGTCATTCTCTAATAAGGGAATTGTAAGATCTCAAATATGTGATCCAAACGTGCATATATTGCGGTTAGTTTCTGAGAGTCTGCACACCAAAAGTAAAGTAACAGAAATCTTAACCATTAATAAATATATAAGGATATTTGCCTTCTACTTATTATGAAAGCAGTTGTTTCAAAATGACCTTAAGGACATTGACAGTTTTGTTGCATTGCTAAAGAGATTGTTAGAAAGTATTTTAACAACTGAACATTTTAGGCATTTAGTAAAGTGTGTGTCAAATTATGCTAACAAATCGAAAGTATCAGCTGTAGACATATTCTGTTTCAAATGTGGGGAAAAGGGGTCATATAGCTAGATTCTGTACCAGTAATGGTAACATTGTTATACTTTTGGAAAGAATAACTAGTGAAAAAAGCATGCTGTTTATGATAATATGCATTTGAAATATAAACTGTCTGGAAAATTGTGCAAAGTTAATTAAGTGCAACTTATTAACTGCAGGAAACTGCATGGACTAATAGATTCAGGCAGCATGGTTATACTAATAAAATCACAGTATATGTGTGTGTAAAAAGATCTTTAGTGGAAAACAACTGATGTAGTCTTTATTAACAGATATATGAAAAGAATATTATATTACTCAATTAAAAATGCAAACTATGTATGCTCTAATTCTCAATTTAAAACATATTATGATAATAGGCAGTGGTTTTCTTCACTCTTCCCCATTGTAAAGACTTATGGAGGAACTTTAAAGAATGCATTCCATTTGGCAAACCACCCTATCAATATAGGGTGGGAGCCAACAAGTGAATAAGCCTACTAATCAACCTAATATGGAAGAGGGAGTATAGCCATCAAACACATTCATAAGAGAGTAAGAGTCCAGCAAAGAGTCTTTACTAGTGCAGTTAAAGAAATGGAAAGAAAACCTGATCACATTTCTAAACCTGTCACTGTCAATATAACACAGAAAACTCAAATAAGGGAAGACTTTAAGACAACAAGTACCTGTAAGTAAAGGACAAAGTAAAACTGAAGATATTTTTTTTCTGGAAAAGCTTTGCAGAGGGAAAGCAACCTGGAAAAAAAAAAAGACTGAGAGGTTGGTGTTTACTCAATCACAGAGAGAGAGAGAACAACCTAAAGAATTACAAAAGGAAATGGTATTGTATACTAATATACCCAATGGTATTCTTTTGTGCCAGAATATGGGAACACTAAACAGAAGAAAGAGTTTTATGCAAGTTATATGTATCAGAATCATAAAGTAAGGAAACAAAGAAAATGAACAAGGAAACAATGATAATTGACTCTGAAAAATATTGGTATGAGTTGCATTTCATTGGAAGAGATTCAAGTGCCTGTGTTAGTAATAGAGGAGACAGTGTTCTCTACCTCATGACAGGCTGATCGACCATGAGAAAACTTCAGTGCTGGCTAACCTTAAGGTAAACTGGATAAAACTTATGTAGGGGAAGCGGGGGAACAATTTGTACTTTTTTACCCATACTTTAAGTTACACAGTAAATAAGGAAGGGGAGTA
Organism: Protopterus annectens; assembly: GCF_019279795.1. Classification (NCBI taxonomy): domain Eukaryota; kingdom Metazoa; phylum Chordata; order Ceratodontiformes; family Protopteridae; genus Protopterus; species Protopterus annectens. The sequence continues at coordinate 79,297,117 of NC_056728.1, forward strand.
AGGTAATATGAGGGCTATTAATGTCTACACCTTTCAGAAACCTAGTGATGACATTAGTACATATTCACATACTTCAAGGACTCATAGGAATCCTAGAAATGGACAAGACTAAAGCCAAAAGCCTAACAAGGTCTTACTAGCCAGGAGTAATGAAAGAATTCAAGAACTTTTGTGCTGCATTCACTGAATACCAGAAGACAGATCCTCATCCAGGGTTTAAAACTCCTTTGTTTCCAATGCTTATCACAGAAGCACAATTTTAGCATGTTGTAATGGACAGTTTTGGGTCACTGGTAAAATCCAGCACTGTGCTTCAGTACATTTTGGTTATTTTGGACTAGGCTTCCTAAGACTACCCCATGCGTAGGTCTAATGATAAATCTAAAGCTATGGAGAAAGTCTTAATATTTTCCAGAGGAGAGAAACCTTAGGATTCCCATAAGCCATGAGAACTCTTGTTTATATCCAGAGTAATGCTATGACTGTGCCAATGTCTTAAGGTCAAGTAAATAAAAACACATAGTGTACTATATCAAAGTAGAGGGCTGCATCTGTGCTAGGTATAGTACATTAAATATTTGCTAATCCAGCTTTTTGCTTCTGAGGAAGTTTTCTAACTTTGCATAATTGTTTGCATTACATCAATGTCATGGATAATTGGAGGTAGATGACTTGTAGAGTTGTGTCTGAATTGAGTGGCCCCATATTTTTGAAGAAGGAAGCAAAGTAAATGATCACAGGTATTAAACTAGCAAGTTCAATACATTTCTGTTTCAACTAAAATCTCCCAAATTAAGCGCTTTTGTCAAAAGACTTCATCAGAATAAAGCTCAAACATCCCACAGACCTTAAATACAATCACATTAATTGAATAATTAGTTTCCATAACACACCATCATCATTAATTATCATTTGAACATTCTCAGACTATAAAATTCAGTTCAACAATGCACTTTTAAAATCTGTCTAATCTAACTTAAGTACAAATTTAATAATAAATTCTTTATTTTCTGGTGTTTGTCTGTCTGCATGCATTTTAACTTTTATTTTTCAATAATTTCTTTTTTTAGCTTTTCCCTCTAGTGTATTCCTTTACTTGTTTAAGAACTTAACCTTTCATAATAACAGAACTAACATTTCTTAATATTTTATTGATTTTATGTCTCTGGATTTCTGTTCATCTAACTTTCCTAGTCTTAGTAGTTCTAATGATTAGTTTCTTAGTTTTCATAGTTGGAGTAAGCATACAAGTGATATAAACCTAAAACAGTTGCTTAAGTAAACCAAACCATCTGTCATTATGGTCTTCTCCATATGACCTGGCATAATGGAAATACCTAAGATATAGCCTAAAAAAAACACAAATAACAATAAAACATCATTACACTTTTCTAATTAACTTCTTGTTCTTAAATGATTTTGTTTTCTAATACTTATTTAATGGACTTATCTATCTAATAAATAAATTTAGTTTGTTCCTTAACTGTGCTTTGTTAGAATTTACCTTTCTTTTCAATATAAGTTACCTTTCAAATTTTTCCAATTTTGTTTCTAATATTAAATAGTCATATCAAAAATAAAAAACATAAACTAAAAAAAAACTTTTAAAAAAATCCAAAATTAGAATAATAATTAAATTTGTGGTTAATTTTTCCATTATTTCCTCTGCTGTCCTTCTCAATAATTCCTTTCCCTCTGCTGTCCTTCTCAATAATTCAATCAATAAATCCATCAAAGAAATTAAAAACTATTCTGATCAGTTGTCAGTCAGTTGGGTCTATCTGGTTTATTCTCATCTGTGTTTTATCATTGGGCTTTATTCATGTTTTTTTTTTAAAATATTAAAATATTAAAATATAAAAAATTATTCCTAAATAAAATAAAAAAAATGTCCTATAAACACTATCCTTCCTGTAAGTAATGTAATTCAAATGTACACTTGTTCCTAGACTTCCCAAATTAATACAAAAGACTACATACTTCCTAGACATATTTTACAAAACATCCAATTTCCTCTTCAGACTGGTCTGTAATAAAAATAAATCATATAAAAACTCTTCAGAATTTTTTGTAATCAGGAAAAAAGACATTTGTTTTCTGTCAAATTTGATTCTCATCCAATTCTATGATATTTTTAAGTCTCAAACCAATCAATTATATTATGGAAATAATATTAGCTAAGATGGATGGATTTTGCCACTTAACTTGTAAAACATTTTTTGACATTTATTTAAACATTGTTTTCAAGCACTGATTCCATCATTAATTAATGTATGTATTCAAAAAAAATCCAAATTGTCAAAAAACTAAAAATTTCTTTCTAAATACCTAAATCAAAACATAAAAATGTATATCCAAGGTAAACATATTAATGTTAAATAAAAAAAAAAACATAATTTTTAAAAAATCTAATCACAATGCAATCTAAAAACAAATAAAAAAATCTAAAAATAAAAAAAAAAAAAATCTGCTGAAAAGTTATGCAACAAAAAAATACAAAAATAATACTGTTAATTTACTGCACAATTTAGTATGCTAAAACTACACAGCAGCAAACAGCAGCAATTGAAAAACATTGGAAATTGTTCAAATTCTAAAAAATAAACTTACAGCCATAAAAAAAATTTCAAAACATAATGGAAGAAAACAATATATTTTAACTTGCACCATGGTTATTAATATCTTATAACTCATTTTTATTTTACTTTTCATTATTACTTTTTTTTTCTTTCCTTTTTCTGTGGTAAAGCATTTTCATCCTCTATTCACTTGTTCCTTTTACTAAAAATTTATTAAGCCTGTTCCTTTCTCTTTTCCTTTTTCAAAATTTTGTCTTCTTTTTATCTTAAGGAAAACAAGTTTTTTTAAACATTTTTTTATAATATAGAAATTAAAAAAAAGGAAAGGCAAGTTTTTTTTTAAATCCTAAAAATATAAATTTAAAACATATTAAAAAAAAGGAAAAAAAGCAAATTTAAAATTTAACCTTTATCATAAACTTTTTACAAAACAATTAAAGTACATTAAATTTAATAAAAATTAAAGACACTTTACAAGCTTTACTTAAAACATAATGTTAACTTTAGAGTAAATCAAAATGTAGTGGAAACTTTAGTTAAAAGTTAATAAAACTTTTATCAAAACTTTCCAAAAATTATTGTTTGTTGTCAGTTATTATCAAAAATAAAATTATTATGAAAAAATTGTTGTGTCCAAAAATTTTTCCACAAACACCCTTCCTCTTTTTCTTTTGTGCCTTACCAGATCTGGCTCTGTGTGCCTCCTGTTATGGCCATTCTGTGTGCCTTCCCAATTAATTGGGATTGATGATCCCACAGTCTCTAAATGTCCTTTCTTATTGTGGTCTCTAATAAACTCTAATTTTTAAGGGTGGTTTGAAAGAGTTTGGGTGGGTGGTTGTTTTTAGGCGTTTTGATGTCTTTGATTTTTCAATTTTTGTTTTCCTTTTTTGCCTGCTGGTGAATGCTTCTGAGAGTTTTTAGTTGTTTTTGCATTCTTGGGATGTTGAACTACACATTACAATGGAAGGGATAAAAACCACTTTGGATTTGATACAGTATTCTCTCTCCTTGTTTTCTAGTCAAATTGTTACACAAGGTGTTGGTTCATCTTCTGCATCTAATGGGGAATGGGTTGTCTCTTATTTTGCAACTACATCTCAAGAATACAACATTCTGGTTAATGAAGAGCAGGGTTTGAACAGATGTTTTACAGATACGGGCTTTGAAAAGTTTTTTTAACTTACCCAATAATGGTTTTACTACTGCGGGTGTTGGTGTGGGTAATTCCGGTAGTTCATCTAACCATCTCAGTACTCAAGAAATGTTAAAACTTTTTGATAAATAATTGGAGAAACTTCAGAGCCTTAAACTTGAAAATTATTATTTTGAACAGTGTATCAGTCTCAAGATTGTACCGAAAGGTCTTAAGGTTTTTAAATATCCTGACAGGTTGACAGCGGATGATCCATTTTACATCCAGCTTACTGAATTTTTCAATGAAACGGGATTACAAATGCTCAAATGTATGATTAAGCATAATCTAGTTCTCATTCAAAATTTAATCAATGAAATCAAAGCACTTGTATTTTCTATTTCCTAGTTAATAACACACCCACATATTCGAGTTGAGGTTGATACCATCTTGTCTTCCCTTCAGAGTGGTCCTATTACTATACAAGAGAAGAAGAAGAAAAAACTTCTAAGAGATACTAATGCCTACAAGAAAACTGCGGTGGTGGTGCTGCGGTAGCGTTGTCGACTCACAGTAAGACGTTGTCCTGTTCGATCCTCAGCTAAAGCGTCTTCTGTGTGGAGACATGCGTGAATGGGTGTACCTTCTTTGAAGGTCGTACGCCAGGGCTGGCAACTCAGTATGTAAAAATATGCTGCCAATCCTTAACGGACCGGAGTTCCGCTGTGGCGACCCCTTACCAGGAAAAGCCGAAAGATACAACAACAACTAATGCCTACAAGGAAGGGACTGCTTATCTATACCTAAAGGAGTTGGTGAACAACCTAAATTTATTTGTAGGAGAGCCAAATCCATTAAACAGTGCTTAGAAAGTGAATGCTTTGGGAGTTTTTAGTTGTTTTTGCATTCATGGGGTATTTTGGTTTATTACATTTCTGTTTCACTTTTCCTGACTTTTTAGTGTATCATATTATAACTAAGATCTGACCAATTGTGTCCCATATAAGGCATCCTGCAAGTGAAGTGCCACATTCTGAACAAGTGATTGATATGATGTGAAGTAAGGGAGGAAATTAAATTATAGAGGTGGAATGGGAAACAGCTGAAGTGCGAAAGCTGGTAAAAGAACAGCTACAGTTGGCAGAATTCTAGCCAGGGTGGGGTGAGAGGGGCAATGGCCCCAGAGGTAAAGTGTTTTGTGAGCACAATCAGCTATCTATCATCCCAATCAGTCTTTAGTGCAATGCCAGCCTTTAAAAGAAGATATTGCATTTGTGGTCAAAACTGAGTGCTGCAGCGTTCCATGCATGGTCTAAAATTTAACAACTGTTTGCATCAGATGTAGCAAGTAGTTTGCTACAGTTTAATACAAGTTTTTGTTTTTAATGCAGGGTATAAACTGTAGCAGCTGTTAGTTATATTTGTAGCAAGCAGTTTGCTGCACTTTAAATGAAGAAATTACTTTTTTGTAAAAAATGCTAAATGTGTAGAAGGAGAGTTGAGGACAGGGTACAGAAGTGGGATCTGAGTGATGGGGGGGGGGGTGGCATCCTGTGCATCTCTGGCCACCTGTTGGTGTGACAGCAGAAGGAACAATATTTTTTTTTCAATGGGAGAGCTGAGGGGTGTGAATCTAACTGTAGTAAGCCAATAGCCTTGTAGCCATTGGCTTATTACAGTAAACAGCATTTTTTTTCTTTTGTTGCTCTTCAATACATTGAGATAGCTGGGGCTTCAGGGATCTCAGTGTATTGGTTTGATATCCTGGCACAGGGCACTGTTGGAGCCAGCTATGCTTCTGACAGTGAATCAATCCTGCATTGCCGGAGAGATGTACAAATGAAATGCCATTGTAGTAGTCACCATTTGAGAAACCTCATGTTTGCTTATGATAAGAGAATTAGAGGTTTCTTAAGGTGTGGGTAGAGTTAATCTTGGTGCATCCATTAACTTATAAATGATCTATCATACCAAAGCAGACCAAGAGGAACTCCAATCTCAGGTGAAATTTTGATATATTTAGTACTTTAACCTAATTTATTAAGGTGATAATTTGTTGTGGATAGTAACTGGTTATAGAAAATGACCTGTTGTTAGGAACAGTGCTGAACTTAACTGGATTGTTTTAATCCAGGAATGTACTCATTCATTGTGGTATCAGCAAATCCATAGTATAGATCGACAACACAGCAAATAATGACCTTACCTTACCTAAAGATTTCCTAGTATCAGTTAAATGATGTGCTGTCACAGGGGGGAAAACTGTGTGCCTGGATCACACTGGCAGCGACTCTTGCTTTGGAGATGGCCAACTATGTGTCCTGTTAGTCAGATGGTAAAGATTATACGACAGCCCTTTCTCCTAGTACATGTCACATGGTGATTACGTGCTGTGCTACATGCAAGTAAGTATTTTTCTTCAAGGATTAGGCATCAGTAAGTTAGATCATAATGGCAAGTTTTAGTATGCAATGAGTCAAGTTAGACTAATAAGAAAAGTCAAAGACTGGGAGGCATGATTAATTTATTTATTGTATTTATTTATTTATTGACATTTGTTGACCGGGAAAGTCTACTGGGTCAGAAAAACATTTTCAGTGGAAACCTGGGGAGAAAAGCTACAGTTATAGTATAAAATATTAGGTAGAATATGACTGTCCGATTGGTTTTGATAGACACAATCTTATCTAGTTTACTATTTATTAAGAATACCATACAGTATAACCAAGTTTGAATAACTACATGTAAGCAGGAAAGATTCAGGCTGGATTTTTCTTGTTCTGCATTTGACATAAGGTATAGAGTGGTGGTTGTGAATAAAAGAGTGAGCTTACCTGTTGCTAATATAAGTACAATTGTTAAAAAAGCATCCTTGTTTATTAAACTTGGCAGATTTGTACTCTAGAATGAGTGAGCATCAGACAAGCAACGTACAATATATAAAGCATTGCTGATAGGTAGCATCTAGTTTTTTCATTCCTTTATGATATTTGCTTGTGATGCATCTTTTATTTTAACTGTTTCAGTTTCACAAAAGAAGCAAAATGTCAAACGGTGGAATGTGACTTGCATCTGTTACTCTTACTGCTGTCCTGTCCTGATGGAAAGTTCATCTGGCCAGGTTTAAGTAAGGTAAAAACAGTTAAAATTATCAGGAATTTACTTTTATTTTTGCCCTGCATGAACACACACACACCCCTGTAATGCTTATATGTCAGTCAGGCTGTCTAATGTTCTATGTCATCTCATGGTTCATCTCCTCAAGACTCCAATGAGTGGAGAATATGCATGGTACGTTGTTGCTTTAGGGGTTAAAAATGCCTGATTTCTGTGACAGTCCTGAATTATAAGCACACAGGTATACTTATGTATAAAAAAGAAGAGGCATGAGATAATCTCAAGTTATTGACTTAAATAGACCTGAATCAAAGCAGGAAAACATGGCTTCCCCAATATAAATCTAAAAAAGAACAGATATTTAGTGGTCACATGAACAACATGGTGGAGAAGTTAACAATACTTACAATGTTGGGCTATGCAGTTCAGTTCATGACTGAGATGCCATCTGTGCTGAGTTTTCACATCCTACCCATGTATGCATGCTTTTTTGCAGGCTGTTTCACTCTCCTTCCACATTCAAAAGATGCTTTGCAGATTAATTTTTGCTCATTGGTGTGAATACCAAATGTGAGTTCTTGGCTAGGGTTGAATGGAATCTTTTATTTTATCTGTTTTATCTGACTGCACATTGCACACTTGGTACATACATGTGTTCCATTTCCTCTTTTTGTTTTAAGGGAAAAATCAGTCTAATGAGGCACAACATGGGTTACTTTCTACTAAAAATATTAAATTATAAGTTAAAGGATTTTAGTCCCTTTTTGGGTTGAGCAAGTCTTTCGTCTTTGGCTTCATGAGTCCGCCACTTTGAAATGGTCATGCTATGCCCTGTATGATCTCCTTTTATGATCCTGCTGTTCCCAAGATGATCTCCTTTTATGATCATGCTATCCCCAGGTTGATCTTTTTAGAGTTATGCTCTCTCCTGTATGATATCCTTTTGTAATCTTGCTTCTCCCAGGATGGTCTTCTTTTATGGGCATATTTTACTTTGGGTAATTTCCTTTTATGGTCCCCTAGATTATCTCATGTTGTGGTTATGCTATCCCCATAATGGTCTCTTTTTATGGTCATTATTTCCCCAGGGTGATCTCCTTTTATGGTTATACTATTCCCAGATGATCTCTCATTGTGGTAAAGCTATCTGCAGGATGGGTTCTTTTTATGACCATGCTAATCCAATGCTAACCCCAATTTATGGTTGTTCTATTCTTTAGATGATCTCCTTTTATGATCATGTGATCTCCAGAATGATCTTCTTTTATGATCATGCTATACTAAAGATGACTTCCTTTTCTGGTTATGCTAACCCAAGGATGAGGGTATATATTGATGTGCTCATAATCTGGTGAGGAGAAGTGAACCATTTGTGCTATACAAGATTAAGATATGTTGATTTATCATATAAATAGATCATAATCTCTAAGAAACTGGTATAACCTACCACAGTGTGGTGAGATTCATAAATATTTTATAATGGAAATCAGAATATGTCACAGCAGGACTGAAAACTGGCATTTTGCTATACTCACTACTCCAGATTCATAATTTGAAAATCTACATGTCACTGAGATTATTTACATGCCAAATATCATGACAGACAGCAAGCCATCCAATAAAGTGGCCCAAGCAAACCAACATAATTTTTCATTATGAACAATACTTTGAGATCCCTTTTGGCATATAGTTATTCAGGAAAGGAGACCATAATATTTCCAGGCTCTTCTGGTGTGCTTGACCCCCCTTTTCCTGTGACACAGAAAGCTATCAAGTTCTACATTCTGTCAGATTAATCCAGACGTACTTAACCAGCAGTATGCTGAGTGTAAGAGCGTACATTCTCAATTTAATATGTTTATGAATCTCTCTCATATGCTGTGTATTGGTATAGCATGCCAGCGTGATTCAGTGTGTTATCAGCATACCAGAATGATTTAGTATGACATCATTTTTTAATATGTTATGAAGCAGATTGCCTGTTTGGGAGGTATAGGGCATAAACTGGACAGCAAGCATTGCTTTAGATGGCTGACAGTCGATTGCTTGGGATAAGAATGCTTGTATCACATCCTTGAGCATAATTGTTTGAGGTTGCAGTTGCTCATTTACTGCTGCTTGCTTCATAGTTTGATTCCAGAAAGAGCAATTTGCTAGGGAATTATGTTTTGTTTTCCAAACTTAAAGCTTCCTGGAGAAATACAGAGGCAAGTTATTCACTACCTGCCATGGATCACATTTCTTCCAAGGTGCAGCACCCTCAAAGTGAGAATAATAAAGTAAGAGGCATGGGGGACTAAGCTCCAATATGGGGGTGCAGGTCTTTTGACTGTTTCTGTTTCAGTTCACTTTGCTCATAAGTCTACAAGCTTGAGTACACATGTTTTTAAGTGTATGTGTACTGTCACTTACAAGCAATAGTTGCTGGGCAACTGTAACATGAGGTCAGTGGTTTCAATGACTGGTTAGTGCTTCCATGTCAAATGTTAGGGAAGATGGATGGTGAGTTACTAAGTAACAGCAATGATGCTAATATGGGAAAGGTGACCTTTGGCAGAAGCATTCATGTACTTCACATGGAAAGGGGGCACATCCTATTAGTGTACTGCCCTGCAATAATGTCCTCGATAAACATTTAGATAAGCAGGAGTGGCTGAAATGTGTACATGAGCCCACCATTCTAGTATATTCGCTAAATAGGCAAAGCCACAGTTTCATGGAAGATCATTATGAACTAGTACAGCCAATGCTATGAAACTACCCATGGTGCAGATATTTTTTTTCTCTTTGCTCATCTGAGAATCCAGCATCTGAAGTAAGAAGTTAACGTTTTAACTGACTTTTGAACTTTTTATTTCAGTTTTGTTTTTACCAAGGTAATTCACTGTTCCTCAGGCATAGACAATGATACAAAGGAATACTAATATATGGTTGTAACTGCTTATTCCCTTGTAAATAAATAATGGTCAAACATAAGCAGAGGTAATCAGGACAATTTTAACCTTTGGCCTGGTAAGTGCCTGTACATTTTCTAACTCTCCGGTTCCTTTTTATTTTAAGTAAACTCACACCCAGTAACACGACACTGTATTAAGACAGCACAGTGTTAACAGGAAATCACATTCCTAATAAATAGGCCTGTGTTTGTGTCCCCACAAAATAATTGTAAGTAGTAGCTGGAAAAAAGGAATGCAATCATTAATTTTATGAACCATTACCCCATGATGACTAACATTATTATTAGCTCACATCATGATGGGAAGCTGAGCAAGAATCTGTAAGAGTGCCTACAGAATACTTTCTTGGAAATTCTCAAATATTAACAGCAACAGAATTAACACACCTCTACACCGAGCCTAGGGCTAATAACAACAGTGGACTCTCTTCACCGGTATGTTTCTGACAGCCAAATCTGCACGTTACCTGCGGTATAATGTAGTGCCTTAAGGCAAAAAGCAGTGCTAGATATTCAGACAAATGTGGCTTCCATGTTGTTTCTCAGGTCAGTCCTGTAAACAGGTCATTATTTACACAATCAGTGGCTTAGCTGGAAAACAAAGACTAAATATGGAAGTCAGTAGTAATCTTTTTTAATAGACTGACTTGAACTTTTAAATTGCAAAAGCTGCATTCTTTATGTTAGCACCAATGAATTATGACAAGTCATGACAAACAACACTGGCTTCCTTATTTTTGGCTTCACCCACGCTTAACTGTTGAATAACAATATCATGGTAACAGGCATCTGTACTTTTGCAATCCTGTCTGTTTACTACGTAAAGGAAATTACACTGTAAGGCAGTGAGCATCTGTTCATTTTTTTAATCATTCCTTTTACCACTGGGTATATTTGTGTCACCAAAGACCTGTTTTTTGAACTTCCTGATACCCATTTGCAGAATCCACTCACGTCGTTTTTAACGTGTACATGATCATTACTTAACCTAAGTTCCCATGTGTTGCAGTTTTGTTCATTGGCTGGACTGTCTTCACCTACAGAACTCTGATAAATTCTGGGTCTCCATGACAGAAAAAGAAAAGCTTTGTCTAGACTGCACTGAATTACGGATTTAAAAAATGAGGAAATGTTTCAGTATTTCTATCACTCTCACACACAGTGGTGTAGGTTCACACATTTTGATTACACCTTAGGATCTGTATTCAAAATGAAGATTTGTCTTACAAAAACATAGATCAACTCTACGAATATGCATATTCTGAACTTCATAGGTCCATAGGTATATACTAAGCTAATGACCACCGAGGCCTTTCTTTATAACCCCAGCTGCACAACCCAGCCAGTTGTGTCCCTGTGAAACATGGACATCTGTTTAGGGGGGGTTATGTTAAATAGGAAGTTGTTAAAGGTTTTTGTTCATGGGGGAAGATATGTTGTTTAGGGTACATTTACTCTCTGCTTCTGCCAGTCATAGACATGGGGGCCAGACTGGGGGTGGATTTCCATTTCCCCATCCAATGGTCAAGATTATGTTTGAATAGGGTTAGGTATAGACTCTCCTTCACATGGGTAGGGAGCCTTTTCCAATGGGTGGGGATTCTTTGAGACAAATATCTGTCTCGCCAACATGTTGCAAGTAAAATTTAATCCTCAGGTCTAGTATTTCTGGCACTGTTCATTTTGTGGATGTGTAAAAGGTGTGTCAGGGCTGGATCATAAGATGCCTTATATGCCAGGCATAGATCACATTTCAGTAACCTGTAGGAGACTGGATATAGTGATAGGGCTTTAAGGTGATATGTATAGGGCAATGTGTTTATACCCTGGATTCTCTTGGTGAAGAACCTTTGGGGACATTCTAAGTGTTGCATATGCCAGGTCAGATACATGACAATGGGGCACAGTACTCAGTGATGGGTCTGATAAGGCCTGAGTAAAGTCACACTATAACTTCCATAGACTGGGATGACATGCCATTACTTATAAGTTGGGCAACATAGGATGGTTTTCTTACTACCTTGGTCATGTGTCGGTTAAAGGCCAAAAAGTGTCTATGTATGTTCCCAGATCAGTAATTACTGGGTTAACTCTTAGGGGTGTCTTATCAATGGAGTAATCAACCTGGAGGGACATTTTCCCAAAAGACAGTATAATGCAGTTTTTGGCATTGAGTTTTAATCTGTGGCTTTGACACCAATCATTTGTCTCCATTAGACCATCTTGCAAGATGTTAGTGTCATGGGGGAATGTGTGATAGCTCCCAATTTGCAGTCATCTGTGAACATGGTGAGTCAAAAGCCAATGACATTAGCTTTTTCCTATGAAAAGTAGATGCCAAATAGGAGTGGTCCCAGCACAGAGCCCAGGAGGTACCCCATTGTTGGCTGGTCTCTTAGTAGGTGTGATCTCATCAATCCTCAGCTGACAATCCAGCCAGTTATGTATGGGTTTATATTTAGTTTGGCGAGTTTGTCAGCAATAATTGAGTGCGGTGTTGTATTGAATGCCATAGCCAGATCTAATTAGGCACTATGCACCATTTTCCCTCTCAGCCATCGCCTTGGTGACCCTCTCAAATAAGTCTACCAAGTTAGGTAGGTATAACCTTCCCTTGGGAAATCCAAACTGGGTGTAGTACAGTGTATGTTGGTTGCTTATGCTCTTTGTTCATAATTTCCATGATAATTCATTCCAAGGCTTTGCATAATAGACTAGTCAAAAGAATGGGTCTGTAGTTTTCAGGGTCAGTTGATCCACCCTTGTGAAGATAACCACTGCTGTCCTTCATTCTCATGGTACATAACCTGTTTCGATTCTGTAGTTGAAAAGTGACTCAAGTGGGCCTGACAGGCCATGTTTCAAGCTATTTAGTAAGCAAACTGGTATATTGTTGGGGCACATTGAGGCTTTGATTTGGCTTTAGCGAGCACTGCCATGACCTCTTGCTTGCTAATAGCTGGGGAGGAGTTATGCTAATAGCTATTTCACAGGGGGTGGAAGGGGGGGGTGAGGTGAAGTTAATGCTGAATTTGTCAGCCAGCAGATTCGCAGTGTTACTGCACAGTGAAAGTACTACCATTTGCTACCAGTTCCGCATATTGCTGTATGCTCCCTTTAAAGTTTCAGACATAGCTGTAGAAGGCCTTGTGGATGTCTTTAGCCTATCTGGCTATTTTGACATTGTAATTGGCTTTATTGGACTTAACTAGTCCTCTTAGTTTCCTATTTAGTTTAATTAGTGAACTCTGTTATTATGAGAGTTGGTCTTTCTGATTTTGGCCATGACTTTTTTCCTTTTGTAATATACCCTGTTAAGGTTAGGATTTCACCAGTGTGGTTTGGTTTTGGATTTTTTTTGGCTGACTTCTGGTGAGGATCACACCCTCTATGCAGCCATTTACATGATTATACAGTGTTTCTGTGAACAGTTCTGTATAGCTTGCTGTGAACTCAGGGTTTGGTGGGCAGTGAATTGTGACAAACTGTAACTTAATAGTATGCAATTTGCTTTTGAGTACTTATTAACTGTTACAGGTTTTTTCTGAGTTTTCCAAACTGACTTTTATTTCAAAGGAGACAGCTTTGCAGTGTGACCTCACTACTGAGAACGTGACATGGGGGGGGGGGCATTGCAATGCCCTCCCATATTGGTGAGTACTACTACTCTGGTTAGTGTGTGCACTATCTGGTCAAGGGTATTTGTATTAATAAAGTCCAGGAGTTATTATGCCTGTAAGTTTGATGTAGTGTATATTTCCCAGTCTATAGAATGACAATTAATGTCTCCCCCAAATAGGGTATTTGTTTTATCTGGATATCTCGTCTGTATCTGTACTTGACACAGAAGGTCTTTGGCTAACAAAGTTTACAGATGACTGGGAGCCATAACAGAATCACCTAATGATGTAGACATTCTACAAAAGGGCCTCACAGAGACAGATGCATGGTGTCAAAGTCATGGCCTCAAACTCAATGCCAAGAAGTGCATTGTCATCACCTTTGGGAAAAACTCGGTACCCATGAACTACCACATAGGCAGTAGCTCACTAAACACTGAAAGTGTGATAAGAGACCTAGGGACACAGGTGGACAGTAGTCTCTCCTTTGATAACCACATGTCCACAATAGTCATGAAATCCTTCTACATGGCACACCTCATCACAAAAGGGTTCTCCTCTAGAAAAAAGGTCATTGTTCCTTTCTACTCATCCCTTATCAGACCCATTATAGACTACAATGTCCCATTTGGCATGTATCTTACAAGATACCTACAACAATTGGAAAGGCCACAGAAATACCTCACTAAGAGGATTACTGGCCTCAAACAGATGCTATATGCAGACCATCTCAAAAAACTCCAGCTCTACTCCATGGCATATCACCTACTCAGAGGCGATCTCTGCCTAACATATGAAGCTATGTCAAACTCAGAGCTGTTGGACAGGCTAGACTCAAAGAAATCCCAATCACTCCGAACCACACACTCCAGGGGCCTACACCTTGTCACCACAATAAACAGAACCTGCTGGAGGGGTAGATTTCTGTCCCAGAGACTTCCCATACTCTGGAACAAACTACCCATTCATGTCAAGCAAAGTTCCTCATTGGCCCACTTTAAGAAAAATCTTGACAACTGGATGCGAAATAGAAAATTCACCCTGGGGATCACTTCTGTGGCACTGTTTGACAGGGGCACAGGAAAATAATTTTCTTGGGTTGTGAAAGCCATGGAACCTTTTGGGCTAGGCTTATATAGGCTCCAGGGCTGATAGCCTAGTACCTACCTATGAACCTAAGAATCTAAGGTGTACAAAGTACCAGAGCTCACGTAGTGATTTTTAAGCTTCTGTGCTTAGTGAGATTGGATATATAACAAAACAAGAAATATCTTTGTAACTTTACAGTTATTATTAGCTTTCTAGCCATACATCTCGATCTGCTAGAGCCAGAAATCTGGACAAAGGCACAAATAATGGGGGGCAAAGGCCTAAAAATAGGGTCACTTTTTAAATATTGCTCTTACAAACTTAGAAAGCGGATAGAATAACAGGTTATGCATTAGCATGAATTGTCTGAAGGATATGAAGTCTGAAACTCAAATGTCTGCATTATTTCCTGACTTCAGTCCTCAATGATTTGCCAGAAAACCACATTGTTTTGAGAAACAGACCAAATATATGAGTCAAAAATCGGGACATTCTTTGAAAAACTGTAAAGTTGAGAGGGATGTTTCTAGCAACCAGGAAAACTGTAGTGTATGAAAGAGCTACTTTGCAGGTGCAAATCCAGTGTAACTTGCAAGTGCTTGTGATTGGGGCACATCTCTGTATTTGGTTGAAGCAATGGATATGAACTTTCCCACTGTCTCTGTTACCAGCTTGGTGGGTATGGCATCCTGAGGCAATGTAGAAATTGCATCATGTTTGCTGACAACCAGTTAATTCTCAAACAAGCTGATATGGTATGTGAGAGATGTATTTACACAATGTCACTGGAGGCAGAGTTCTCACATAAAAGTACTGCTAATGTCAATAATGTTGTCAGCAGTACACACGCTGCACCCATCACACACAATTCAATGTAGACATATCAATCCATCCACAGATCCTGGAAACTACAGACCCATAAATCTTACTAGCTTACATATAAAGCCATGGAAATAATTATCATGTTAATGATCAGTAGAGATATAGTAAACCTCCAGACACTGGCCCCAACCCAGTTTGGTTTCATTAAGGGCAGATCATGCCTACTCAACCTGGTGGACTTCTTTGAGAAGGTAATCAAAGCAATGGATAAGGGAAAATGGTTCACCCTGCCTACCTTGACCTGGCCAAAGCAATTGACACGATACCCCACTCGGGCTTTGTTGACAAACTCAAGAGGTTAGGTACAAATTTATATGTCACTCGGTGGGTAGCCAACTGGCTCACAGACAGGACCCAGGAAGTTAGAATTGGGGAGTCCACCTCTACAAAGGAGCCAGTCACAAGTGTAGCTCCTCTGGGATCAGTCCTCGGACCACTCCTTTTTGGCATTTACTTCTCAGAAGTCAAGGCCCATATCAATGGTCTCTGGCTGACTAAATCTGCAAATCATTTCAAATTAGGAGCTGTCAATGAATCCCACACTGACACAAATGTTCTCCAGGAGGGACTGACACAGACAAACAACTGGTTCCAGAGCCATGGACTAAAACTAAATGCCAAGAAATGGATAATAGTATCCTTTGGGAAGTCAACCATCCCTGGTAACTATCATATTGACAACACACCTCTTAGAGTTGACCCAGTCATCAGGGACTTATGGAGACACATAGATAGAAATCTAACCTTTGACCATCATGTTTCTACAGTAGTGAGGAAATCATTCTATTCGCACAGCTTATAAACAAAGGTAAGGCATCTAAGTCCAAGGAAGTCATTGTTCCACTGAATTCAGCATTCATCAGACCTATCACTGAGTAGAATGCCTGCTTTGGTAAGTACCTAACCAGGCATATCCAACAACTGGAATGTCCACAGAGGTTTCTCACTAAAAGAATACAGGGCATAAGTAAAATGTCCTATGCAGACTGCCTCAAGGCCCCAAGGCCTTATCCCTGTATTCTGTCTCCTGCAGGCTTTTGAGGGGAGATCTATGCCTGGCATACAGACCATTGTCAGACCCCACTCTGATGGACCTTCTGCTTATCCACAAAGCAAACAGCACTTGAATTACCCATTCTAAAGACTTAAACCCTGCCTCTGATATAAATAGGACCTGCTGGAGAGACAGGTATGTATCCCAGAGCTACCTCGTCTCTGGAACAGCCTCCCCATCAATGGGAAGCAGAATTCCTCCCTAACCCAACTCAAGTGTAACTTGGACAATTGGATGGGGAACAGGAAATTCATCCTTGGTTTGTCACCTATGTCTCTAATGGACACAGGCAACCTGTAAATGTTTCATCTCCCAAGCCCCTGCTTACACTTATCAAAGGTATCAGAACTTGTCAGAGATTAGGGATGCCTGGCTAGGCTTAAAAAGACCCATGTAATCATTAGCCTAGTAAACAGCTATGAACCTATGAAGGAACATCTCCCTGGTCTTATGTGTATTTTGTGTACACTGGGCAGATTATGCTAAGAGTGGAATATAAGTCATTTTTTCAATATATTATTTTATTAGTTTTTCAACAGTAAACAACCATCGATGTATAAAGAATAAAGGGCAAAACAATATATAACAATTTAACAACAACAAAACAGTCTTTATCCAGTGTGTACCATTTTTATAATGAAAATTACTCATTAAAAAAAAAGAAAACATGTCATGTTTCAGGCTGGCCATGTCATCTGGCCTCATAGACATAGTGTTCTTAGTGTTGGATAGTGCCTTGAGAACCTGTTCTTGGGAGATTGTTTTTTTGGGGGGTGTAGGGGTGCATATATGACATGAGAATATTTGAGGGGAGAGAGGTTAAAGTTTGAACTTAATCTGTCTGCTAGTAGACTAGCTATATCTTTTGGGTCTAAGTATGTGATATTGTTTACTATTAACCCTGCACATTGATGGGCATTGTTTCTGAGAATTTATCATAAATAAAAAGGCTTTGTGGATAGCTGTTTTACCTTATATCTGGCTTTGGTTAATTTGATTAGGATCCAGAGTTCCTTGTTTAGTTTAGCAAGAGCATTTTTGGTATTTGAGAGTTAAGTTTATTTTTGCCTGCAATGATTTTTATCTATTATTACAAAGACTGTTGATATTATGATTATATTTATTTCTGGGGGGGGGGGGGCAGATATGTCTATGCATCTATTTACTTGTGCACAGAAGTTGGCAGTGAAGAATTCTGTATAAACAGAAGAATAATCAAATCAGAAGGGGCTTTTGAATTTATCAATGATATCACTCAGTTAAGTAGATTAGAGTTAACATAATCTTTGAATACCTAGACATTAGAAGATGCTTCAGGTTTCAGTCCTGTGGTGAATGTTGTTGACTTGTGGTCTGATTTGACCAGGGATAAATTTACAGATGGTGGGAAGCAAAGCTGTTCCATATCAGTAAGGACCAAGACCAACATTTTTTCACCCCTGGGTTGTGTGCAGACTAAGTGGTCCAGGGAGTTTGTATTGATGAAGTCCAGAAAGTTTTGGGCATATATGTTTGAGGATAAGTCTCTCAACTTATGGAGAGTTAGTTAAAGTGTCCTAGAAGAATGGTGTTTGGCTTAATACATAGGGACTCCATGCTAGTTAGGTAGGAGGTATTAGGTCAAGGAGGACATGGGGGGGGGCTATTGTAAGTTATGATATTATAAGGGTTTTATAAGGGTTTTTTTTTCTTAATAAAGAGTTGGATGTGGAGGAGTTCCAGGTCATTATCTTGTCTAATGAATCTGGAGATAATGTTTTTTTTAAGACTATGGAGACATCACCTTTAGTGCCTTTGTCTAATGTGGTGGGCCTGAATGTTTGAAGGCATTGAAATCCTGTGTTGATGGGGTGCTTTCAATAGTCTTGAACCAGGTCTCTGAGATGATACATATAGCAGGGTTTTCCAGTATAAGAAGTCATTGTAAGAAGTGAAATGTTTTTCTTATGGTTCCTAGCACTGAGAAGCAATGCCTTAATGTTTAGCCCAGATTTTGTTAAGTTAATTGAAGCTTTGGAAAACATTGCCTAAAAAAGGCACTTTTGGAGTGACAAGTATTTAGCTACTATACAAAATCTTTGGGGGGAAAGTGTAGGTCATCTTTGACAAAGCAGTTGGGACTGTACTGCCATCTTTTCCTATACTGATGTGTACTGTACCCACCACTGAATGATACCAGGAGCAAAGCCAGTTGTTGAAAACAGTAATCTTTTGTTCATATACTGCGGCATTAAACTACCTCTGAAACCACTTCTTCTCTTTTTTGAATTACTGCATTCAGTACACTGAGTCTCCCTACTATTTCTCCCTTGCTTGGAATGCAAACAATATGTGTGTGTGTGTGTGTGTGTGTGTGTGTGTGTGTGTGTGTGTGTGTGTGTGTGTGTGTGTTTTCATCAATATATATTAAAAAGTCATACAGTGTTGATTCCAAATCTGATAATGCCTTTGTAGCTTTTGATAGAGAAGTCCCGCTTGCCAGTGTCATATTTGTTTGGAGTGTCCAGCTGTGTTTAGCTGTCTCCACTATTTAAACTGGCTTATTTCCATTCTTCCTGCACTTGGCTGAGGAATTTCCCCTTAACCTCTAGCTGATCCTCCATTCTTTTCTATCAGCCATGGTTGTGCAGCTATTAGTGTTGTCGCCTCACAGCAAGAGGTACTCTGGTTCGATTCTCATCTGGAGCACCTTCTGTGTGGAGTCTGCCTGTCCTCCCTGCCGCTGAATGAGTTTTAAAGATGTGCTGTAGGTGCATGTGTGTGCCTTCTGTGAAGGTTGGGTGCTGGGCTGGCAGTTCAACACCATAAAAACTCCATTGCCAATCAATCTGTGGACCAGTGATCCTCTGTGGTGACCCCTAACCGGAGAAGCTGAAAGACTGATGCTTTCCATGTCATATCTTTATAATACCTGAGATCTGCCTATTAGTTCTTCCTAAGTATTTGCCATATAGGTTCCCTAAAAGAGACAAAATTTTCCTTTCCCTCAAAGTCTGACATCCTTATCCCCTTCGTAGGCTCCTAGGATCATAGGAAGTTACTAGGCTAATGGCCCTAGGGCCTTTACAAGCTTAGCCAAATTCTACCTTTATTTCCATGATCAGCATCTATTACCCCTGTCCAAGAGGGACACAGGTGGAGTCCCTGGGGTGAATTTATGGTTACCCATCCAATCATCCAGATTGTGTTTGATGATAGTGAATGATGTGCTTTGTTTGACATGAAGTGGGAGTCTGTTCCAAAGGTGTGGTAACCTCTGGGAGACAAATCTGTCCCTCTAACAGGCTCTGTTAATGTCACATAAATGGTTAAGGTCTTTAGAGCCAGTAACCTGTGTACCATTTAACTTACAGATATGCAGCATTTCCAATAAAGCAGGGTCAGAGATTGCCTTATATGCACATCAGAGATCACCTCTGAGTAGTCTATATGAAACAGAATAAAGTGATAGTGATTTCAGATGATCCACATAGGATAGATGCTGAAGACCTTGAATTTCTCTTGTGAGGAATCTTTGTGGTCTTTCCAATTGTTGCAGGAGCTTGGAAAGGTACGTACCAAAAGGGGCATTGTACTCAATTACTGGCCTGAAGGGAGAAGAGTACAGGGAGGTTATAAAATCTTTTTTTTCTGGAGACGATGTCCTTACTTATGAAATGAGCAATATAGAATGCCCTTCTTACCATTGTGGAGACATGGTGGTCAAAGGTAAGATTGCTGTCAACCTGTGTGCCCAGGTCTCTCATCACTGAGTGCGCACTTAGGGTGTTATTGATGTGGTAGTTAGCAGGAACATCGCTGTTACTGAAAGGAGATGAAAATGCATCTTTTTGCATTGAGTTGAATTTAAGGTCATGACTTGGGCACCAGTCATTTGTTTGTGTAAGACCCTCATGTAGGATGTTAACATCAATTGGAAATTCTATGACTACTCCCAGTTTGCAGTCATCAGCAAACTTTGTCAGCCATAGACCTTTATTTTTTGCTTGTACTTTGGAGGATAGATTCCAAACAGGAGAGGTCCCAGGACTGTTCCCTGGGAAACACCACTGGTTATAGGTTTGCTGTTGGAGGTAGATTCCCCTATTTTGACTACCTGTGTTCTATCAGTGAGCTATCTAAAGATATAAGGGTTGATACTTAGCTAGGTGAGTCTGTCAATGATGCCTAAGTGGAGAATAGTGTCAAAAGCCTTGGCTAAGTCTAGGTAGGCGGAATGTACAGATTTCCCCTTTTCCAGGGCCTTGGTGACTGTCTTGAAGAAGTCCACCAAGTTTAACAGGCATTATCTCCCTTTGACAAATCCAAACTGACTAAGGTCAAGTGTTGGGAGATTACCTATATCTTTGTTGATAAGGTCCATGATGATTTGCTCCATGGCCTTGCAGATAAGGCTAGTTAGGCTAATAGGTTTATAGTTCCCGGGGTCAGGATGCAAAGGAATAATGTTGGCCATTTTCCATTCAGTTGGGATGAACCCCATGCTTAGACTATGATAGAAGAGAGTAGTGTTACTAAACCTTGTTGGAGCCCATGTAAGATGCAGCCTGCGATGATATCAGGTCCCATAGATGCTGTGTTTTTGGCCTCAGAAAGGTCATTTATGACCTGTTTTTTTTTTTTAGAAATACAAGGTAGGGGACAGGTGGTAGGGATAATATAGGGTATGTGTAGCGGTGACAGGAGTGTGAAGTTTTCACAGAACCTGTCGGCCAACAAGTTTGCTATATTCACAGGCTCAGTATATGTGGTGTCATTAACTACAAGTTTGGCACAAATCTGGGCCCTTTTTTATGTTGCAGATGTAACTAAAGAATGCCTTGTGGTTGTCCTTAGTTGAGATAGCTATTTTGGATTTGTAGTTTGCTTTGGAGGACTTCACAAGAAGTCTTATTTGCTTGTTTAAGCTGAGAAGGGAGTGTTTCCAGTTTAGGTCTCACTCCCCCATACATACTTACATACAGCAATCTCTTCCTCTTATTGTAAAGCCTGTTAATAGCAGTTGTCCACCAGGCAGGTTTGCTCTTCCAGGAGGAACTTGTTTTGGTCCTATTTTGTATGACTGAGTCAATGCAGTTATACAGGTGTTTGTATAAAGTATTGGTGTAGAACTCTGCATAGCTGTCAGTTCCATCCGAGAGGGGAGGTGCAGTGACACTATTTATACCATCCTGTAAGAGGTTATAATCTGCTTTGGATAAGTTTTTTAGTTTAGTTACTGCGGGGGGGGGGGGTCAGGTATGATAGTTACTTTGAATGAGACTGATTTGTGGTCAGATCTCACCAGGGAAGACCTCACAGTGGGGGTGCTACAGTGGTCCCCCATATTGGTTAACACCAGATTCAGGATGTTGGCACACATTGCGGGGGTGTCAACCACCTGGTCCAGGGCACTGGAGTTAAAGAAGTTGAGGAACCTTTGGGCAAGTCAGTTTGAGCACAAGTAATTTACCCAGTCAATGGATGGGTAGTTAAAGTCAACCAAAACCATGGTGTTTGGATGTATTTTGATAGACTCAAATAGATCCAAATAGGCAGAGTTGGTGTCCTGATTCATGCAGAGGATCCTGTAGCTGGCAATGATGTGAACAGGTGTCCTACCAACAGTTAATTGCACCTGAAATATCTCCAGGGAATCATACTGTTTAACCAATCTGGAGGTGTATTTATCTTTAATAACTATTGATACCCACCTCCTTTAGTTTCCGCACCTTCAGTTTGTGGTCTGAACGTGTGGAAGGAGCTGTAACCTGTTATGGTTGGGGTGCTCTCCATAGCCTTGAACCAGGTCTCTCTGAATGCAAAAATTTCTGCGTCTTCCAAGGTGAGAAGTGCTTGCAGTTAGTGCAGTTTCATGTTAAGACTGCTAGCATTTAGCAGCATAACCTTGAGCAGCATGTAATTAACCACCATCCACCTTCTTAGGGTAATGTCTACAGTTGTAATTTGGTATTTGTGTTTCTTGCCTATGAACTCTTCAGAACAAGTCTGCATCTTCCTCACTAATGGGTGATGACATCATTACTATGTGTTTGATAACATGTATAATACTGGAGAGAACGGTGATCCTAACAGCATGTATTTTAATTACAGTAGAATACACTGTACCCCAACTGTCCCTTCATATGTATATCCCACTTCCAATCCCAGGTAGGTGGGGTATTCTGCCTCCTTTATATCCTTGATTACACCTCCTCATTTTCGTTTTCCTACTTTGATCAAAACTGTTTTATTGCAATTTATTCGTACACACCCCACTGTGTCAATAAATCCAAAAATAACAAGGACGCTGAGCAAAAAAACAACCTTTATGACAAGACAAAGCTTTCAGGTATTACACCCTTTCTCAATGTTTAGAAGAGAAAGGGTGTAATACCTGAAAGCTTTGTCTTGTCATAAAGGTTGTTTTTTTGCTCAGCGTCCCTGTTATTATTGTAATTTATTTCCAGTCCTGATATTTTATAGAATTTTTCAAGCATGTCTTAACGCTATGTATTTTCTGCCGTTAGCAGGAGCATAGCTAGTATAGGGGTTAGCCACCTGGGTGCAAGGGGCACAATTGGTAGAGCTTTTTTTTTCCCCTCTGGCACAGTAGACTTGGTGCTCCTCTTTAGAGAAAGGACGAGGGCCTGAAAGGAGAAGGGATTTTTTTTTTGGGCTCTCACATATGCCATGAAGGTGTAGGGTTAAGTAAGAGAGTTTGATCAAAGAAGGGATCTTTCTTTTGCTTCTCATCTTGTTGAGAGGTGCTATACTTGAGAGCAACAGCAGGCACCAAATCAGCCAGCTATGCCTCTGAGCTTTAGTATACAGTCAGCAGAATATAGCTGAAACAGGCACCAAATGAGCCAGCTATGCCTATGGGCTTTAGTATACACTCAGCTGCATATAGCTGAGACAGGTATCAAATGAGCCAGCTATGCCTATGGGCTTTAGTATACAGTTTGCAACATATAGCTGAGACATTGCCATGCCACCTATCATTTGTCTGTGTTCTAAAACTTCCTGTGTTCCAAAAAAAAAAAAAAAAAAACTCTTCTGTCATTAACTCAAAATGTTCCAGGGAAAAGGGAACCCATGTCTAGTTCCCTGAAAAATCTTCAAAGTAGCAAAAAGATCCCCAGCCAAGCTACTGACTGGCAAAATGAATTGCTAGTAACCAAAAGAAACTTCTTCACTTGTTTAAACAAGAAAACATGCTTTGTTACAAAAACAATTGAGTGCCTTTAATCTATAGTAACAAACACACTTTATCAAAACTGTTACAATCATTCACAACCTCACTTAAAGGGTGAGAAAAGATCATTTAATCGATATTAGTTAATCAAAATCGACAAATAAAATTTACATGCCAAAAAACTTAAAGTGATAGAACACTTAATATTGTGAGTGTGCCATTAGTTGTACATACACCTATATACATTTAGTATTTCAAAGATTTTTGTTTCAGCCCTGACATTTTGTAGAAACATGCCATTGAATCCAAGAAACTTTATGGCACTGTGCCCAAGTTGCCACAACAATTCTTCCCATTGAAGCCTTCATTTCTAGGGACCTACCATCTTAGAGATGTTTGTTTTGCTAATTACACAAAACACAAACTTCTTGTAGTTTAGGCAATTAAGTGAATGCTTAAAGAGTGCATTGTTAATACTCCCCTTCTTAATGTCTGTAATGTTGGAAATCTCTGCATCTTTTCTGGAA
Organism: Protopterus annectens; assembly: GCF_019279795.1. NCBI lineage: Eukaryota > Metazoa > Chordata > Ceratodontiformes > Protopteridae > Protopterus > Protopterus annectens. The sequence goes on from NC_056728.1 coordinate 79,321,253, forward strand.
GACTCTTTGCTTCATTGCCCATAGCACTTTCCTCTTGTTTGGCCCTTTTCTTCACTGACTGTGCTAATGACACCTGTTCTGCTCTTCTGGATATATTTGCTCACCATTCCATTTCCTTGTACATAATGTGTTCCAGTCTTTCGCATGGAGTTTTGTCTATTTTTTCTTTTTTCTTCTTTATAAATTTGCCGTGTATCTTTTATATCAGCTTATTCCTTATCTTGTCCCAGGCTGATACCATCAGTGTGGCTGGGTAAACTGCAGTCACTGGGAACCCTATTTAAATTAGCTTTCTCTTCAAATAGTCTGCTTCTTTGCAATATTGATAGAAATCTGTAAAGAAGTCCACCCCAAATTGAATATGACAGGAGTTTTTCCTAGTATATTAAATAATCCATTCTCTTCTGGCAAAAGATCTGAGGGGCATAAGCCCATGTCTAAAAATTTCTACCTCCTCATCCCAGTTTATGAATCTGTTCTTTCTAAATATGAAATTTTGTGATATTTTCATCCACTCTGTGGCCATATTTTAGACAAAAGCTGACAGTTATTGTCTGTTTTCATTCTCTGAGATTCCAGTAATTCACACATTAGATCTTCAACCTCTCTTTTCCGAATCATCAGCCTTCATTTCTAATGCATACTTTCCTCTCAACTCCTGTCATTTATCTGATTCTTCATTTAATTCCTTTTTCCTGCTGCTTGTTCTCTTCCATACCAGCAATAATCTGTTTTTCTAAATTTTAAAGTACATCCTGACTAAGAAGTACAGTTAAATGGTAGGCATCCATATTGTACACAGTCACTGAAAGGAGCTCAGACTGTATTATTAGCTTTTCTTCAGAAACTAAACCAAGTAAGTAAATATTTTTTCATTTGCTGAGATATTCATGACCTTTTACCTTCAATGTCTGCAGCCCACCTCTGTCATAACTGTTTATTTTGTTGATTCACTGTGATGTTAGGTTGAGAAAAATGGAATCAAGCTTCCATTTCTTCCCAGTCCAAACCATGCCCCATATTGGTCATGATTGTGCATACATAATTAGCACAAGCAATTTCTAAAATGGAGGACATAAATCTTAGCATGGAAGGTGAGTAAATAATAGAAAATACAATAGTTCATAAGGAATCATTAGAAATAATGTTTTGGCGTAACAGGCAATAATTAAATAACTTTATTTGGAGAAAAAAATGATGGAGCCTAAAATGAATTCAGAACTGCATTGTTTTTGAAACTTTGCTATTGTCTAGAATAAGTGTGCTAAAGATGTGTAACACATTTGGTTTGCTACATGTACTGCATTTGTTCACATGAACAATAGTGCATTATAAGCACTTTTTGACAAAAGAAGACTATGACATGTGGATTGACTTAAACTATATAAGTAATGCATGTGAATGACTTGTTCAAAAGGTTTGAACGTACTTTTCCTTAAATGAAGAAAGTATTGCTTAAGTACATCAAAAATAGAAAATGTTTTTCTTACTAAAGGTATGTGTATGAATGTAGCCATTTTAGACACTGCTGAATCCTTTGATTGTTGGGATCCTCCTACTTAATGAAACCCCACAAACAAGAACTAGTTTGAAGTCTTTGCTGTTCTTTGAATTAAGAATATGATTTGCTGCACTTTCTGCAGTTAATTCAAAAGATTAATAAAATGTATAATTGTATGAAGAACCCCAGTAGTTAGTGCAGTTAAAATTTAATTGTATCCCTTGTTTTACTGAAAATTAAGTTTACGTTGTGAGTACATAGCTCTCAACCAATCAGGGACAAATCTCAACAGAATCAGGGACAAATCTAGAAATAATCAGGGACAATTAGGGCCACTTTTAAAATATTAGCACTGTTAACTTGAGCCATTGACTGAAAAAGAAAATGTCAATTAATATACATTTTCTGAACTAAAATATGTCTATAAATCTAATTACTATCATTACTGAGTGCAATTCACTACCTTTTCTCCAACAGTCACCAGTTTTAAGAGGAATTAAGAGGGAAAGACCTAAAATTTGAGTTAAAACAAGGGATATATCAAGGACAGTTGAGAGGTATGGTAGTTGCACCAACTACAGTTATAGAGAGAGCAATGTTTGAGATTTTTCACTTCATATACTCTGCATCCTCCAACTCTTCTAACTCTGGTGGTATCCTTAGACTTCTCTAGTATGTTGTGTATCCCTCAATTCCCATAATTCTCCTGTGGACCACAATTTAAATGGGCAAGAATCCATTAATCCAAATAAAACTGAAAAGAGCTCCTTCTTCATTAATCCTGCTGATCTACCCTGAATAATTTAAAACAGATGGGAATTCATTCACATAATCCTACAATGGGTCCACCATCAATTACATTTTACCTTATGGGCAGATCTTCAGACTAATGATCTTCTTTGGAGCCCTCTGATTCTGGCAGTTCTGCTGCCCTCTCCCCACTTTCCATTCCTTCCTATTCTGGTAACCCACTTAAAAGTGCACTTCACTCCTTTAATTCTATTTTGTGTCCCCAAAATCCACTGATGCCACTGACTCATAATGATCATAATTCTTCTGTGTTTCCCAATTCTGTTAATCCTGCATGGTCCCCCAGTTCTGGTCAATCCTGCACAGGTCTTCTAGCAGCTTTAACTCTGTCTTTCTTTTATTCCATTAAAGCTGCTACCACCATTTATTCAGTAAACCCTTTTGGGGGCCACGTGAATCTTTTAATTTGTGGAGGGCTTTCTTAATTCTTTAACCTATGATAGGATCACAGACTTTGTTAATTCACTTCAGTAATTCTGGCTCTGCATGCCCCTGTGGAATCATCTCTAATCATTGTAAGTCTTGCACTGGTCAGTTTGACTGAAAGTGTTCATTTTATGTGAGGGGCCTGACTCTGCTATTCCTTTTCTTTTCTTTTCTTTTCTTATCCTTCCCCTCTACTTACTTTGAAGACCTGCTTATTCATCATACCTTCCTATTCATTCTCTGTAAGGATGTCATATGAGAAGCATGTCACAGAGTGCCAGTATACTCCGGGGATAGCTTTTCCCCTGCCCACGCTAATTATCCCCTTACGTACAATGGTATGGCCTCCATCTTTTCACAAGTGCACACATCTCTAATAGAATATCCAAATCTCATTGATAGAGATAGCAGGGAATTATTACCTTCCTCCACAAATGGCAAGCTAGCATTAGCTGCTCTCCGGTGTTCTTATTGGGACACAGGATGTTAACTTAAGCCAGGGTATTAGTGGTGAAGATGGCCAACCTGCCTCTGTACTGTTTGTCTGGTGGCCAGTTCTACTTTTCTACACAGGGACTATTATCTATTAATCTTGATAGGAACCCCAGAAATCTAAAGCTGTCCTTGCTTACAAGTATATACTTCTTATCTATCTATCTATCTATCTATCTATCTATCTATCTATCTATCTATCTATCTATATGCATATTAAAAATCTTTCTATATATAAACTCTCATGCTACCAGAATAAAGCATCCAAAGCTTCTAAATGTTTTTCTCTTATTCATTATATTTATATTTAGCAAATAATGAAGGAATACATCTGTTTCAAAAGCAGTTTTATTGAACAAATTGGTAATCATAAATCACCAGTGGTAATTTCAGCAATTAAAAGTGCAGATGATCTAGATAATAATGTTGCATTATTTGATATTAACCATCATGATTTTATAAATGTATGATCCACTCTTGATAATTTAGTATGTTCTTATGACCAAATAACTAAGGCTTTAGACTATGGTTTAATATGTGGAGTGATCTGTTTAGATTTGGGAAAATACTTTAACTCTGTCTTATCACATGATTTATAAATCTTTATGTAATGCTAACCTCATCCTTCTCTAATAACACCTCACCCCCTACTTCTGCATCCCCCCTCTTGTCACCCCCTTCATCTCCAGTCTCTCAACTCCCACCATTCTCCATAAAACCCATTCCTACGTCTACCATAAGAAAACTCCTGCAAAAGCTAAAACCATGCACCAATGCCCCCGATGACATTCCCTCATCCTTCCTCAGTATAGCTGCTGAAGTCATTTCCTTCCCCATCAGCATCTTAATCAATCACTCTATCCAAGAAGGTCTTGTACCCAAACTCTGAAAAAGGGCTTTCATCATTCCCCTGCACAAAGGAGGCAATAATAACAATATTACTAACTTTCGTCCCATCGCCATCCTCTCTCCAATATCAAAACTCCTAGAGAAATGTATCCATCTTCAACTCCTTCCCTATCGCTTAGATAATAACTTACTAACTTCCACACAACACAGATTCAGACCCAATCACAGCACCATGACTGCCCTCCTTACCTTCCTGGAAACTGTAAATAAAGCCAGACATTCTGGCTGTACTGTATCTACCCTCCTTCTTGACCTCTCTAAGGCCTACTATACTATCTCTCACAACCTTCTCCTAACTAAACTATCTACCCTAAACCTATCCCCCTTCCTCTCTCAATTGGTTCACCAGCTATCTCTCCAACAGGCAACAAGCTGTCAAGTGGAAAAAAGCCATCACCTCTTTCCTTAACACACCCACTAGTGTCCCCCAGGGTTCCATTTTGGGTCCTCTCCTCTTCAATATATTCATAAATGATTTCTTCCACTCAATCCCTCATGCTAAATGTATTCAATATGCAGATGATTCTACAATTATCTGTGCAGCCACATCCATCCCTGCTCTCTTAAAACTGACTCAAGATGCCTTCTCTATCACAGAACAGTGGATGAAAGACAGTCATCTAGCACTCAATGCATCAAAAACCAAACTTATGGTATTTACCCCCTCAAAAACCACCGTCATTGATAGAAAACTATTCTCCATCACTAGCCAAAATAACACACCTCTTGAACTGGTATCTGAATCCAAACTAGTAGGAGTCCAGACTGATGACCAGCTTAAATTCAATAGCCACCTGCAACTGAACATAAAAAAAAACACCAAAATCTTGGCATGCTCTACCGGCACAATCGATTCCTCACTACATCTACTAAGCTCACTCTCGCTACTACATTTCTCATCCCTTCCCTCCTTTATGGTGCCCCTCTCCTAACAGACCTACAATCATCTCTCAAAACAAAACTATCCTCTCGTTATAATAAAATTGCCAAATTTGCCACTAGCCACAAATCATTTACCCATTACTGTGCATCTATCCACAAACTTAGCTGGCTAGAGCTACCCAACTATCTCTTCTATACTCGGCTCACTTTTGCTCACAAACTCATTTTTCATCCCTCCCTCTGTCCCTCCCTCAGCTCTATCTTTAAAATGCACCTGCCACAAAGACTCTTAAGATCTAACAACCAAAACCTAATAGAGCTGTACAAACCCCTTCACTCTCCAGGACAAAACCTCATGTCCTTTGCCCTGGCATGCCTATGGAACTCCCTCTCTCCATCCGTATCACCACCAACCACCCTGCTTTTAAAAAATCACTGCACTCACATCTAAAATCCTCATGGGAATGCTCCTGCTCCCATCCCTCATAGCCTATTCTCCACTTCCTACAGGCAACTATATCATATATTACCAGACACCAAATAATAAGCCAACTGTAAATAACCTCTTCTAATTCCCTAATCCTACTATTCCACTCAAGAAACTATATATTTACTACAGCAATGCTTTGTTTTTCTACAAAATTTAACCTAAAATTTTTTATTGCACCTGCTTAAATCTTGGTTTTCTACAAAATTAAACCTAAAAATTGCATTGTAACTGCTTAATCTTTGTTTGGTCTTGAACCCACAAATGACTGAAATTGTAAACTGCTGTAATCTTTTTGTTACCGATGTTTTGAAGCTTTGTCTTTAACCTACAAATAATTGAAATTGTAAACTGCTGTAATCTTTTTGTAACCTTTGTTTTGGTGCTTTTCTCCCCAGGACTCCATTGAAAATGGGTTCTTATTGGCCCAATGGACTATCCTGGTTAACCAACTGCAAAAAAAAAATAAATAAATAAATAATAAAGTCAATCTATATATAATCAATTGAATTATAACATGGCTCACAGGAGTTTATTACCACACAAGGCACAAATAAATATTACTGACTTAGCAATTACACAGATGGTTGCAACATTGTTTTCCTTGCAACTAGTGAAACAGACTTTGAATATATGAGCACCTATATGAAACAATTCAGAGAATGTGCTTCTAATACTAGGTTAAAATTCATCTCTGATAAATGCTGTAATGTGTACTTTGGCAATTTCTTCTAGCAGCTTTAACTCTGTCTTTCTTTTATTTCATTAAATCTGCTACCACCATCTATTCAGTTAACCCTTTGGGGGCCAAGTGAATCTTTTAATTTGTGGAGGGCTTTCTTAATTCTTTAAACCTATGATAGGATCACAGACTTTGTTAATTCACTTCAGTAATTCTGGCTCTGCATGCCCCTGTGGAATAATCTCTAATCATTGTAAGTCTTGCATTGGTCAGTTTGACTGAAAGTGTTCATTTTATGTGAGGGGCCTGACTCTGCTGTTCCTTTTCTTTTCTTATCCTCCCCCTTTACTTACTTTGATGACCTGCTTATTCATCATACCTTCCTATTCATTCTCTGTAAGGATGCCATATGTGAAGCATGTCACAGAGTGCCAATACACTCTGGGGATAGCTTTCCCCTGCCCATGTTAATTATCCCCTTATGTACAATGGTATGGCCTCTATCCTGTTACTAGTGTATATGTATGTGCATACATCTCTAATAGAATATCCAAGTCTCATTGATAGAGATAGCAGGAAATTATTACCTTCCTCCACAAATGGCAAGCTAGCATTAGCTGCTTTCTGGTGTTCTTATTGGGACACAGGATGTTAACTTAAACCAGGGTATTAGTGGTGAAGACAGCCAACCTGCCTCTGTACTGTTCGTCTGGTGGCCAGTTCTACTTTTCTACACAGGGACTATTATAGCAATAACCCACGCCTGGGTGTGGGTAATGCTAAATTTACCCACGGTTGGCATGGTTTGGTCCCGAGGGCGAAGCCCGAGGTACCAAACAAAGCCAACCGTGGTATAGCATTACCACTAAGTGTTATTATTATATGACATTATTTAAGAAAAGAAACTATTACTTTTCTTAAATAATGGCATAGTATAATGCCTGTTTACTGCCCTTCCGCAGATGTCTGGCATCACAGTTCTGATGTACCATGCGCCTGCGCAGTACATCAGAGCTGTGGGCAAAAGCAACGGAGAAAGCAAGATCTCCGTTGCTTTTTTTTGCTATGTTAAATGAGTTTAACATAGCGAGACAGTAAAATAAGCAACGGACATCTCCGTTTATTTTAACTGTCTCGCTATGTTAAACTCATTTAACATAGCGAACACTAAAGCAACGGAGATCTTGTTTTCTCCTGCTTTTTAAAACACTCGCTATGTTAAATGGGTTTAACATAGCGAGACCTTTAAAATAAGCAACGGAGATCTCCGTTGCTTATTTTAAAGGTCTCGCTATGTTAAACCCATTTAACATAGCGAGACAGTGTTTAAAAAAGTTATACTAATGGAAAAAAGTCCGGGCGACCGGACCTTTTTCCATTAGTATAACTCGATTTACAATGGGCACGCTGGCCAATCAGCGTGCACGTTTTGGGGGGATCATGGTATAATATCTATTAATCTTGATAGGAACCCCAAAAATCTAAAGCTGTCCTTGCTTACAAATATATACCTGTTATCTATCTATCTATCTATCTATCTATCTATCTATCTATCTATCTATATGCATATTAAAAATCTTTCTCTATATAAACTATCATGCTACCAGAATAAAGCATCCAAAGCTTCTAAATGTTTTTCTCTTATTCATTATATTTATATTTAGCAAATAACGAAGGAATACATCTGTTTCAAAAGCAGTTTTATTGAACAAATTGGTAATCATAAATCACCAATGGTAATTTCAGCAATTAAAATCTGAACATGACATTTTGAGTGCAGATGATCTAGATAATAATGTTGCATTATTTGATATTAACCATCATGATTTTATAAATGGATGATCCACTCTTGATAATTTAGTATGTTCTTATGACCAAATATCTAAGGCTTTAGACTATGGTTTAATATGTGGAGTGATCTGTTTAGATTTGGGAAAATACTTTATCTCCGTCTTATCACATGATTTATAAATCTTTATGTAATGCTACAGTTAATCTATATATAATCAACTGAATTATAACATGGTTCACAGGAGATCCTAGTTTATTACCACACAAGGCACAAATAAATATTACTGACTTAGCAATTACACAGATGGTTGCAACATTGTTTCCCTTGCAACTAGTGAAACAGACTTTGAAAATATGAGCACCTATATGAAACAATTCAGTGAATGTGCTTTTAATACTAGGTTAAAATTCATCTCTGATAAATGCTGTAATGTGTACTTTGGCAACCTAAAGTATTTAAAAGTTTATATTTTTAACATCAGCTCCACTGTCTGAGGTTGCTGAATACAAGCAGGTGTGTATTCTGATGTGTGCTACTTTTTGTTTCACTGCACAGACATAAATAATTTATTGCAGAGCAGTGAAACAGATGGGACTATGATAAGAAACCTTACACCAAGGAATGTGAGATGTCTGACAGTATTATATAAAGTATAGACCAGGTATTTTCTTGAATGCAACAACATTTTCTGTATTTATTCAGTGGGACAACTTAATAGTTCATAGTCAGTGCAAACAAAACTTATTAAAAAAGTATTGACAAGCAATTTAAACTACATGGACAAATGCAAACATCTTCATTTACACACAATGTACTACCATTATATTCACAGAAAGTTGGTATTAGCCTATATAGAGCATACCATAAATCTATTACAAGCCCTTATAGATATGGGGCCACACAGAAGTATTCTTACTCTAATCTAAAATTTTATGTAAATATCTCTAAAATAAAACTGAGACAGTATCAATTAAGCCAAAGAACTGCATTACTTTGGAATAAATCACCAGAAATAATTTGAAGATCAAAGACTTGGAAAAATTAAAATACATTTAGATATCTGTACTGAGGATAAGGTATTTGACCCAAATATCAGTTAGTCAGTGTTCCTAAATGGCCTAATGGCATGATATTATTGAACTTAAGAACTTATAATTTTCTCTGGAGATTGCACCTCCTCCTGCAGACCCTGTATCCATTACCACCCCTAAGCTTTCTGTGCCCAGCCATTGTTTCACATGCTGAGCACATAATGCATCTCCCTCCATGTCTTCTTGTTCAGATGGGTGTGATCTTTTCTTGCTTTTTACCTATTGGATCACTAGACTTTTTCACTGTTACTAATATTTATATCTTTAATAAACATATCATTTTTAAGCACTTAACTTGGCTTTTCTATCTCAGGTGTTATTGTTGACAAGCTAAGCAAACAGCAGTCAAGTGACAGTATTTGATTAAGGATAATAAACCAACAACTATCACTTAATTTACCTAACCTAGGGGAAAAAAGAAAGTAGCCATTTACAGCTTATCTGTAACCGAAGCAGGTCAGTGTTTGTGGTTCCTAGCTGAGTCATAAAAGTGTAGATCTGACTGTATGAGTATTTTAATGTCAGCATGAAAAAGGTCATTGTGAGTAGAAATATTAGTAATATTGTGGATACAGTGATACTGATGGTACAAAGAAGGCCTGCCCCTTACGAAATGCAGTAGACCTTAGAAGATATGCAATGCCTGTGCAGATTAGTGGTGCCAGAAAAGCCCAAATCTAGGTCCTTCCAAGACCTTGTATATATTTTATTTATACCAACATAATTCTTTAGATTTCATATATGAAATCAAAGAATAAATTAATCCATTTCTGAATATGCAGTAACATTATGTAAATTGGCAGATATTCAAGAGGACATGGCAAAGACCTTTCAGGACAGGCTGCTGTGTGAGAGATGGCTATCCTACTCTCAGATGACTGCATTGAACAATGAACATGTTTTCGTCATTTTTTTCCATCATGGTTGGTTTAAACTGTGCTTACTTGGATTTTTTTAAGCACCATTATTTGAATTATCACTTGTGACTTAGGCAAATTTACATTTATATAAAAGTAATCAAACTGTATAACAAGTTCATGTTCATAAACATTAGACTTCACATATATTGCTATATATATATATATATATATATATATATATATATATATATATATATATATATATATATATATATCATATAACCTAAGCAACATTACATAAATTATTCAATTCCTGCCCCTTTTTTAAAACAAGAAACATCTTTAATAAACCATCACTTATCAAATAGGCAATCATACATTTATATAAATGAAAACAAACCATACCTACACAATCCTAGTTGCAAGCATTTTACATCACAAACCATACTGACACACTCCCAGCTACAAACATTATACATCACTTATAATCTACCCAATCATTTTCAGCTAAACATTACATAGTTCATTTAAGTCCTACCTTCTTTTAAACCTCATTCCTCCCCTGTATGAATTGTTCCCACAATTCCCAATTTTTCCTATGTAGTTTGCTCCTCCCCTTTTCTAAAGATCTCAGTTCCAGTTGTTTTATCTCTGTTACTATACACATTACTTCTAGTATAGTTGGTTTATATTCTGAGTTCCATTTTCTAGTAATTCCTTTTTTTGGCAGCCACCATAATTTGACACAGCAAGGCCTTACAATGACTAGGCAATTCTGATGCTGTATCATAGTTCAAAAAAATCATCTCCCTCGTCACAACAATCTGTCCAACCCCCATCTCCAACAGTGTGGAGCCAGGGCATTGCACTGGGGCTTTCATTTTTTTCCACTGTTGTGCAACCCTAGAGTTGGCATGTACAAGGGGTATATAGGCATGAAAGTTCCCCCACAAGGGCATGCCCCTCCCTGCACAAAATGCCCCCTTTCTATTGTGTTTTTGAGTTATGTTTATGGTTTAATAATATCAAAAAATAAGTGAAAGACAGATAAAGTCAATCTCAAAAGCTACACAGCTGTTATCATAGTACACACACCTGAATCCAGTTTGGGGAATGCTAATTGGCTTATGGCATGTCTTTGTTATGTAGGAGAAAACCAAAGCACCCAGTAAAATCCCATGTGGACACAATGAAGATATGCAAACTTCACACAGGAGATGCGCTACGCAAGAACTGAAAAAATGAAATACACAGAATTTTGAGCAAATTTGTTTGTTTGTGCACAGTGGAACTCGCCCGCTGAAGATTGGCAGTTGAGTTTAGATGCTCTAGCTGAGAATCAAAAATGCTACCGCAGCACCACCACCATGGGTAGAATTTTGAGCAAATAAAAAGCTCAAAATAACACAGTCATGAATGACTAAGAAAATAAAAGAAGCATGATTGCAACTTAAGTTAATATATATATATATATATATATATATATATATATATATATATATACACACACACACACACACACACACACACACACACACACACACACATATATAAACCATTATAGAACATAGGGCATGTGAGCCACTGTTAAGCTTATGGCTGGTGCATAATGTTACAAGACATGATATTAGAGACAAGAGTAATTTCTGGAACTTCTTCTTTCTGCTTTTCCCGGTTAGGGGTCACCACAGCGGATCACCTGTCCACTCATGATTGGCAGTGGAGTTTTTACGGTGTCGAGTTGCCAGCCCAGCACCCAACCTTCCACAGAAAGCACAAACACACACTCACTCACACCTAGGGCCAATTTAGAGTGCCCAGGTCACCTACAGCATGTCTTTGGGATGTGGGAGGAAATCAGAGTACCTGGAGGAAACCCACGCAACCACAGGGAGGACATGCAGATTCCGCACAGAAGGCACCCTAGCCGATGAATATTTGCTACAAAAGCCTGATGAAGTGCTAATGAAATACTAATTAAAGTGCAAAGAGAAAGTTGAAAGGGATAGAAAAAACTGCCCAAATGGCCAATAAAACTACTATTTCAGAGCCAGAAACCATTCCTCATGTGCTAGATAAGCTATCTAGTGTTCACCACTCCCACTGATAAGCTGGAAGGCTTCCCTCTAACACAGAAGGGTCTGGGGAACTCAGAAACTTACAAAACAGTCCTGTATACTGCAAATCTGTATCTGGACTTCTCTAGCAACAGGAAAGATGGAAAACTAGCCCAGAACTTTTTTTTTTTTTTTGAGAAAAACAGCTTAAAAGACTAGCACTTGCAGTATGAAAAAATGCAGTTAAACAGCAACGTAATACAGTAAAATGCAGTTAAACAGTAATGAATTGCAGTAGATAGCAATGAAATATTGTTAATCAATAGATTGCTTTAAAACAATAGCTCACAAATCACAACAGCAACAGACAACACTAATAAAGCAGCGATTCAGTAGAATACTGTCATCAATTTAATGAGGCTACCAACAAGCAGTAATAACAGCAAAATGAAGTATACAGAGAAAGTTATCAATCCATGACTTTTACTCAAAAGATCAGGGCTCCTCCCTGCAGCTGTAGCAGTGCACAGTGCCATCCAAAGGGACAGATAAAGAATTGGTGAACATACGTGATCTTGCACAGGGTATCTTAATTGTATATTTAATGTTGTTGTTTATTTTCTTGATGTTTGCTATAGGAGTCATTTTATGTTGGAAAAACAGCCAGAATGAAAGAAAAAATGTATGAATAGCAATATGCTATTAAGTTCAACAGTCTTATCAATGTGTTATGTAATCAAGCAAATGTCTGTACAAGGTTTTTTTTTTTTTGCTCACATCCACCTTAATGTTAGGGGTAGAAGTAGGCAAGAAGTTTTAAATTATTTTGAGTATGAGTACATATCAGGTTATATACAAGCTGGCACAAAGGGTTAAATAGTACTTAGTTAATTTTATGGGTCCAACTACAAAAGACTTGGTATCAGTGAAAGTGACGACTTATATTAACAGTAGGTCTTTTGGAATCTGGACACCAGTGTAAGACTCTTTATAGACAGGTCTTACACCAAAGTAAGTCACTTGCACTGGGAGCAAGTCTTTTGGAATCTGTCCCAAGGTGCTATTGAAGAAACTTAATAGGAAAATCAGTCACATGATGTGATTGTGTGTCTTTTTGCAAACATACAAAATGAGCATGCCAGTGAGTTTTTAAATAGCCTTATGAAGTCTTGTATCTGTTTTGAGAAACTAAGAGATGAAAGCAGTAATTTTGCTATATTATTAAAGAAGACTTTTTACTAAGAGTTTTTCATTTTCTGCTTCTCCTGCCGACTGTGGGCTCTTTTTTGTTTAGTTGTTGTTGTTGTGTCTTTTGGCTATTCCCGGTTAGGGGTTGCCATAGCAGAACTCCGGTCTGCTAATGATTGGCAGTAGATTTTTACGTGCTGAGTTGCCAGCTCTGATGCACAACCTTCAACGAAGATATGCCCATTCACGCATGTCTCCACATAGAAGACGCTCTAGCTGAGAATCGAACCGGACAGTGTCTTACTGTGAGGTGACAACACTACCGCAGCACTTGTTTAGTGTGGATATTAAATGAGAATAGTGGGAGTTTAGCATAACTCTACCAGTTTCTCTTAAAATAATAAATAAAGAGGTTAAGCATATTTAGTTACACCTCAGCTACAATTCCAACTATTTAAAAAAAAAAAACATTTAAAGCTCACTCAAATGTTTGTTTGCACTAGATATAGCTCTCACTACAAGTTACTTTATTACATAATTTATGTATACAAAGGAATATGAGGTGTCACTGTACCTGTTCCTTGATATAGGAACATAGACTAGTCTATCTAAAGCTGGCGTCAGCTGTCATACAGTTTCACTCCTTTTAATTGGTTCAGATAAGGATGGAAAATCCTGAGCATATAGGATCCTATGCACAAAATGTAACAGAATTAGGGAAACATGGCGATCAAAACTAGAATTATTACAAAGTAGGCAGGGAGGTACACTGATGCATCTTGTTATGGTGGCCTGCAGAAGAACAAGCTGTTTTCTTGCATATCTGCTGAAGTGTATTTTAAAAGGAAGCCTGTAATGCAGCAAAGAGATGACAGAGTTAAAAAGGGGATAGGAGAAGTTAGGGTGTGCCATACAACAGATGAGCAGTGTCACTAAGAAATAACTTGGCCTTGTGAAGTCCTCCATTTTGTTTTTGGCTTGTTCTAGCAATTATGTTATTTGCATGCATACCAAATTTGAATTAGTTGTCAGAGATGTAAATTAGATATGTTGTAGACCTGACTGCCTCTATCAGTTCAGTTAAGTAAGGCCTTATTGAGGAAATTTTAGCCAGAGTGAAAGGATAACCTTAAGTGACTGAGATAGGAAATGCAACACTTCTGTTTGGGGAAGGTTTGAGAGTGAATGCCATACATTTTGTTTTGCTTGACTTGAGTTACAGATCAAGGTACAGAGCCAAGAAAGCCATGTTGTGGGTGCTATTTAAATAAGGTGACCAAGTGATCAGCTAAATGAATAGTTGATTCATCTTCATACTGTATTTGGTTTTGCTCACCACAGTGATTGATCATATCATCAACAAGGTTGTGAATAGGCCAGGAATCAACACAAAGTCCCAAGGAACACCAACATTAACAAGAATGCCAGGAGAAATGGTAGAGTTCCTTCTAATTGTTGGTCATGTAGCTATAGAACCACCCCAAAGGCACAGCCTTAACAATATTACCGGAGTTTACATGGATATGGATAAATTCAACAAACTCAAGTGCGAGTTTTATCAACCCCATGATGGGGCCAAAGATCATGCAGTGAGTGAGAGGTGATGTCTGAATTTGGTAAATAAATGAGCAAGATGCTGAAGATAGGACCTACTGCTTATACTCATATCATTTTTTTCTCTCCATGTGCTTAAACGTAGAAAGGGAGTAAGGATAGCACATGTGCATATGATATTCTTGGTGGTGCACTAGTTGTACAATGAAAGTAAAAAGAGAAGGTGCTATGTATTGCTGCTTTGCTTCTGTATATTTATTGATGTTTGCTTCACTGAAATACACAACTGGATAAGTACAAAATGTACAGTATTTGCACAAATGGTGTAGGCGCATTAATTGCTATGGCAGTGCAATGGATTCCTCAACAGGCAATACTAACTTCATTAATTTTCCAGAACTCATTTACTTAATAAATGGCATAACAACCACTTGTACAAGCTCCGTGAATGCTTCAGTCACTAATGAATGTTGTGTATTATTTGCATGAATAATAAAACAGCAGTGGTAATTCAATGGAGTTGATTTCTCTAAACTATGGCATGCCAGCTTATTTGCCTGCTTCAAGTAAACTAATGAATTAGGCACTCTGGATGTACAGTGGAATCTAAATATAAGCAATGTCATATCAGCAGAAGTACAGCATAGCAATGCGTGCCGCATGTAGAAGCACATTCATTCTTGTTCGTCTGTAAAAGTTTCTGTAGCAGATAAATACACAAAGATGTAATCTACAGAGTTTATTTCCATAAGGTTAATCCACCAATAAGGTAAACAGGCTCTTACTGAGACCTGCTGATTCACCAAGTTTTGCTATGACTCTCCAAATGGCACAATCCTGAGCTTTAGAAATGTCAAGAAATAATCCTGAAACAAAAAAGTGTGAAAATGTTTAACTTTAAGCATTTTGTGTATTGGGGAGTAAGCCCCTCTCCCCAAACTTATATATACTAACTCCAATGTCACATCAACTAGAGGAAGGGAGAAATCTCCCCAAAGAAGGTAATCAGAGCTAGCTCACACTAGAAATCACACCAGCACTGATTTCCTATGGAAAACTGCTACTGACATTACGTCTCTTAGAATGTTTTTTCATTACACAACTTACATTCGAGTAAATTCACCTTCACCACCTATAGAGTACCTGATTCACAATAAGCAGACAATAAAACAGGATCATACACAAAGGTACCCACCACAGCAAGGAGATTATGGCTAACCATCAATGAAATTTTCATCAGACGCTTTCCAGTGGAAAAAAAATGAAACCTACATGTTTGACAAAAATTAGAAAAATAACTTTGGAGTCAACACCTTAGTCTCATACACCCCCCCATGTCTCCAAAAATGTTAACTGTGAAATCTACAATATGCAGGGGGGGTATGGAGAACCTTCCTTACCACAAAACCAATGCTTTAAATTCATTAAAGAGATTTGATTAAATAAAATAGATTCTCATTTGGCTGAAATCTGATTTGGTGACTTGCATGTATCCTTCCTGAAGATATTATAAGTTGTGAGGCAATTTGGCTACATGATATATGAATACCTTTTTCCTCTGTCTCACTGTACCTTCACAGGGTGCATAGCTGGCACAAAATTCAATAATCCTGATGTTTGCTTACATGCTTGACTTTTATAAGACCAATGGTTAAAGCACCCAGTTGTCAGTGCCTTGTTGCTTGCTTAAATATATTACCTTAGTAAAAGTAGTGGTTAAAGTACTTAAATGCCAATGCCAAATTGCCAAGTGTCCCATGTTATATGGATGTTAGGTCGCCCAGTGTGATTAATTTTACAATTGCCCTCATGTTTAAGATGTTATCTGTTATAAACTGTTGAATACCAGAGGTCTAAATAACAAAATGTCTGAAACTGATGCTTTCCTTACCCTCAAATCCATTAGTGTTTGTGCAATTACAGATACCCGATTCCAGTGCAGTGATAAGACTCCCTCTACTCCACAGTATAATGCCAATCCTGCATTCAGAATCATCAGCAACTGCGGAGGAGTGTCTGCATTTATTCATTATCCTATTGTTTCTCACAAGATTCCATGTGATATAAACCTGCAATCAGCTGAAGTCCATGTAACATTTAATAAACTTAATAGGCACATTGTAGCCAGTTGCAGAGTCCTATCTTTGGCCCCTTCAGGACATGTAGAATACCTTAGCATGTCAGAAAAGTTAATCATAATACCGAATACCAAACATCGAAGTGCGGATCACCGAGACGAAAACATCGTTTTTTTAGAACATCGACACGTTTGTATGGAGATCACCATAGGAAAAATTCCCATTCACTTAAATGTAAGTTCGATCTCTGAGTTGGTATATTTAAATAGCAGGGGGTGTGGGGGGTGCAGGGAGGTATGCCCCCTTGCTGCAGTAAAAAAAAAAAAAATTATTATTTAGGTTCCGATGTTCCAAGGTTTCATGCATATGGTCTCAGCCAAATGACCTTTGATGTTCCAGTAGTTTCACAATCTGAAGTAGACCTATATTTATTTATTTATTGACATTTGTTAATCGGGTTGGTCCAGCTGGGTTTGTGGCCCATTTTCAGTGGAGACCCGAGGAGAAAAGCTCCAAAAAAAAAAAGACAAACAGTTTACAGAGAGTCAAACATTTGAGTCAAAAATATGGTCAAAATCAGTCATATACGAAAGTTAGAGAGACTAAAGCAGAAATGCAAACACATGATATATACATATCAATATTTTTACAGACTTAAAAATATATTTACATATTTATAAAAAGAGTTAAGTCCAACAGTATTGATTGTAGAGTTTAATAAGTATCCACAATAGTGGAGTACTTAGCTGTATGTGGAGGGACTGAAAAGATATATAGTAGGGTTGTGGGGAGCTTAAGTAGGGGCTTGACAAGGACACATTTTGGAGTTTAGATGAAGTTTGAGTTTTTCTTTAAAATAGGATGGGTGAATGATGGAACAGATGTCTCTTGGAAGTTTGTTCCAGGCTTGGACGATAGACTGTTTATTTAGGAGTTTGCCAGCTATTATATTGGGTTGGGAGATTTGTGGTAGTTGCTGATTAGAGGTACGGAGAGTCCACAGAGGAGTGTAGATAGAGATGAAGGAAGAGAGAGAGAGAGCAGGGCAGGATGAAGGTTTGTAAAGAATGAAGTGTAACATTTGAAGTTGTGACAGCAGTAGAACATGGGGGAATTCTAACCAGTGGAGAGTATTTAGGGCAAGGCAGTGATGTGTATTGTATGGAGAGTTTGTGATATATCATGAATATATATATATATATATATATATATATATATATATATATATATATTTATATATGTATATATATATATGTATACATATATATATATATATATATATATATATATATATATATATATATCTCCAATGTATAAACTAGCTAATATGCTCAGAGATTTCGGGACTTTGTAAATACAAGGATACTTGACCAAATTGTTCCCCTGTCCAGCAGAGGTATAAGTCTTATAATGCTTGTCCTCATTAATCTGTCCCCCAACTATACCACCTGACATGTTATACCCTTCCTCGTCTCATTCATAGTCACTCCTGTGGATCTGGGCATATGGCACAGAGGCTAAGGTTGCCAAGATGAAGTTTGTGTGGTATAGGGTTTGATTCCCTCAGCCCTTGTTTGCCTACTGTGTGACACAGAGCAAGTCATTTAACTAGACTTTGGTCCCAAGTCATCGATGAAAAGGGATTGTGTGGGTGCAATTTTGGTGGATTACTGGTTGTGTTTGTGCTACTATCTACTACTTTTGTGAGTGGGTGCAATGTTCCTACCTGGTTAATAAGTAGGATTATTATTATTATTATTATTATTATTATTATTATTATTATTATTATTATTATTATTATTATTATTATTATCTGACCATCTCACCATGATTATCCCCCTGAAAATCGGCTTCACGGTCTGTAATGACTCCTCAACTTTCCGAGATTACTCCAAAATGAATTATTTATGATTTAGCAGTCCTGTTAATAATAGCAAATGTTGTAAATGCCCAATAAACCTTACAGGTAAGGCTACTGCCTACTTCTCTGAATTTTACTCCCTTTTTGATGTGTTGTGGTATCTGTATCTGTCCAATGCACTCATAATGGCAAATTTAAAATGAAGCCCATATGGTGAAATTTCCACATCAGCAAACTCTGCGAGGAAAAGAAAAAGCTCCTGGCCATTTAGAAACAATTTCAACTTCATCTCTGTTAAAGGTGTTTTAACTTGGCAAGTAAGCTTACCATTTGAAAATGCAAGGCCTACTCTGAGCTTATTTTTGCAAACAGCAGCCATACATCCTTCATCAGATACCTACATACATACATATATATATATATATATATATATATATATATATATATATATATATATATATATATATATATATGGGTTTGCAGTATTTGTTTGAATTACACTTGGCCGAAAATGATTTCAGGCAGCCCACTTCAGCTCATTTGACTGAAAGCACATTTGGTTGACTGACATTTGGTCGAAATTAAATATAGCCCCTGCCCCACTGCAGTGCAACCCTGGCGTGAGAATAATAAGCAAGGGTGTGTATGTGGAGGGATGGCGTAGCCCCCCCCACATTTTGCAAATTGTTTTTACCGAACATATATGTATCAATGTATTTTTAATGGCTACACCTATATATAACAGTGAATACACTACAATTATGTGGGGGGCTACACCCCCACACCCCCCAATGTGGGGGGCTGTGCCCCCACCCCCCTTACTTATTATTCTCACTCCAGGGTCGCACTGAAATGGGGCAGGGGCTATATTTCATTTTCGACTAAATAAAATTCGACCAAATGTGCTTTCAGTCAAATGAGCTTTCAGTGAAGTGGGCTGCCTGAAATAATTTTTGACCAAGTGTAATTTGACCAAATACAGTAGACCCATATATATTTATATATATATATATATATATATATATATATATATATATATATATATATATATGTATACACACCTATATATGGAAGCTGAAAAGTAAAAAAATAATTCTCTTCTAGATTTGTACCTGATGTTACTGCCTTTTCATGACCCCAAAGATATTGCTGATAGTCTTGCAGAGGAATTGTCTTGCAACTTCACTCTCCCTCAAATTCTCTCTCTGCCTGTCCATCCCCCATACCATCCCTCCAAAATCCATATTTTGATCATTTTCAAAATTCTAGATTATAGTTCCATGGATTCTGAAAATACCCTGTATATCTGCTAAGAAGTGTTAAATCCCATCTAACAAAACTCCTTCAGCAACTCTTTAACCTGTGTCTCTCCACTGGTTAATATCACTGAGGTATGGAGAACCCCTTCAGCAACTTTTTAACCTGTGTCTCTCCAATGGTTAGTATCACTGAGGTATGGAGAAGAGCTATGGTGATGGCCTTGCAAAAAGGCAGTTCCTGTACTGACTCTGAGAATTACAGGCCTATTAGTCTCATTATTTATTTTATTTTGTACTTGTTATAAAGGATAGAGTATTGATCCCATAGGTCCTATTTCAGTCTCAGTCTGGTCTAACAGTGTTGTTGTTATTATTAGTCTAGCATTATTCACAAGACTTTGAAATATAGCTAAACTAATAAACAATGATATAAGTAACTACAAATCGTTGGCTACATAACAGCTTAGCTTTGTAAAAGGTAGAACATGTCTGCTCGGCCTGGATGAGTTTTTAAAAAGAGTTATTGAGCTCAGGGATGAAAGACATATAGTCCATGCTGCATAACTATTACTTGTCAAGGCCTTCAACAGTATTTCCTCTTACTGGTATTAATGACAAACTCTCCCAGTTCACCATTAATTCATGCTCCCTGGACAGCTAACTGGTTATCTGAAAGAATTCATACTGTTAAGATCAGGAGTATTTGCTCTAGGCAGAAAAATATCATCAGTGTTATCCCACATGGTACTGTTCTTTGCCTCCTCCTCTTTGGCATATACTTATTTGACATTAACACCGATATCAAGGGACTGTGGCTCACCAAGTATGCTTGGGTGGGTGGGGGTTATCTAATCCCATTCTGACACTCACATTCTCCATCAATGGCTTGAAGGACCAAACACATGGTAATCATGTACTTTCCCTCAATGCTAAGAAATGCAGTATAGTTTGTTCTAGCAATTCCACTGCCACCACCAAATACCATATAAATAACATACCACTTAAATTTGATCTGGTCATTAGAAACTCGGGTACCTGTATTGATAATAGTCTCTCCTTTGACCATCATATCCTGTCATGATTAGAAAATCATTTTACCTTGGACATCATAACATTTGTGGAATCTCTTCAAGGTGTTGAAAAGTTAGTCACACTTTATTCCTCCCCTGTTAGGCTCATCATCAAATGTAAAGCCTCCTTAAACATATTTTTCACTAGGCAGCTAAACCAAGTCAAGAGATCTCAATGTTTTATCCCAATGCTTTCTCACTAAAAAGGACTCAGGTCTCGTCCTAACAGACTGTCTTTTCTCAGTCTTGTATATGCTTCTAAGGTGTGATCTCTGTTTAACTTTACATACCATGTGTTACCACGCACTCTTTGAACTCTTACACTTAATCAGAACTGGTTTAGGTAATGTAGCTCCTGCTCTAAAGACCTAAACCTATGCCACCATATTAGCAGTCCGCACTGTCAGCTGGTGCAATGAATATCTAATCCAAAATATTCTCCATTTCTGGAATAGGCTCCCCTTTCATAGCAAGCAAAGTACTTCCTTAGCAACCTTTAAAAATGAGTCTGTATAACTGGATGGGTGATCATAAATTTTCATCTGTAATATGTGGCAGGAATATACTTGATGGTGGACATTACTAATCTGTCGCCAATACTGGGTGATGTAGATGAGTTTCTCAATGGTCTGTTTATCCATAGGCTTTGTAAGAATCGATGTTATGATACCAGTTTAGCGTAGCTCTGGATAGTAAGTATCAAAGAGGGGAACTGATTATGGATTGTGACAAAACCAGCTTTTGATTCTCTGGAAGATAATGTTAGGAATCAGGGCAGAATGATTGCTTAAATAATGGATGAGGGGAAGGAATTTAACTTTGATAGCAATGGAACTACCATTTCAGGAATGGTGCAGATGTTGAAATAGTCGTTTGGGCAACCAGATCAAAGAGCAAATCCAGCTCAAGGAACTCCTCTTAACATCACACCAGGGATTTAAATCTTGCTGGTTTACAAACACTGATTAGAACTTGGGGACAGTTCTTTACATGCTGCACAGTGGACCAGTGGATAGCGTTGTTGCCTCACAACAAGAGGTTCTCCGATTCAATTCTCAATTGGGGTGCCTTCTGTGTTTGGAGTCTACATGCCCTCCTTCTGTTTGTGTGGGTTTCTTCTGGGTGTTTTGGTTTCCTCTCACACTCCATTGACATGCAATAGGTGGACTGGACTCTCTAAACTGGCCATATGACTGTGTATGGTTGTGAGTGCATGGCATGGAAGGACAACTGCAGCAGAGCTAGCCACCTAGTGGTGTGAACCTTAGCTCTAGATGGCTACCATTGTGGAAGTGATAGCCCAACCCCATGTGCAAAAATAGGAAAATGGGGTATTGGTGGATGGATGGACAGCTCTTTACAATAATCTGTCTGAAGTTCTTCACAGTGTTTCAGATATAGCACCACTGTAAAACTCTAATTTGTGATAGACTTTGTACTTTCTGTACAACAGCTCATCTGAAACATTTCTTACTTTACAGTCACAGTAATATTTCTGCTTAAACACTACCTGTGAAAAGCATTCCCATGCAAAGCAAACGATGCTCAAAATTTGTATCAAAACAGTTGGAAATTTCTCCAGTGCATCAATCTGAAATACAGTTTTAGCCAATAGAAGTAAACTGATTATTTCATGTTAACATTACTTCTGTAATAGATAAAATCATGACATCTAAAACTCTGCAGTGCACTTTTCATTCACTTAGCGAATGTAGCAGATTCTGCACATTGGTATCAGAAAACAATCTATTTTTGCATACAGTATGTCATGCCGACTATTTGTAAGTCCTGAGCTGAGGCATCAGACCCAAATTCTTCACCTACTTGGCACTTCTAAAATTAAGTGCAAACGTATCTAAAACAGGGTTTCTGCAGGGGGGTCAACTCCCTGTGTCTCCTCACATCCACTTATCTCAAAATATGCTAAATTTCAGATCACACAACATTGGGAGTAAGGAGAAACATCCCCACTACTTTGAGTTATTACTGTTTTAAATGCACAGGTTTCTCATTACTGAATGTTATTTTCAGAGCGGGAGGAGGGCCCAAAGCTTAAAGCTGTAATGATCCCTCCATGAACAATAAAGTATAATATGCACTGAGCTTTAGCTATTGTTCATAGTGAGACCATGCTCTTTTCACAAGTTATCATACATAGCATTAAGTACAAGAATGAATGCATGATAAGTATAAATAAAACAACAATAACTTGTAATGACATCATTTCATACAGGTAACAACCAGCATAGTGTCAGATGCTGTAAGTTGAGAGCTCTGGAGATCTGGACAGGTTTCTTTGATGCGGATCACAGGGAGTGAATCCAAACACAAACAGAAAAGCCCCATTTTTCAGTCTGCTGATTTATTTTGTTCTATCCAGAAGTTAAGAGGTAGAGGTGGTACAATAGGCTCAGATAACACTGATGCATAGACAAAAAGACATGCACATGCACGTGCACATGCACGTGCACACACATGCATACACACACATACTGTCTCTGTCTATGTTCATTTTCAAAACGTGCCCTTTTTCAACATCCTCATGTCTTCTTAAATTGTGTCAGACAAAGATGCTGTGCTGTGTCTGGTAGCTGAATTAATGAGCCAGATATTTTAACTGTATCCTTTCTCTAACAAAGTCGCACTGCTATAACTTTTACACAGTAATTGCTCTTAAAAAAATAATAAATAAAATTGTTAAATATCTTCCCATGTTATGGCTTTTCAGGATGAATATAGAATAATAATATTTACCTATGTATCTGAAGACATCTATCAAGACCAACATAATGAAGTTGGCATAATGTTTTTTTCCATAGCTAAATATGCCTTCTTTCTTTCTTTCTTTCCAACAAATAGTGAAAAGGTGTTTCTTTAATTTACATCAAAGAAGCTCTCTCCACCCTTTACTAGACTTAGGCGCAGTGTTCTTTCTTTGTGTCTGAGACAATGGCATGCACAGTATCATAAAGGAAGATATTTATGCAGAAAACACATTGTGTTTAAATAAGACTACAATAACAAAAGTCATTGCACATTTTCAAGCTATTAGAAAATGACAGAAGGAACTGAGTTACAAAAGTCCACACCTCTCACATTGCTAAGCAATGTTGGAAAGCAAACATAGTGCCACGCTCTTGGATGAGATGTAAATTCTGAATTATGGGACTGTAAGCCAGATCAGAAACCTAACTAAACATTTCAATTCCCCCACTCATTGCCAAAATAATGTTCAAAATATTTTTCATATAAAGATATTGATAATGCAAGTACATGCTTCACTCATTTCTCAAACAGCTTCCATGTTTAACAGCCTTTAGCATGTTTGCCTCTTACCCCTAATTTATCAACTCTTCTATAATGTACTGTAATGTTTCAGTGGGGCTTCTTTTGCAGAGTTGTATGGCTAAATTCTCATTTTCTTTACTGTATGGTTTGTACTCGTATTTCATCAACCCAAAGCACACATAAATAGTCCTTTTGTTTGTATTTGACTTGTACACTGTCCCTTCCCTATAATGATGGCTATAATATGCATAGATATTTCATTCTTTTCTAATTTTCATAAAAGAATAATGGCATTAAAATTGTAAATCATGTTTCACTATGTAGAGACTTTTTTATTTCAGTACTAATATATCTATATAACTCTAATTGGGTTTTATTTGTTTCTTTGTGTATTTATTTTCAAAATGACTAATGGGGACTTCCATGCTGATGGCATTTTTATTACTCTTTTGTCTGAATAATTATATATCAAGGAGGAAAAACATTTTCAATTATCTTCTTTCTTCACTCGCTTACAAAGAGGTAAGGTGGCTTATTGATTTTTTTTCTTCTCTTCTTTGGTTGCATCTACTGCAGTGTAATCTGTTCTGTTTCAGTGAATATAAGTTGTACCGTGGAGCTTTTCTCCCCAGGCCTCCACTGAAAAAGGGCATTTGCTCATGTGGAATATTCTGGTCAACAAATGTCAAATAAATAAATAAAATAAATAAATAAACCATGATGTACAGCCAAAGTGCACAGTAAATGACAATACATTCACTTAAAACTGACTTTAATTGTATCAAAATTATAAAATTGTTAAAAGACAAGGTTTTTGTCCTCTAGTCCAAACTTCTTCAGATAATTAAATTTGAAAATGCAGCTCAATTTAAACACAAGTCAAGATGGTAAATTAAATCACATGCTCTTCAAGACCCTTATGATGTAAACCTACATTTAAAGAGCCCATTGAGATTGCTATGTATGTTCATGGCAATTAGCCTCAGTTGCCAATATAGTTCGAGCTTGTCTAATTTTAAATTCCAGGGACATTTCTTAAAATTAGAGAAGCTCGAATTATATTGGAAATTGGCCAGGGCCGAATGATCATACTTCAATCACATGCTTACTGAAGTCAAAGTCCCTGAAAGATGATTATATGTTTAATAAGCCTTGTTTTAAATTAATAATCCACTGTTTCAAAAAAGTTTAAGTCATTTTATTTATTATATGATTTTAGTTATGCATCAACATCTTTTAAGATTATAAAACCATCATACACAGCAATCTCAATGGGCTTTTTAAATTTGAGCTTACATCATAAGGGGCTTGGCGATCATGTGATTTAATTTATCATCTTAATTTGTGTTTAAATTGAGCTGCATTTTCAAATTTAATTATCTGAAGAAGTTTTCACTAGAGGATGAAGGGGCTTATCTTTTAACAATTTTATTATTTTGATATGATTAAAGTCAGTTTTAACTAAATTTATTGTGGTTTTCTGTGCCCCCATGTGCACTTTGACTATACATCATGGTTTACATTTGTTTGTTATTTTTTTGGGCTCGGTGAGTTTGTTTTTGCTCTTCATGGCCAGTAGCACACAAACCAGGGACTCAACACAAATGTTATTTCCTGATATGGATTTTTCGACTTTACGACAGACGATTGGGAATTTGACACTTTTAATACAGCAGCTCGCACAACATTTGGATAATATCTGGATCACCAGCAGAGGCAAGTGGGACCTGTTTAATCATAGAGATTCATAAAACTGAACTTCCCTGTGCATCGCTAAGACTCAAACTACCTGCTCAACAGACTGCACTGGATGACTTGGTACATAATAATGCAAATATAAGTGTTTCACAACATTTCAGTAACATTTATTATACTAATAATACTTTGCCATTACTTGACATTTTGTTGCAGAATAATATTTGCTTGAGTCAGTCTCTGCTTGTCAGACATAATAACAGACAATTGGAAGAGCTTATTGCGGAAACCACCAGACTGGACCATATTATTACCAGCGATCCTCAATACAAGTTCCACAAAGTTGAATATGCATGGATTTTCACAGGTGTTGACGAACAGGTCAACACTATCAAAACTCGAAAAATAAAAAAGTTAATATGGGATAGAAAAGTATATGCGAACAATCAGGCATACCCCCACCCCCCTTTACAAAGTTGGGGTTGGAAACAGCATGGGCATGACAGTCAATAATGATGGGAATCTACACACAGAATCTATAGCTCATGTAGATGTACCCCACCTGGATGATACATTTTTAGGTGAGGAGTACTTTCCCCCACTGAGAAGATGAGAGAGGTTGAGAGTATGTCACTAGCAACAATTCAACCAATGGCAAGCCCCATAAAAGGCCAAGCCCCCCGAGAAGGGGAGGAATGAGAGGTTGGTGAGGCTTAAACAGGGAGAGATCTTAGCACTTTCAAATCCAGCTATTGACACAGTTTATTGTGTTAATAGAGTACAATTACCACCTTGCTCCATCATTTATAACATAGCAGGAGAGTCTAAAGTTTATAATGTTTCCACTTATGACATCACAGAACAACACTGATTTTTTTGTAAAAGGATTAACATTCATACCACAAGATTATACTGATATATCATCTGTACTTAGGGATTTAAAACTGTTTACTAAGAAATTGAGCTTTAGTCTCCTGTTTCAGAATTGTGATGTAGCACTTAACCCATTACGGATCTCAATTATTTTTAATCCCATGAATTATCCCATTATTCAATGCTTTGAAAGAATTTGTGAACTTGACAGTCGCAACCTTTTAAGTGACCGGGTTCCTATCAGCAGACCGAAGATGCATGTTTTCAAATGCGTTTTGGTTAAACTGACAAAACCGAAACTGCAAAATATCGAAGCGGCATGTAAATAAATTCTTTCCCTGGGAAAGAATTTGCTTGGCTGCTTCAGTAGTTTGCCATTTTCAGCACTGTAGTGCAGTCTCGGAGTTGGTATATTTAAGTAGAGGGGGTGTGGGGGGCAAAGCCCCCCACTTAATCTCATGTTTTAATGTGCTTACTTTTTTTTTTTGGAACAGCAATTTTTTCCCTTGGAAAAAAATCGGTGTTCTGACAGTTCGGTTTTGTAAGCTTTCGCTTACATGGGGTCGATTAATCACCATTCACTTACTTAAGCATTCGGTGATCTAATATAGACCCAAGTGACCAACACCATATTCGTAATACAGCTTGGTACAATATGGACAAAGCAGAAAGGGATATTTTAAATGGCCTACAAAAGAACACTGACATCAAAATTATGAAGTCCGGTAAGGGGGCAGGCTCATCATCATGAAATATACCGACTACTCGCAATAAAATGTACAAACTATTTGAAGATGGTACTTATATTAAGGCTTCTTTCAACAAGCTTAACACATCTTGTTGAAACATGAAATCCAATCTGAAGGATTTATTCATCGATAAACAGATCTCTATCAATGATTATAACTATTTCTTTGTTAATCAACCTATTACACCTTCTATTTTTGGAGTCCCTAAGCTTCATAAAAGTTTACAACCACCCCTTTGTCCAATTCTGGATGCTAGAGGCTCCATAACACATCCAATAACTAAGTTTTTGGATGCCAGAATTAAGCATTTAGTGGTGACTGAATCACATATTTGCCATGATTCATGGGATTTTTGAGGGAAAATTAACAACATTCCCTTCAATGAATCATCCAGATTTATAACAAATGAAGTCAAAGACTCGAATTCTATTATCCAACAACTTGGCTTGGATTGTTTTTTTGAATTTCTACTTGAAGAAAAAAGTTTATCTCAGGATGACATATATGTGTATGAGAACTTAATGTATCTTGTATTGAAAAATAATTGCATTGTTTTTGAGAAGCAACTCTTCCTACAAAAGATAGGTGTTTCCATGGGTTCAGCACGTGGTGGCCTTTTTGCGAATTTGGTCATAGCTCAGTGTCTTGCCTAAGGAGAGGGATTCAAAATAATTCACTGTACACTACAGAAATTATCTATTAACAAACTTTATTTCTACTTCCTACTTTTAAAAAGAAAATCTACTTTAATAGTGTATTTCAACTTACAAAACTAGTGGCATAAAACAATAACTAAATAGAATTAATAGTTCAAGACAGCACTCCAGCTATGCAATTCAACAATTCTTCAAAGCAATGCAATAAAGGGGAAAAAAGTTAATACATCACCGGTTGGCACTTCATCTCAGCCACCTTGTCGACTGGGGAGCCCAGAACAATCTAGTATCTGGCTGGAGTTTCCAACCGGGAACACGCCCGGGCAATGCGTCCATTCCCTGGAGAACTCCAAACAGTCCCCTGTGAGACCCCAACTTATATAGGCTGCTTGTTTACTCAAATGTCAAACATGTCCTATAACTAGAATGTTCCCTTCTCACAGGAAAAGTACAGACTATGTGACAGCAAACAGGGGTGGTGGCCAGTCACCCACAGATGCTTCATTAAGCCTGCCAAGTTCCCTTGATCATACTCCCTAAAACATGTAAACAACAGAATATTCCATCAAACTAGCAAAGATATAAACAACTCTAAAATATTTAAACAACAGAATGTTCTATCAAACTAGCAAAGGTGTGAAGGCAAGATATCAAGCTGATCCAGCACAGCAACAACTTGTATTGCTAAGTTATGATGACTCAGCCTAACATCTCATACAGCTAAGCTTCTTCTGACCTCTTCCCTAAACACGTAGAAGAGTGTAGAAAATAAAATGTTAAACTGAATATGAACCCATTAATAACTGAGTGTCAGTAATCAGGCCTACAAATAGTCAAGTCAATTAGCCTAATTAGCCTATACATAATAGTCAATTTAGCCATATCTGTATTACACTCAGTGGAAAAAACATTTCCTTTTTGGATCTGTATATTATCGTTCATTAAAAGTTTATACTAGATACCTGGACAATATTTTTATTTTATGGGAAGGGGATAGCAATCAAATCCCCCAGTTTATCAAGTATATAAATGGCACTGCACAATTTCTAAAATGTACCCACCAAATCCAGGATGAAAGTATAGCCTACGTAGATGTCTGGCTTACTAAGAATAACCCAAATAAAAATTTAATTTCCAAAATTTATTGCAAGGAAATGTATTCCAACAGCTTCTTTCATTATACAAGTGCCCATACATGGGCACAGAAAAAAGCAGTTGTCAGTGGACAAATTTGTCTGTGGTGCCCAAATGACCAATGATGAGGATAGCTTCAGGGATGAATGTAATTTTTTGAGATGCTTATTTTTAAAATGTGGGTATCCTAGCACAATTATTAATGAAGTAATGGTTGTGGTTATCAATAAGCGTGAATGTAATTATTTTGTGGCCATTTTGGTCGGATCTCCCCAGAACCATACTAATCCATTGACCACTAACTGGAACACATCTATGGAAGATATTTTGCCTTCAGAAACCTATAAAACTTCTTTTATTATGGAATTCTGTTCTGACAGTCATTTGGTAAGCCAAATACTTAATAAGAACTGGAGTATACTCACTAATGACAGACATATCGGAGAGAACATAGGGGCAGCACCAATTGTAGTTTTAAGAAAGGGTCCAGTCTCAAAAATTTGTTTGAGAAGCAGAAAATCTGACAATCTTGTGACTATGGCATGTCCAAATGTGGGTGCTGCCCATATTATAGATACATTCTATGGGTCACAAGTTTCACTATAAATGAAATTCATAAGAGAAAACTTGCAGAGAAAACCAGTTTAATAAAAAGCTTTTTATTAAACTGGTTTTCTCTGCAAGTTTTCTCTTTTGAGTTTGTGTTTTGCAGCTGGTTTTACTTGTGCTATAAATGAAATTCATCTGAGACCTAAGAAACAGTATTATTGTAATAAAACTAAAGTGGTTTATTCTGCTAAATGTTCCCTTTGCACCATTTTTTTATGTAGGAACAAACAAAAGAAGACTCCAAGATAGGGTGTATGAACATACACATGATATCAAAACAAAGAAAGAAACAAATGCCCTATCAAAGCATGTAACAGTGTACACAGACCACAAGTTTAAATTGTTTTTTATTTTTATAACAAATTGAGGTGTCTTCGAGAGGTCCTCTCTCATATCCTCGACACAATTTTTCTTTTGCAGTGCTGCAGATTTGTAGCTCGAGTGTAAGAGGAGGTGATTTACACAACTCTAGAAAAGTTGCAGAGTCACAATGGATAGCTGATTTATAAGCCAACAAAAGTCCTGGTTTAAATGTATTTCTTCCATTAACGCCTATAGTCAGAGGTTGCAGGCTTAAACATTGCGATGTGATAGGCTCTGGTTTGATATAGGGGTTGAGCCTTTTTGACCAATAACATTTTAAAGGCAGGTGTAGTCCAAATGATAATGTTTGATTGGCTAATGAATTATATTTATTGTTCTTGCTTTTTATGAATGGTGATCTGAGGAAGGAAGTCTCCAAAAGTGATTATCCACTTTTATCTTTGTTTGTTTTAGTTGCATAGTTGCTATTAAATGTATGCTTTTTTCCATCCAAGTCCTGGCAGTTCTTGTTTTATTCACATTTTTCTATTTTGTTGAACCATATAGGCTCTTTTTCTTCACTAGTTGTTATATTTTAGTTAACACCTACCATCAGAGCATTCGAGAGAGAATTCATAACCTGTCTCTTGACTTGTTGCGCCAAGATATTATGAACTGTTTCCATGATTGAACACATATACTTAAAAGGAATGATTCTACAGTCTGTACTTCGCTGCCATATTTTTACTGACCTGAAGCTGGATAACTATAGCCTGAATTTGTGCCTTTTGTAACTATTTTGTTTTCTCAAGGATGGATATTTCATAAGTGTATCATGCAGCTATAACTCTCCATTTCACTGACTTGTTTCAGCCAAAACTATCTGGATGTAATGAATATTATGACAAATATCAGAAGAAAATAAAATTAGGTTTCACAAAAAAGCCCAAATGGATTACAGATAAACTTCATAAAAAGATTTAGATAGGAGCAAGACTAATGCTTAAATCTTGTTTATTTTATGACTCAATCTCAAGGTTGGATTATCACTAAGAAAAATGACTGTGATAAAAAAACAATGTCATTTGGCATTTGGGTGTAGCTGTACTTTAAAAGAGAACCGCACCCATAGACCCAAAACACATGCTTATTTCATCATGGTTTGGTGTTTCCTGCATTTTAACACCACTCAGGGATGATTTACAGGTTTTTAAATATTTTTATACATAATTTCTGAGTCGGACCACATGGGGTCTGGCATCTTGAAGTAATACTGATCATTTAGTCTGCCTCTAGATATCCCACAATGCAGTGCTTGTCTGTAAAAAATTACATCGCTCAGGCCTCTTGCTTCCTAAAGCTCCTATCACTGCATTGATTTTACATGCATGCACTGCTGTCTTTCAGTCAGTTAGTTTTAAGTAACATTTCATGCCATTCAATGGCATTGCAAATAGCACAGAACAGACTTTCAAAGTGCTTTTTACTGCTGCTTCTTTTAAAAATGGCTGAATTACAGTCTTTTGTAAAGCCTGAATTGTACTAGTTTGACTCATCTTCCATCCCCTTCACACCTAACTTCCCTAGCTGTCAAAATGCTAAGGGTAATTTGAGCTGTTACCTGCTGTGAATGACAGCTCACAGCAGGAGACTTGACTCATGCACTGTTTCCTTGTTCTAGCTTTTAATTTCTGTATGGGTAGGGGAAGGACCAGGGAGCTGTGACATCCACCATGGGTGGATTTTTAGGAGTGTTGTGGTGATGTAAGTTTGGGGAGGGAACTGGCCAGAAAACTATTAGTATTCCTTGGCCTTGATGACATCAATGAATTGGAGACTATAGCAAGCTTTCCAGGGTGGGATAAAAGTTTTTTGAAAGTGAAACTACCACAGTACAGTAAGGTACTGTCCTAGTGGAGAGAAACACTCAATTTAAAATATTTTAAATTCTAAATTGTTGTTTATTCACTACAGGGACAGTAAATAGGGAGAAAAAGGACAGAGAAGTTGAGCATTTAATAATAGAATCTCATTGTCGTCCTTTAAATTGTCACACGTTCATATTAATGTTACTTTAAGCAACATATGTAACCTAATTTCTTTTTTAAAAGTTACTTGAATAGGCTTATTTAACTGGTGCTATTTTAAGTAAAATTTTAATGCAATTAATTTTCCCAGTGTACTTCACTGGCCCATTTAACTAGGTATGTTTATATCTGTCTGGCTATCTATCTGTCTCTCTCCCTCTCTCTCTCTCTCTCTCTCTCTCTCTCTCTCTAGTTATCTAACATTCTAGTTATCTGTCTATGTATATGCAAGAGTTTCTTTCTGTTTACTCACATACACACTACACACACACACACACACACACACCTATATATATATATATATATATATATATATATATATATATATATATATATATATATGTGTATATATATATCTAGATGAGAAAGAGAAAGGGATAGAGAGAGAGAGAGTGTGTGTGTGTGTGTGTGTGTCTGTGTGTGTGTGTGTGTGTGTGTGTGTGTGTGTGTGTGTGTGTGTGTGTGTGTGTGTGTGTGTGTGTGTGTGCCTGTGCGTAGGCCTGCTATTTGGTTAAATGACAACTCAGTCTGCTGAAATAACTGAAAGTCCATTTATTTGAATTTCAGTTTGATAAAGTCCATTTTATTGAATCTGGCATAACTTGAACCAGTTCTGTAACACAGAAGTAGAATATGTAGAAATATATGAAGAAGCTTCACCTGGTAACTGCTGTTACCTATACATAATGGCTGTTGGTGGAGTTTCTATTTATGCATTGACAGTGATTTCCTGAGTGTAGGATTTTCACTAATTTCCACAGGTGTGCAACTGCGGAGTTAGAATATTCAAGTAATGGGGTTATGGGAAGTTGCCATTCAACAAAACTACACACACACACGTGCGCGCGTGCGCACGCACACACACACACACACACACACACACACACACACACACACACACACACATACACACACACACAGGCATGTGCTTATACACACATACTTGGAATTTAAATAAAAGGTCCTTCAATAAAATCAGCTTTCAACCATTTGAAGTTAGACATTTGAGACTCAACAAAATTGGCATTCAACTAAGTGTCATGTAATATAGATATCTATGTATGTGATGTTTATACATACATATATATATATAATTTTGTGTGTGTGTGTGTGTGTGTGTGTGTGTGTGTGTGTGTGTGTGTGTGTGTGTGTGTGTGTGTGTTTAATTTTTTTTATTAATTTGGACATTTGTCATTTGGATAGACAGACCAGTCTGAGAACCCCTTTCAGTAATGAGTTAGCCATACAACAATTAATTGTACTCCGTCATTCAAACTGTAATTTTTTTTCTTGCCCAAACAACTTAGGTTGGGTTGGTGAGGATTCTTTTACATGCACAGTATCTGAGTGCCCCATCTTCAGCTTGAACTGTATGACTATCATGTCACTGGAAAACATTTCCAAACTGGTGAGAAGACAACCAATTTTTCCTCGGTTGTTTATAATTTCATAAAGAAAGCTTAAGGGTATTAAAGCTAACTATACCAGACCACTCACCATGTTACTATTGCCACCGCAAGGTGAGAGGAAGTTAAGGCACATCAATCAACGTATATACCAAACAGGGGCACTTCAGCATCAGAGCTATAACCTTATATTTCCTTCTTACTTAGAATCCACAGTGTCCTCATCAAGTTCTTTCTGAAAAAAAAAATGAAAAGTAGTTTCCTTTCTAATTTTTGGAGAGAACTGGTTCCAGTTTGCTGAGGGTTAGGCTGTTATCTCTAGGGGGGAATTGCAGGATACAACCTTATAAAATGAAAACAAGGTATAAAATACACAGATAGAACTAATAATACTGAGGGAAATGTCATATGGTTCCTTAATCCAAAGTTCCTTAGAAATCCTTTGTACCCTCTTAATGGAGTGAAAACTGAGAGAAATTAGGGGAAAGAAAAACAGTTCCACAAGAAAAACTGTCAGAAGCTGCAAATAAAAAAAATTGTTTTCATTAATATAACAGATTTGTGAAAAACAGTATATAGACCAAGAAAATTTGATCTGTTTGGAAAAAGAAACATCCAAAGAAGTGCAAAAATATAAACAACAAAACCTAGAGATTTTTGAAAAGCATAAAAAAATATGGACATGGGAAAAAAGAGAGATTTAATATTGTGAAATATTTATGCAAAGATGAAAACCAAATTAATCAATATAAAGAAGCCAGCCCCAATGATATTCAATTGAAATATAGTTAAAGGTGTCCAGATATGGACAATTTCACAATAAAAAATAAAAAAGAGGAAATGTAGAAAATAACATCAGTAGAGCAGAAGTTAAAAAATAGAAGTTGAAGTTCTGGAGAGCCTGTATAGTGAAGGATCTGGTGTAGAAGTTCAAACACAGGTTACATCACAGCATGATGGAACAAGTCCCCAAAGTAAGGAGAAACAGGAAGATCAGGAGACATCTGAAGAAATAATATGTACACGAGAAAGAAAAAGAGATTTAATATGGTGCAATATCTATGCAAAGCAGAAAACAAAACTATTCAATACAAAAAGAGCAGCACCAAAGATATTTGAAGAGAAATACAGGCAAAGATATCCAGACATGGAAAACTTTACAAAAAATAAAAAGACAAAGAGGAAAATTAGAAAAGGAGATTAGTATTGGAGAAGAAATAAAAACTATGATTATGGAGTACCTACAAAGTGAAGGATTCAGCGTAGAAAATGTAATTCAGAAAGAAAAACAACAGGATAGAGCAATAGACATCCAAATTAAAGGGAAACCGGTGGAACAGGAAGCAATTTGCCAGGTGCCATATAAAGATATTTTGGAGCCTTCCACAGGAAACCAGTATAAATGTTCACTTAAAGCTGAACAGCAAGGGAAGGAACAGGAAACTGGAAACTCTGACACAGTCAGTGTTGAGGAGTGACAGGGCAGTGAGTTCCCATATGACAGAGTAATGGATGACACAGGATGAAATTGTAGAGAATGTGCTACAGGAAGATGCTATAGAACTTTCTATTGAATTCCCGCAGGAAATGGAAAACAAAAAATGTGTCCTCAGTTTAAAAGAAAATGAGCTAAGAGAAGAGTTGTTTGATTTAGTAGAGATAGATAGACATATTAAGATCAATGAAAGAAATAGACTGCAGAAGGTCAATAAAACCCAAAAAGTCAGACGTTTGATAAAAAAAATTAACATAGTAATTAGGACTGTCCATAAAGATCCGTGCAATATAACAGAAGTAAACAGGCTATATTACTGTGTAGCTAAATTAATAACTGATAAAGTTCTACCACAAGAAAACAGGGTAGTGAGGGAAAGGAAGGGGAGAAATCAAATACCATCATGGAAGTATCAAATAGAGAAAACTGTAAAGCAACTAAGACAAGAAGTGTCATTGTCAGAAGAGTATAAAAGAGAAAACAGATCAACAAAAAAAAAAAACTTATAAAAATAGACATGATAAAAGCAATGTACAGTATTAGAAAAGTTCAGGATCTATCATGTACTATCACAAATAACAAACTAAAAATCTCAGCACAAGCGAAAAAACAGAAAATACGCAGATGAATATTAAGGAAAAGTACAAAATAATCAATTTACTGATGACCCAAAAAGGTTTTATAGAGAATTGGGAAACAAGGTAAAAGGAATTAAAGGATCAGCCGCAAAAGTAGAAATAGATACATTTTGGAGAAGTATTTATGAAGATCCTGTGGAATATATCAAAGATGCTAAATGGATAGAACAAGTTGAAGAAAGACTAAGAAGTTTAAAGGTACAGGTTATGAAATAGGATGAAGTAACAGCCAGAGAGATTGAAATAAAGTTAAGGAAAGCCTCTAACTGCAAACCCCAGGCTCAGATGCAGTACCCAACTTCTGGTTAAAAGTATTAATATTTTTGCACAAAGATTTAGCCATGAATAAAAGCTATTTATATGGGTACCCAGAACAGACACCAACCTGGCTAACAACAGGAAAAACAATGCTCGTACTTAAGAGTGAACCTGCAAGCTACCTTAAAACTTATAGACCAATAGCCTGCCTTTCAAAGATGTATAAACTATACACTGGAATTGATGCCAACAGAGTTTATGGTCATTTAGAAGAAAACTCAATTATGGCAATAGAACAAAAGGGCAATAAAAGAAAGTCATATGGAACAAAGGATCATTTGTTGTTAAATAAAGTCATAGTGGAGAACTGTAAAAAGGAGAAGAATCCAAATATGGCATGGACTGACTACAAAAAAACATTTGATAGTATCCCACATTCATGAATAAAAGAGTGCTTAAAAATGTATAAGATAGCACCTACAGTGACCATGAAACAGTGGCAGACCACTTTGCAATTAAGCCATGATAAAGGACATATTATTACTCCAGGGATAAAAATTAAAAGGGGAATATTCCAGGGTGACTCTCTGTCACCGCTGCTATTCTGTCTTGCCCTTAACCCATTAAGCTGCCTGCTTAACAGCTTAGGCCATGGTTATAATATGGCTCCTAGAAAACAGCAAAGTATGAAGACTTCTCGTACTCTCTTTCTCAATGAGTTAAAACTGTATATCTCATCAGTCAAGGAACTGAAAGCACAAGTAGTCAAAACTTTTTCAGATGATATAAGAATGTCATTTGGTCATAATAAATGTGCAAAAGCAACCTTTAAAGCAGGAAAACTGCAGCACCAAAAAAACATCAGTTTGGGACAAGAATGTCATATAAAAGAACTTAAGTAAGAGGGAGTGTATAAATACTTGGGAATTAATGAAGGATCAACAATAAAACATGGACAAATATGGATAAAACTTAGTAAAGAATATTTTAGAAGACTTAAATTCATTGAAAACAGTGTTGATTGACATCTAGGAACAAAATTCAAGTTATAAACCAATTTGCTCTTCCTGTCCTTACAGTTTTGGTGTGATTGACTGGTCCCAACACATGTTGGATAGATTAGACAGGAAAACAAGAAGGATGCTTCATGCTCACCAAATGATTTATAAAAATCACTGCATACCAAGATTATATATTCCTTGTTCAGAAGGAGGTATGGGCCTCCTTGAACTTGATTGCATGTATAGATCTGCATTCATGGGAATGCACACATATCTGCTGACCTCACAAGACCCAAGCATAGTGAAAGTTTTGAAACATGAGGAGAATAAATCAAAGATGACTTCCCTGCTTAGTCTAGCAGAAACATATCAACGTCAAGCAGGAATGGAAATCAAACCAGAAGTAGATAAAAATCAGGTAGCAACTAAATGCGCTAAAAAGCAAAAGAAACAATATAAGGTAAAGGATCAGATGAGAATGCAAGAAATGTGAAAAATGCATAAATATAGTTG
Organism: Protopterus annectens; assembly: GCF_019279795.1. Taxonomy (NCBI): domain Eukaryota; kingdom Metazoa; phylum Chordata; order Ceratodontiformes; family Protopteridae; genus Protopterus; species Protopterus annectens. Next base: position 79,358,957 of record NC_056728.1, read on the forward strand.
CAAGTATAAAAAAATTCTGGAAGAACCTCATGTTGATCTGGATGGAAAGCAGGAATGGTTAAGGAGAGGGAAATTCAAACCAAGAGATGAAAGGTTAATATTGGTGGCCCAAGATACTGAGTTATGTACACACTGGTCTACAAAGTCCACTGAACAAGTGGGAGAAACAGACAAATGTATGTTTTATAAAACAGAATTGGAAACAGACGCACACCTCATTGCTGGTTGTGACATGCTAATGGCAGAAGGACTGTAAACTGAAAAGCATAATAATGTGGCAAGACTTTGCATTGGAGATTTTGCAAACATTATGGTACTGAAGTGGTTGAATACCACTGGAAACATGGACCACAAAGCATCACAGAAAATGATGAAGTCTACACCACTTGGGATCACACATTATCAAAAGTACAAAGGATAGATGCAAGAAAACCATATATAATGGTCCATTAAAAGAAGACAAAAGTAGCATTGATCACTGAAATCACCACACCCAGTGACTACAGTGTATTGCATAGAAAGAGGCACAAAATCATAAAATATCAGGATTTGCAGGCAGAAATGAGAGCAATGTTGAAAAAAGATACCCAGACAGTTCCAAAAGTAGTAGTAGCAACGGGGTCTAAAAATGAATCTACAATCGTATTTAGATACATTACCAATACATGTAACCCTAGAAGGAGTCATTACTGGGCACACTGAATGTGCTGCAAAGAGCACTTCTGGCTGACATCAAATATTGAAAAAATGCTAATTTCATGAACTTTAATTGTACTTTTACTTAGGAATGGGGTCCATTCCTTACTGTCATGGTATTAGAAACCCAAAAGATTTGGAGAAATTAAAAAAAAAAAGAGTCAAAATAGTAATTTTGAGAATTTCTATTTCCTCAGTGTTGTACATCCATGTGGTAAGTATATATAATTCTTAAGGTGTAGAGGCTTGGCCCTCATGTAGTAAAACTGTTTCTGATTTCTGCCATTGAAATGAATAGATTTGTTTTGCTTGGTTGTGGAAGTGATTTCCAAGTCCTTGTATTCTGATTCTTTGGAGCAGAAGCATACTGAGGTATTGATATACAGCACTATTAATATTATCATGTTGATTGCTTTTCCACATTATGGCATTTTCTTGGTGGGTCTTGACATTTGAAAAATGTAAAGTAGGAACCTGGAAATAATATCACACTGGAGAAGAGGTCCGCTATAACAATGCTGCAACTATCCTAGAGGCCTCATGTCACAGAGGAATAAAGCCTTACTGTAATCTGTGTTTGAACAACAACAAAAAGCTGGAGATACCGTGCAAGAGGATTGGGGGGGGGGTGGCCATCATTGTCTTGCCCTAGGCAGCCTAGGTTTACTTCAGTATAGGAGCATTAACAGCCTGGTGAACTCCATGCTGCAAGTGGGTGCATCAATCAATCAGAAAGTTGCCCAGGCATGGAACCATGCACACACTTTGAGGCAGCATTAATATGGTGCTCACATGATTGTCGAGGTGAGGGAGAGTTAAGGTACATTTCTCAGTGGTAATGTGATGCTGCACCTTTGTTGTCATTCTCCTCAATGACCCCAGATGTGTGTAGGGTGAGCCTTAGGGAGCCTAATGCTGATAAAGTGGACCTAGTGGACAAGTAGTGGCAGCTTATGGTCAGCTGTAGTGAGGGGGAAAATACTACAACCAACTACTCCACAGCATCAGCCATTTCTCTTGTGTCTAACATAATCTTGTCATAGAGCACCATAGATGTCCTCAGCTGTAAACACATATAGCGCCAACACCTGGAAAAAATAAACCGTCAATATGCCACCCAAACCATGACATCAGGTATACTGTTTCTTTCCAGCAAGCAGGCAAACTGATACAGCAGTTTACAATTTACAGGCAAACTTCAATGTCACAATTAAAACAATGGGTTATATCATCTACTGTACCAATAACCGAATATGCTCTCTTGTCATCAGGACAGCAACACTTGCATTGTTCAAGAATACAGCAGTCAATATAGTTCACTAGCCTAAGCACATCTGTGCAGGTAAAAAAATGTCAAATACATCCTGCACAGCCATAGTTACACAAGGGTCCCCTATCTCAATATCAGGTATAAAATATCACAATATTTGCCATCCAGAAGAGGATGTTATCCTACACGAAGAGCCCAGAGATACTTACAGTTGCTCTGCATGGTCAGAAAAAATATATGCTGCATCACTTACGCTGTGGGTAGTATTGTTCCCCACCACTGTGGACCACATCCAGTAGATAAAGCCATACCTCAAAGGTACATCTGTGTAAAGAGCAGTAGTACACTATGCTTTTCTCTGTGTACACATTAAATAAATGTGTACTTTAGTACTGGCCACTTCTCTCTGCTTGGGTGTGCCTGTCCTACTCAATGAAAGAATAAATAGATACCAAAGAGAATGTAGCGTAAGGACCATTATCAGATGTACAACTAAGCACTATGTCTTACAGCAGTAGCAGGCAGTTTCTCAAATCTAGGCATGCAACAATGAAGAATTAGTCAACCTGTACCTTTAAATTAAGTTGTCACTGTCTGGAAGTATCTTTTTCCCCAAAGAGTAGCAGGCTTGGAGTGGATTATAACAAGGGTTTCAGCTCCAAGCATTGAGACTTTCCCCTGTGGTATATTTAGTTTAGAACACAAAGCTGAACTGACATTCAGCTGCAGAGACATATGACTGTTGCAAATTGCCTGTGTACAAGGAGAGGCATGCAGCATCATGTCCACAGCTTCAATCAACATGTGCATGTGAGCAGGGGAAGAAAAGTGTTTTGTGCTTGCTGTGCACTACCTGCTTATATAACTACAACATGTAGAAGTGCATAACAGCATGGAGGGCATTCTGCATGCTACTCTAGTCACACTTATGCTCCAGTATGTTTTAGGTAATGTTCCTGAGACGCTGTGATGGGTGTAAATGTCTGCATACCAATAATAAAGGCACTGCCCATTGCGCTGTGAATTTTTACTGCTACTGACATACCCCCTTGGCAGCCTGTGATGATGCCTGCCATACAGCCTACTGTTTCTTGGTGCCTTTGAGGTCATGGACATTATTTACTCCCTGTACATTTGGTTACTTAAGCTGTGGATATGGCACTGAATGCTTTTCTTTTCCCACATGGAATCTGCAATGGCTATATGTCTCTCTCCAGCTGAATGTCACTTCAGCCATGTGTCCTCAGCAAAATGTACCACAGGGAAATGTCTCCCCACCCAGGAGCCTGAACCTGATAACAAGGTGGGTGTGGCCCTTCCACGAGGTTGTAGAGAAAACACATTTCACGTCATTGTCTAAATACAATTTCAGATTTTTTGTTTAAGATGCTATTTGACAGGACTTCATTTGCAAAAATAGCCTACAACGATATCTACTGTGATCACTGAAGTATTGACCATCACAGTATATAGTATAGTATACTTCAATACAGATCCCAGTGTAGCTGCACTGTATAACACGGATGAGGTCATGCCGTACCAGTACATAGCTTATAGTAATCTGTACATACACTGTTTAATTTCTCCAAATATTTTGGGTATCTAATATTATGGTGAGAATGGACCCCTTCCTAAGTCAGGGTATGATTAGAGTTCAAAAAAACTAGTATTGTTTCAATCTTTGATGTTAGCCAAGAGTGCTCTTTTTAGCTCCTGCAATGTGCCCAGAATTCCCTCCTTCTGTAACTCATTCTGGGTTACATGTATTAGTAGCATCACTAAGTATGACTGTAAATTCTTTATTGGACAAGTTGCTCCTACTACTGTTGGAACTGTGTAGCTTTCTTCCACATTGCTCTCATTTCTGGCTGCAAATCCTTGTATTTTATGACTTTGCATTTCTCTGTATGCAGTACACTGTAACAGGTCTTCTTTACAGACAGCTGACCCTCAGGCCAGGAAGATCCTTACATACTATTTTTACCCAACAGCTTAAGCCATTGGTTTTCTAGATAAATAGCTTGGGGAAAAAGCCGACTACAAAACATCTTAGGGAAAAAAGCTTGGCAAATCACTAAAGATGTATGGTTGTGGGAAGCACCTAAGCAAAACAAAGACTGCTTGTGATTATGTTTATGGGGAATCTGTCTCCCACACTGGCATTTTCCCTTTCTAGATGACATGAAACCAATAACCAGAACAAGTCAAAACAGCTATTAGAAAAACAAAAAAAAAACAACAGAGCACTTCTCTGAAAATGACTTGGTAGCCAGCAGACTAATGAGTGTTCAGATTGACGATCAAAGATGATGCTCCATTCATCACCTTTATGCCTTACACCATGTGCGGGGAGCATACGTGTGATGTACAGCATACCCATTACAACATAAATGCTTTGGTATTCTGGCCAGACATAGGGGTGCCCTAGGCAGAAGATCCCTCCTATAAAGAATACTGCAACAGTGAAGAGAAAGGGATCTACTGTTATGGTAAGATTTTACACAACTGTACTTTTGCACCATCTCCAGTGCAACGGTCTTGTCACATTACTGTGTCTTTCAATGTACAGACCCTCTAGGATTCCCACCTATCCATTTTTTTCTGGACTAACTGGAAATCAAACTGATTGTCCGGTAGTTTGGGAAACATTGTACAAACTCCAGTATTCTGTTTCATAAAAAGAAATAGACTATCAGAGTTTGTTAAATCCGCTGAATTATTATGTTTTTTTCACAAAAAGTATAGTAAATCTGCTGAAAACATGCATCACAAACAGAAAAGGAGGGCATTTCTGCTCGAATAACATGTTGAAAATGCCATGAAATGGACGGGCAGTGGGTGGGAAATGGGTAGGGTTATGGGTGGTGTCATGGGTGTGGTCTAATTTCTGTTTTAGCCACAACGAAAGGTGGCAACCTTACCTATCAGGTTTTTTTCCGGGCTATTCAGAAATCAAACGATTGTCTGGTAGTCTAGAAAACACTGTTCACACTCTTGTATTGGCATATTTGCGACACATTTTCACAGAAAAGCATAGTAAATAGGCAGATTTGCTATATTTTTCTGTTAAAAAAAAAAAACATTGCAAACAAGTAAAAGAGGGTGTTCCTGCTTCTTCTGGCATGATTATGATGTCACAAAATAGGAGGAAAGTGGGTGAAAGAGGGGAGGCGATAGGCGAGGCTAGGGGGAAGTGTGAGAGATGTGGCCTTGATCTGGTTTTGGCTACAACAAAAGGTGGCAACTCTAAGGCCCTCTGCCATGAGTGCATTACTCCCAGCAACAGCATGTGTGACTATTTCCAGTTCTTTTTTACAGACCCTACATTTGTCTATTTCTCCTGCCTTTTCAATGGACTTTGTAAACCAAAGTGTATATAGTCCACTGTCTTAGGCTGGCATTATTAGCCTTTCATTTTTTTGATTTCAGCTAACCATTCCTGTATCAAATCTTGGTTAACTTGAGTCTTCACAGGAAATCTCTGTATTTAATTTCCTTTCCTTCTCATCTGATCCTTTTCCTTATATTCTTTCTTTTGTTTTTTGTTTTTTTTTTGACACATACAGTTGTCAAATTTTTGTCTTCTTCTGGTTTGGTTTCCATTCCTGCTTGATACTGAAATGCTTGTATTAAACTAAGCAAAAATGTCATCTTAGACTTCTTTTCCCCGTGTTTTAAAACTTTAACTGTGTTTGGATGTGATACCCGCAGTGGTGGTGCTGCGGTAGCGTTGTCGCCTCACAGTAAGACGCTGTCCTGTTCGATTCTCAGCTAGAGCGTCTTCTGCGTGAAGACATGCGCGAATGGGCGTACCTTCATTGAAGGTTGTGGATCAGGGCTGGTAACTCGGCACGTAAAAATCAACTACCAATAATTAGCGGACCGGAGTTCTACTGTGAAGTGTAATAATTAGGTAAGGATTTCCTTATTTATTTGAATTTTTTATGCAGGGTAAACAGATCTTTTTCATGCTAACTCAGAGGTTACAACTGAAAGTAGAGTAAGAAAGTAATAATTTTCACAGACTTCAAGATTAGAAAAATGTAAGGTGTTTATATGAATGCAGGAGCAAATAAATACAGCACAGAGAAAATATAAAATAAAATAAACGGAAAATAAAAAAACATTTCTTTTGCAATAAAATGGGTTTTTACAATGAATGATTAGAGTATGCAAAGTAGAAACATTTTGGATACTCAAATGCCTGGATTGCTAATCAGCTGCAAGTTATTGTCAAAGCTTTATTCTTCTCTGCCACAGAGCTGGATTTCAAAAATCAGCTGTTACAGCACATCAGTTGTTAGCCTGTAAGATGGGGGAGTGGGAGGCAGTGATCGTGCTACAGCACACAGAAAGGCAGTCCTTTGCATGCACAGCACCTATGACACACATTGGCTGCATAAAAGCATATGGCAATCAACGTGCCATTGCCTCATAAAGGTCATGTATGCTAAGAAGTGACCATTTCTATGGCCATGTCTTTTACCATTTTGCCTGCACTGTATCTGAACCCATACAAGATTAGCAAGGAGTAGCAATACAGCTAAACAGGAGCAGAAATTTACCAGCCTTGGAGATGCATGGTTTCTGAACCAAATATCATGTGCACAGATGTGTAGCATGTATATTACTTGCTGGACAATGAGCTTTGCATGGTATATGTGCATTCTGAGTTCAATATCCCTAGCTAAACTTACCTGTAGTTGGCACATCAGATGTGGGGAATGCAGCCACTATCATTCTGGCAAATACAGAGGCATTGCTGAGGCACCTTGTCATTTCACAGCAGGTAATCCTGACCTGTCATTTCGGATGACTCATCTACAGTGTTATAACAGAAAATGCTGGTAGGGAAAGAAGAGGGTACACTTGTGAGTTGAAGAAACTGGAAACATGAATAATGATAGTACCACCATCCCACCTCAGACAGGCAGGTAAACACATGTATACACACAGGCTTGCATGTAGACACAACATTTGTATGGGTTGCAGAAATCACACAGAAGAGGTGCATGCCACCATCACCAGTGGGATAAGACATTCAAGGTTAGGGAAATGCACTGCTGATTTGAAAAACACATCTACAGTGTCTTTTGCAGTGTCCAAAATGGCATGTAGTTCTGTTATTCACTGTTTTGCAGCATATAAGGACTTGGACACAGACATTATAGAGCAGTTTGGTGCCACATCAGAAAAACACTAAACAGTTATATAAAGGCAGTATGCATGTACAGGATTACATTACAGGGAGGCATTAGTCCCATCAATGCCAGCTGTCCTGGAATCTAGCTGTAATTGCATACGGCATATTAATCTGCCAGACAACACACTGCCACTACAGAAATATAAATCACTGGAGTTGGTAAACATACGTGATCTACTGTTGATGGCTCTATATCTGCTGTCAAAGGCTATGACTACAGCCAACACACACATACATGTATGCTAACACAAACACATACACACACATACACATATACATTTGCTCACACAGACATGCACCAAATAGAAGCATACACTTGCATGCAAGAACAGAAAAATGTCGGCATAAAAGTACACTCTACACTTATATGTATATGTATACACACACACACACACACACACACACACACACACACACACACACACACACACACACGTGTGTGTGTGTGTGAATATTTGTGAGTGTGCATTTCTAGGAATGTGTTGTACAGAGATTTTAAGAAATGCTTGCTCTCAGTCACATCCTTAATTCTAAGTCTCATCCTGGCAAATGATGGTATGAGCAAAAAACATCTTTCTTTGACTTCTTTTTCTCTACCTTTCCCATAGCTGTAGCAAATCTAAGTGAGTATATGTAGATATTAGGGGGATGGCTGCTTGGCCTCACTTGCAAAAAAGAAAATGAGGAAAACTAAAAAAACAGAAGTCAAGAAAAGACACGTTGAGCACATACTGAATTTTGCAACTAAATGACTCACAATAACAATGTAATGTTATTCATTCTTATTCTTGGTGCCTGATTGATGAGATACAATTCAGTGCATACTAACTTGTGAAACACAGTTTATAGTACATTTAATTCATAACTTTATTCAAGGTGTACAAAGGTACAGGAATCACCACCTGCATGGAGGCACACTGATTTCCTAATAATGTCAGATGTTCTGTTCATTTGGCTAGCCAAACTATCTGCTGTTAGTCTTTAGATCAGTTTATATCCATAATCACATGACATGCAATATTTCTTTCCTAAATGTTACCCTGTCCAATATCCAGTTTGTAGTGTGGCATTTTCACTAAAATCTGCTCTGACTGATGCCAAGTTTAAGCAGTATTTGCAATTGCTGGTTACACTGTGCTGTGAATTACTCATGACCATCTTTCATTTTGCTGTCATTTCACTTTACCCATAATACTGCTGCATGCGTCAGTGAACACTGCTATAAAATGGAGAATATCTGTATCTGCCAAATGTTACATTGTGCACAAGCCTACAATATGATATACTTACTATTTAGCGCTGACAGTTCTTCAACAGATGATTTGTGTCAGATTCAGTTCACTGTCACTCTACTTACTGATAGAAAAAAATGCGTGTAATTTACAAACTCAAATAAGTGGAGCTTAAAAAATATAATAAAAGGTGGGGTGAGCAGGTTCATAGGTTGGTACCAAAAATGTACTTGCAGTGAAAACAAAACAAAGCCACAAGCTATTCTTTGTTGTACTACAACAAAAAGATGTAGGTGGACTACTCAACAAGAACTGACATTTCTTGTAAGTGTTTTTGTCTGATTCACAATCAAGAGATTTCATCAGATAAAACAAACCACGAAACTCTCTCTCTCTGTATATATATATATATATATATATATATATATATATATATATATATATATATATATATAGTTAAACTTCATAATCTCTAATTACTGAAAGCTCGAAATTCAGTAACCCAAGACCATGAAGCTGAAAACCAGAATGCCAAAAGTGCATAAGAGCGAATTCGAAAATCTCGAATCTGTGCTTATCCATTTCTGGTACATCGCATGTAGTGTTATGGTGCCTGAAATGGCAGGTAAGTGGATGTTTGTGTGTGTTTTTGTACGTTGTGTGTGTGGATAAAGTTAGGGAGGTGTAAGTGTGAGTGTGAGTGTTGGATTTGTTAGTGTTTGCGTATGTGTGATGTGTATTTGTGTATGAGTGAGTGGAGGATGGCGTGGTGTGAGTGTTTTTTTTTAATGTTATGTGCGACCTCAGAGTTGGTGTATATAAGTAGGGGGGTGTGGGGGGCTTGCCCCCCTGCTTATATGTAGTGTAGGGCTGTGTGGTTTGTGTGCTGTGGGTGGAACGGTGTGCATGTTAAGTGGTGTATGGTGTATGTATGCTCGTGATTGTGTGATTCGGGATTGTGGTTTCGGTGTTGTGAATGGTTCCCCTTCATAGTCTCGGGTTACTGAATTTCAAGCTTTCAGTAATTCAAGATTATGAAGTGAAACTATATATATATATATATATATATATATATATATATATATATATATATATATATATAATATAGAGGTCTAGGACTAATGATCGCCTACACTGTAAAAGCACTTTCAGGAAACTGAGCTAAAAAAACAAAAAAAACATAAGAGGATGGCTTTTGCTAAGATCACGGCACAGTGGGAATAAGGGAATATTCTCTTCAACCCACTGTAGTGCGATCTCGGCATGAAAATATAAAAGTGGGGGGGTGTGAGGGGCACAGCCCTCTACATGGGGGTGCAGGGGGGCTTGCCCCCTACATAAACGTGATTATTGTTATTGTTTTTTTTTTAAATCTTGTGGGGTTTTTTTAGCAGACTTATGCAAAAGTGTGCTCGACTGTTTCAGTTTCATTGAAACTTGTCATCGGCAATTAGTCCTAGATCCATATATATATATATATATATATATATATATATATATATATATATATATATATACACACACACACACACACACACACACACACACACACACACACACACACGTACATGCACACATGTATCCCCTTTAAGAAGCAATTTATTAATAAATTTTGTTTAATTCTATTATATATTTATCTTAAATAACATTTAAACTTCACACTAACGTTCAGTCTTGAGGGTATAAGCGTTCAGCAACAGTTGTCAGTGCATTTCTACACTGTCTAAGACTAACTCCCTTCACCCCCCAATCATATTTTCACACTAAACAAAACATAAAACATGAATCCACTGCATTGTTTTGAGAGATTAAAAAAGGGCACTAAAACCTCTTTTTGAGCAACTCAATGTTAAACATGACACTTCATGTACTTAAAGAAGTTGAATTACAATTAAAATACTGAGGTGCAAAATATTTGTAGTATTAGCACAATAAATACTGTGGCTATCAACAATAAACTTAAAACTACATCTATGGTATTCGTATGTACCTAATTTAGAACCTACCTAACACCCTCTTCACTAACCTTACCATCCCTATGGGTATTCCTTTTAAATGATTCTTTCTACTGCACACTCCTTTTATTTAAAATTAATAGCTAAAGGGTCCCAGTTTTTTATCAGGATATTTTTAATATTGCTTGCATCAATGGTGTGCGATAAAAACATGATGGAATAATTAATACAATTCTTATTGTCATAACTGCTGGATGAATTACTTTTGCTGGACTTGACTTCTTTCAGCACTTCAAAAACATCTCTACAGTACCATGTTAAAGAAGATATTTTCTCCACCATGCCATTTCCTCCTTTTCCATATGCAAAGTTAAATTCCTAACCTCATGGACATTATTCTTCAACCACTCATGGTGCATGCTAGAGTGATGTAAAAAAGTATCGCTACCCACATTTTAATAACTACTCTTATTCTTCAAACACATATTCCTAAAACACTTATATACTGAAACATCTAAATAAACAGGCACATATTCCAAAACACGGGTGGTAGAATTGATGTACTTCAAAACACATGTTCAGTTCCCCTTCTGAATCCCTCCACCTTAAGAAAATATTGTCTATGAAATGACAAAAAAAGTGATTTCTTGTAGAATTCATTCTGATGTGAAAAGCTATTCTCCAAACATGACATTACTAGATTGACATAACTGGATGCCATAATAGCACCTATAACCACTCCTCTCTTGATTGTCAGACAAAAATACATTGTTATATAGCACATGTTGTGCAGTTACTTATCACTTTAACCTCTTGAAACTCACTTCCATCATAAATCAATAAATTACTCACCCATTCCGAACCAATGTTGTATGCAGTTGCACTATATAAAGACTGTGTAGTTATTAAAAAAAAAAATTCTTTACTGTTAACTTTTGAATTTTACTTTTAAAATCAAATGGATTTCTCAATAAAAGGCTGCTATCCTAAAAACACTCCTGTAGTCCCATGTCCACAAAAGTGGATATGGTTTCCATTTTGGAACCGTTTGCTGATAAGGTAGGTCTCTAGCAAGTTTGACAGACTGACTTACCAGTTTTATATCCCTTTAATGATGATGAAGTTGACATCCTTTAGTGATGGCCAGGAGCTTTTTCTTTTTATTATAGTCTTTGTTTATGTAGTAGTTCTATTACATGGATAGAGCCCTTTCTTATGTCCTTTTGGCATACATTTTTGATTAACATTTGGAGTCAGCAATTTGGATGTTATTGGTTTGTTGTGAATAGTGATTTTCAGGAGATTCATTTTATGGTGATGGATGGTGACCTCTCTTTGATACCCACCTATTCAGTAGCCTGCTGTATGCTGAGTTTATCCCGGTTCATACTGGTCATGTGCTGACATAATGCAACCCTCTGTTCCAGCCATATTTTTTGTAGCATGGTATAGGGCAGGAGTTTCCATGCTGCCTTCCCTGCTGAGTGATGGATTACATCACCTGTCATATACAGGTACCTGATCCATCTCTGCATGATGCCAATCATTCTCAACACCACTTCACAAGTTTAGCTAGACATCAAGTTTATCTAGCCTTATAAAATTGTGAACTTAAATAGGGGACATCATTCAGTCATCCCAGGGTTTCTTTAGGTAGGTAGCATTAACTGCAGGATGCACAAAGTATATAATTTCAAAAGCTGGTTATTTACCAGTGTATCCCTCCCCCTATCCCTGTGCCATTGTCCTGCGTCACAAACAAACATATCAGTAAAACAGCCATGTGGCACGCACTTCTGCATACATTCCTGCATCAGGCTGATCATCTACAGATATGACCATCATGTGTATGTCAAAGATCCTTGCAGGAAAAGGTCATGCCATCTGCATTGCATTAATCTAGCTGTCTATGTATGGATTTAATCCCCTTCATATTCATTGGAGCAGAGAGCATGTGTTCCGTCTGACTTTATCTGCTTACTACCGTAAGTATGAGGTGAACTGTATGTGATTTGAACTAAAGTTCTTGTACAACATCTCTTATTTTTTTCTACAAAAGGGATGCTGTTATGTTATAATAGTAAATATGCAAGCATGTATGCATCAATACAGTTCAATATGTAGAGTGATTTTGCATTTTTTATAATGCACTGTAATTGTTTTTAGCAGTTTTAGGGTGAACTATACACATTCATTGAATTATTGTCTAAGTACTAAGTGGATCACCACATTAAAGTATGTGTGTCTGTATCTTCGCTTCTATTTACTAATGAAGCCTTGGTGAAGAAACTGATAAAGTTAATGCGCATTAAAAGTTACATCTTAACATTATATTTGTCTGTTTTCCTTATTGGCATAAACCTATTTACTTTTTAGTAGCACTGACTTTGCCTTATTTAGTCATTTTATTTACCCTGCTGTTAATCAGGCCTTGATTGCCCACTCTTGAGTGTGCTTTGAACTTTTTTGGTAAGTGATTCTTTTTTGCACACCAGCATATGGTTTTCTCATTGATTTACCTCACTCTCATTTAATATGTTTTGTAGTTCCATAATGGCCTGTTTATAGTTGCACTGATCTGTGCTTTTGATCTGTAATTTGCAGAGTCAATGAATTGCCATTTAACTTATACAGTAGCTGTTGTTTACAGGCAAATCCATTTTGAAGGCACTGCTGCTATGAATTCTATCCTTTGAAATATTCAGATCAATTGCTGGTAGGTCTGGGCACAGTTAGCCACAATGATACAGTACTCTTCAGCTCAGCATGCAAGAAAAGCAGACATTTCTACAATATTGTGATTAGTGATTCTCTGCATGACAGTCAGGCAAGTAGTGACATTCATTCTGTGTATTTCGATTTGCAGAAAATGTTACAAACATGCACACCGTAACTTGGCATTACAAAATATTAAAAACCTATTTAGTGGTGGCTTCCTTGTGAAGGAATCTGTGGAAGGTGAAGATGCCAGACTTAACGTAGACTGGTTAAACACACAGTAACAGATTTGGTGAGTTGTTATTACTCAAGAATTGCAGTTGTTTGATATTTTCTTTCCTTGTGGTTCGCTTTATTAAACATTGTTAAATAAGCAGGCTAATTATTTGCAGAAACATGAAGTTACTTTGCAGTACCTTAAATTATACAAACAAAAGACACATATAAAAGATTATAGACTTCTTCTTTTGGCTTTTCCCGGTTAGGGGTTGCCACAGCGGATCACCTGTCCACCCATGATTGGCAGTGGAGTTTTACAGTGTCAAGTTGCCATCCCAGCAGCCAACCTTCCACAGAAGGGACACACTCACACCTAGGGCCAATTTAGAGTGTCCAATCCACCTACAACATGTCTTTGGGATGTGGGAGGAAACCGTAGCACCCAGAGGAAACCCACGCAACCACAGGGAGGACATGCAGACTCTGCACAGAAGGCACCCCAGCCAAGAATCGAACTGGATAACCTCTTGCTGTGAGGGGTAACACTAACCGGTGCAACACCATGGCCACCCATCAAAGATTATAGACTGAGAATGCAATTTAGGTAGACAGTGAATAAATATAAAACTGTCCATTTGAAATGTAATTGGGGCAAGAAGGTGCCATCTTAACTATTTGAAAAGATTGGCAGATGAACTCCAATGATGATATTGATGTTTCAGCTGATACTCATGGTGAGGGTAGGCCTTCCTTTCCCAAATAAGTCAAATATATAAGAACAAAGCACTTATGGAAGGAACCTTTCCACTCGGACACTACGTTAATATCAAAAATGTATTAGAGACATCAGACGTCTCCTTTACATGAGTCAAGCAAAACAGAAGGAACTGATTTTCTTCGTAGTTAGACAGAAGTAAATTAGTGAGGCACATGCATCTTGTACATCTCCTGAAATATATTTACGTTTCATTTTTTCTTTGTCTGAATTACCCTGAATTGCATTTTTCTTAGTGCTGCTCAACCTATTCTCAGCTTAAAACAAATAGCTGAATTGCAGGTTTTCTAAGGCTGTTATTTTGATGTCCTCTTTTCCCAAGGTGGCAGAGCTATAGCTGTAAACCAAGAGCTTGAAACTGTAAACCAGCAACTGCAAGTGACAGCTATTACTTCAAAGAACTTGAGACATGCAGACTTCTGCTATTCCCCAGTATCTGCAGTAGGAAGATATATGTTTTCATCCTCAGTGTTGCAGAAATATTCTATACTTTCTCAAAATTATCCTGTCATGATAGCATTATTTTTATAGTGCAACACAACACTGCTTCAAAACAGGTACAACCTTCTGTTCATGAGTTTGCAAGTTTTTTTTCTTAGTGAGGCATAAATACCTTTGCGTATTACATTTTCTTAATTTTGTGGTATTATTACCACCTTGACTTCTTACATTGCAGCATACTAACACTATCAAAACCATATTCCTTGAGTTATACACATTTATAGATATTCTTTGAGCTGTGCATAAGACTGAAACAATATTGCCTTTAAAGATGCTGTACTGCCAGAAAACAATAACTCCGGAATGTGTATCACTAGGCAAAAAGATGTCATCAGCTATGTGTACCAATGCTGCTTTTGTCCTTTTATAGCAGTTGCTGGTATCAGCAAGACATACAGCTGTCTGTGTAAGAAAGTGGGCTGTATGTGATAAGAAAAACTACACACTTCCCTGTGTCTATGGTATAGCTTTCAGGAGGTGTCAAATTCCTCTCTCAGGCACATGAGAGATTAAGCTTCAGAAAATGGTGGTTGGGCTTTTCCTTTCTGTTCCCCTTCCTTGATTCAAAGACAAAGAAACCAACGTTTTATAAAGTTCAGGTTAGTTGCAGTTAGCGATGCAGTCCTGTATGAGTAAGAGAATCTTCATGCTTGAGTTAACATGCAGAAAAGGAGGAACTTTCCTTTAGTTATTCTTGTCGTAGCTTGTGGCGCATTGTCTAGGTCCCCTTCAATAAACACACTTCACATCAAATGACATTTGATGGCCTTTATTGCACTTCCATAACTATAACTTTATTGACCAACTAATAGTTTCCTTAATCACAGCATAAAAGTCCACATAACTGTTAACTTAGGGCAGTATGACCCCCACTCACCCTGACCAAGTAAGCAGCATCGTGACTGCCACTCTCTTACTTTTACTTACCAAGCAGCATCCAACCACTTACTCACATTTCTCAACTCATTGAAAAAAACATTCAACCATATAAGCAGCATCCTCACCTCCACTTGTTTACCTTTACTTGTCCAACTGCTCACTTGCATTTCCCAACTCATTGAATTGAGCCTCCAAACCAGAGGGGGAACAGAAGAGGGACAAGTCTGCCCCTCTTCTCCACCCACCAGACTGACCAGGCTGTTCCCCTTCCATCATACCAAGACTTTCAACAAAACCATCCAAAACAAACCTAACCATACATAAAAAAGGTTGAAGCCAAACATCATTCAGTGTACTCCATGCCCTCTGAACCATATTGGATCCCTGTCATCCAAAGTACCCAGTTGTCTAAGCAACTGAAATCAGAACAATGAGCCCTCTCTAATGCTACAGTAATAGCCATAACATTGTAAAACCTCTGTGAATCAAACATATCCTCATTTATCCTAACTACCAACAATATCTCTACAATTATTCCCAGGTCATAAC